>NC_140996.1:156170990-156547747 GCF_052327205.1 Somniosus microcephalus | reverse complement strand
CATACAAGGACACCCAGGTCCCTCTGAACACCAACATTTCCCAATCTCTCACCATTTAAAAAATACTCTGCTTTTCTATTTTTCCTACTTAAGTGGATAACTTCACATTTCTCCACATTATATTCCATTTGCCATGTTCTTGCCCACTCGCTTAACCTGTCTAGATCCCCTTGCAGCCAGTTTGCATCCTCCTCACAACTTACATTCCCACCTAGCTTTGTATCATCAGCAAACTTGGATATATTACATCAAAATCATTGATGTAGATTGTAAATAGCTGAGGCCCAAGCACTGATCCTTGTGGTACCCTACTAGTTACAGCCTGCCAACCCGAAAATGACCCGTTTATTCCTACTCTCTGTTTTATGTGCGTTAACCAATCCTCAATCCATGCTAGTATATTACCCCCAATCCCATGAGCCCTAATTTTGTTTAATAACTTCTTGTGTGGCATCTTATCGAATAATAATAGATTCTAGCATTTTCCCTACTAGTGATGAACCAATGCATCCACTATCTCTATAGTCACCTTTGTTAAAACCCTAGTATGTAGGCCATCAGGTCCAGGGGATTTATCGGCTTTCAGTCCCATTAATTTCTCCAGTACTATTTCCTTACTAATACTAATTTCTTTTTGTTCCTCATTCTCACTAGACCCTTGGTTCTTCACTACTGATGTCAGGCTAACTGGTCTATAGATCCCCATTTTCTCTCTCCCTCCTTTCTTAAATAGTGGGGTTACATTTGCTACCTTCCAATCCACGGGAACCGTTCCAGAATCTATGGAATTTTGGAATATGACAACCAATGCATCCACTATCTCTATAGCCACCTTTGTTAAAACCCTAGTATGTAGGCCATCAGGTCCAGGGGATTTATCGGCTTTCCATCCCATTAATTTCCCCAGTACTATTTCCTTACTAATACTAATTTCTTTTAGTTCTTCATTCTCACTAGACCCTTGGTTCTTCACTATTTCACTAAATGGGCCGCAATGCGGTCTGCCAGTAGCTGTAGCTGAATACACTTCCCGCACACATGGTCGTCAGGGACACAGGAAGTGTCCCTGAGTTCCCACATAGTGCAGGAGGAGCATACCACAGCGCCAAGCTGTACTGCCATGACTTACCCTTTAATTAATTCAAATTAAATTAAATCAAATCAATCCCACCAATTACACTACAATTAAATGATATATGCAAGGGCCCTTGTTTACCAGCAGTGCCCGCTACACAAGAGACCCCAGAAACTCTAAACCACAAAATTTAAGTTTGGAAAAAAGCGAGAGAGAAATACTCACCAACCAATCACTTACCTGCTTTTTGGTGACATCACACTTCGATTACTTTTTACTTCTCTCCCTCCTCTCGCTGACTCTGTACCTCTCGCAGATCCGCCGCTCAGCTCCGGTCCCAGGTCTCCTCTCCAGCTCTGGTCCCAGGCCTCCTCCCCGCGCTCTTTTTATCCTCCTCTCGCTGACTCTGTGCCTCTCGCAGGTCTGCCGCTCAGCTCCGGACCCAGGCCTCCTCTCCGCGCTCTTTTTATCTTCCTCTCGCTGACTCTGTGTCTCTCACAGATCCACCGCTCAGCTCCGGTCCCAGACCTCCTCTCCACACTCTTTTTATCCTCCTCTCGCTGACTCTGTGCCTCTCGCAGGTCCGCCGCTCAGCTCCAGTTGTAGACTTACAGAGCTTGCCTCTGAAGCCGAGATTCGCTTTGCCCCTTTACAGCGAATCTATCTTCCCATTTGAAAGTCCAATTTTTATACCCTTTCTCAGTGGTATATCCTTTGAAGTTTTCTGCTGATGTAAGTTAATTATCTCTAATAATTTTTCTGTTGACCCCTGCTATTTTTACAGTCAGTTCAGCTAGTAGCAATGCAGACTTGTGTCTCTACCCTAGGTGTTCGAAGCTCATCATAAAAACAATGTGATGGCTGGTGCATCTATTTGATGTCATTCTTACCAAAGTCTTCTGTTTGTATCTTTTTACAACGTGTAAATTAAAAACACCTCAACTGGATGCACCATTGTCTTCTTAGTTACCTCAACTGGTTGTACACAGACTCGTGTCTCTGTGTTTCATTTGATGTCATATTTACGAAGGCATATGTTTCTTTAATTTCCTGTGATTCTTTCCGAAGTGTTGGTTTAAGACACGTTGGCCTAGAAATTCGGTGGGCTGCACCACCAGTTAGCACCTAAAGAGGGCACTTAGTGGCTTTAGCGCCACTGGCCATGCCTCCCGTGAAATTTAGCGGGGCGCTAATGGCGGCATTAGCCTGTAGCGCTGCGCTGCCACCAATGACATCATCGGTGTGCGCAGTGCCCTGCTACCGCCCCGAACGCGATATTGGGTCATGCCCCCCCTCAGGGGGGCCTACCTGTGGCGGTAGTGGCGCAAATTAAAGGGGAGGTGCGGGGCGGCCATTTTTTTCGCTGGCCGCCTGCCAGCACCTCCTCGTGCCGCCCTCCCCGGCCTCCTGATCCCCCCCCCCGGGCAGTGCCAGCTGTGTCCCAAGAGCCCAGCACTTCCCCTCGGCGCCGGGCTCTTTTGCCGGCACTTGCAATCGGAGATCGCGCTGGTGCAGGCCCCTCCCCTTTAAGAAGGGGAGGAAGGCCTGCAGTACCGCAGCGTACGTTGCACTGTGATATTCAGTTTCAGCACCCCAAGAGGGACGCGGGGCGTCTCGAGCCGTGCCCCGCTTCCGTTTGGGGCGCTGAAACGGAATATCGGGATGGCGCAAGCAGCTCCGCCCAGAGCAGTAATTCTGGTGCCCAGGTGAGCTTGTTTGGGGCGCCACCGAATTTCTAGGCCTTTAACTTGGTATACATTGTGTTCTTTCCAAGGCTTCAGATGTTCTGGAACCTCTAACCTTCTGCTTCAATAAGGCTATTGATTCAGTGTCAACAACTTATCTTATCTCAATATCCTGTATGCTGTTTACAGCTTTTCCATTGTTGAGGCTTTTAGATTTTCAAACCTAGTATGTCATGTTTTAATAAAGTCAAAATTCTTTCATAGGATGGTGTATTTTTCTGAATAGGTATTTTGCTTATTCCTTCACATTAGCACATCCTTAATAATAGATTCTAGCATTTTTCCTACTATTGATGTCAGGCTAACTGGTCTGTAGTTCCCCGTTTTCTCTCTCCCTCCTTTCTTAAATAGTGGGATTACATTTCTTACCTTCCAATCCGCGGGAACCATTCTAGAATCTATGGAATTTTGGTAGGTGACAACCAATGCATCCACTATCTCTATAGCTACCTCTTTTAAAACCCTAGGATGTAGGTCATCAGGTCATGGGGATTTATCGGCTTTCAGTCCCATTAATTTCTCAGGTACTATTTCTTACTAATACTAATTTCTTTTAGTTCCTCATTCTCACTAGACACTTGGTTCTTCACTATTTCACTAAATGCATAGTTATATGTTTGCAAACAGCAAAATTATTAAAGCACATGAATTCATTAATTTTAAGTTGCCTATTGCAGAACATTATCTCTATCTTCAGACATTATGGTCAGGAAATTATATAATGTAATTTTGAATTCATAAAGTTTTTTGAACATTCAGGCACCTGTAATACTATTAAATGGAAGATTCCACTTATTAGCAGTCTAAGGGTTACATTCAATTTTTTTAACATCTCTTTGCAGATTGGAATCAGACCTCCTATGGTCTTCCAACCCCTGAGAACAGGAATCAGACTCAGATGATTTTGCCCATAATACTACAATACCTTTGCCCAAGTTACATTGCATTTTTTGGCCTTGGAGCTATCTCTGCTGCAGTGATGTCATCAGCTGACTCTTCCATCCTATCAGCAAGTTCCATGTTTACTCGGAATATTTATCATTCTGTATTTAGGCGTGAAGTGAGCATGCCTTAAACCTACAAGTCTTCAAGCTTATTTATTGTACATATTTATTTTCTTTTATGATATTAGACGTATCTTACCCAGTAATCTATTTTTGTTAAGTTATAAGAATGATGGTGATTGCTCAATTTGGAATATGGGTAACTAACTCAATTTATTTAATCACACCAACTTTCAAATGTATTGACTATTATTATTGAAGAAGGTTGCTGAAATATACCAGTATTGATAATTTAAAAAATTTATATATTTATTGTCAAATTATATACTTAAAATATCAGCATCCTGAGATCAAGTGGCAGAATGGGCTAGCACACAGTCCATTTGTCCCCTAAAGCCGAAGGGAGAATTTGAACTCTTGGGCGGGAAGCCGGCAAGAGCACAAAGCCCCAGTGCCGGCAGGCAAAGGTCGGGTGGCTCAGAGTCCCCATTGTCAGCAGTCAGGTAAGTCACGGGTAGGGTTGCCAACATTCCAGGATTGTGCTGGAGTCTCCAGGAATTAAAAAATAATCTCCTGGACATGGTTGCCAACAGCTCAGGAGAAAAATCATAAGGACATTAAGAAACATGCTGCTTCTTTTCATTTTCGTTAAATACTTTCATTTATTAGTTATAAAAGTGTTGGAGAGGGAGCAAAAAAGGCTATTTGATGGGGTGGGGCCATTGGAGGTGGGAGGTCAAGTGATGACACCTCCATGAATACGTCCAACTAAAGTTGGTATCTCTAATCATGGGCTGGCTCGGCATGGTTTCACTGGTGGGAAGGGATGGGACCCAGGGCAGCAGAGGGGACAGACTTTCCTTGTGGGGCCTGGAGAAGTACTCCAGCTCCTCCTGGCCCCACAAAGATAGGTTTAAATCTTACCTTTTAAGGTCTTCGCAACTTCCCCAGCAGGGTTTACTGAACAACCTGCTGCAGGGCAGGAATTGAGCAGCAAATAGAGCCGCTTGATTATAACCCCCATTCCACCCGCTTGATTATAACCCCCAGCTTCTGCTGGGCAGAGGGATTTAAAATTCCCCCTTTAGTTTCAAATCCAGCAGAGACTGGTAGAATAAAATCTCCTCTCTCAGCTGGCTATAGCGGTACCTTTACACTCAATTGATCGAACCTGGAGCAAATACCTTCTGTAATTTGCATTGGGTTTCATTCAAACAGGCAGCCCTAAAGCCCAATCTGAGTGGTTAGTGAGATGATGCACGTGCACAAAATATTTTGAGTAATTTTGCAGGAATTAAAAATAGTTTTTGCATTATCCCCAGAAGGGACAATCAATTGTGGAATAATTGTAAATGTTATTAAAATTCACCCTCTCCAGCTCTGCTGAACTTCTCCCTTTTGGGACTTGAACTGCGGCATACTATGATAACATTGTGGCCTGAGATCTGTAGCTTGGATCTGAAACCACCAACTGCTGGGTTCCACAGTTGGGTATAGAGATGGAGTTGATCTCCCATTGACCCTGGTTAAATACCATCTTTAGCATTGCTGTGAAGCAGCCTGCTGTACCCACAATTCAATAGAAATTGGCAGTCTCAAAGAGGTGATAGCCCTGATGAGCGATGGAAATTTCCTACTAATGCTCTTTTGACATTGGAGTTAATGTTGATTATTAGACAAAGAGGGGGAGAAATTCGGTGGAGCCACAAACGGGGCGCCAAGCTCGCCTAGGCGCTGGAATTAGCGCAGCGATTGGAGCAGTTGCAACCGCCGGAAATTCAGCTTGAATGCCCCAAGAGGGACACAGGGCGAGGCTCGAGGCGCTCCGCGTCCCTCTTAGGGCGCTGAAACTGAATATCGCAGCGCAACGTGCCGCAGCGCCACACGCTGCGGCACGGCGCGCTGTGGTACTGCAGGCCTTCCTCCCATTCTTAAGGGGGAGGGGCCTGCACCAGCGCGATCGGAGATCACGAGTGCCGGCAAAAGAGCCCGGCACCGAGGAGAAGTGCCGGGCTCTCGGAAAACAGCCGGCACTGCCGCGGGGGGAGGTCAGGAGGCCGGGGACAGAGGTGCTGGCAGGCAGCCACTGAAAAAAACGGCCGCCCCGCACCTCCACCTTAATTTGCACCACTGCCGCCACAGGTAGGCCCCGTGAACCTGGCACGATTTGCGAACGGCGCTACAGAGGCGGGCGCTACCAATATCGAGATTGGGGCAGTAGCGGGGCGCTGCGCACACCGATGACGTCATCAGTGGCGGCGCAGCGCAACAGGCGAACGCCGCCATTAGCGCCCCAGCTAAATATCGCGGGAGGCGTGGCCAGTGGCGCTAAAGCCACTGAGTGCCCTCTTTAGGTGCTAACTGGTGGCGCAGCCCACCGAATTTCTAGGCCAGAGAGTTTTACCCTGTTGGGGACCCATTCTATACCAGACCTGATAACGTTTGATTCTGACATTTGATTAGGTATTTAACTTCCTCCTCCCAATGGAAACCAGGCAGAGCAGGAGTTAAAATCGAGCGGGACAACTTGCCACTCCATTCCCACCCCACAGCAGGTTTAACCCTTCTATTTTTGCCAGCGGCTGAGTTGTTCATCTGACTCAGACGTGAGTCTCCTTAACACATGTTAATCAATGTCCTATAATGTACATAGGACCCCAATGGGACTTTAATGGTGTGCTGAGCAAGTTGCCTGCATCGGCCACATGCTCAGCAAAACCCGCCGGGGAAGAAAGAGAGACCCGAAAAGGTAAGTTTTAAACTTATCTTTTTAGGGCCATGAGGAGCATAAGTAGTCTTCCGGACCCCACAAGGATAGTCTGCGTCTCTGCAGCCCCGGGTTTCCCCCTTCCCCCAATGAGACCTTGTCGAACGCCCTTCCACAACTTACTTGAGTGCCAGTGGAAGGTCTCCTGATTTTCACCTGGTGGCAGTCGGCCAGCTGCCTCTTTATGACATTTTGAGCGGGCAGCTGGCCGACGGGATGTAAATGAGTACAAAAGCAAAATACTGCGGATGCTGGAAATCTGAAGTAAAAACAGAAAATGCTGGAAACACTCAGCAGCTCAGGCAGCATCTGTGGAGGGAGAAACAGTTAACGTTTCAGGTCAGTGACCTTTCCAGGGATGTAAGTGAGGCCTGGCAGTTACTGGCCCAGAAATTCAGGTCCCAACGCGTGAGTACGCATGGGGTACTCATGCGTGGACCCGATGGAAGTGCCGGATCCTTGCATGCACTACGCATGCGCGGGAAACCGGCACTTCCGATCCTCTGAACGAAGGGGTTCAGAGGTCAAACGCGTGCGCGCGGGAGTCTGCGCGTGCGCTTTGAACTTAGGTGTTTTTTACAGGTTTTTCCATGAGGGTAAGTCTTTAGATTTCAGAAATGTAAAAACCAGGCGTAAGGACTGCATTTTAAAAGGTAAGTGGTCAATTAATTAAAATTAAAACATTTTTTCCACAGATTTGTTATTTTTAAATACTTTAAAGCAAGGTAAGTTTATTTTTAGCCCTGTTTTTTTATAAAATTATTTTTCTCAAAAATTTAAATTATTGTTTAAAATAGTTATTTAATGTAATTTATAGTTTATTTAAAAAGTGTGATTTAAAAAAAATGTATTTGAAGGTTAACTACTGTTTTGGGCCCTCAGCATGCATACGTTTTGACAGGTCTTTCTGTCAATCTTATGAATGGGCTTTTCCCTCCTCCGATTGGCTGCCCATGGCTCATGTGATCCCAGGGGACGCATCGCACTAACTACGCCCCTGGGACACGCCAGCACAGCGCGCCGGCCTCTGGGCCAGGCACCGGAGAGGAATTCTACGCAGGCCCAGAGCTCAACTGCCGGCGCGCTAGGTAAGTGTAGGTCGGGGGCTTGCACCCGCGGGAAGCCCCCGTCCCAAATTTCTGGGCCAATATCTTCTGGGCCTCCCATGGAGAGTCCCGGGCAGACAGCCTATGCATCCCACTGACTTCCCACTGGGAGTTAAAATTGCCCCTTTGGTGCCCAAAGTGGAAATGTTTTCTGTTTCCAGCACTGACATTCCCCCCCTTGATTTCAAAAATACGCAGAAAAAAGTAAGTCAAGAACCTGTTATCTGAATAAATATCACAATAATGTATAGATTCATTAATATCTAGGTGGGCTGGTATATCCCTGGGTAAAAATCCAGAACTTCAAATTATGAGAACTGTCTAGACCTCTCTCTAAAACACAATTCCAGGATATTTATGTAAAAAACTGGAATTATAGTTGCATGTAAATTTTGACATTTTAGAAAGTGTGCATATTCCCACAGTATCTCTATGGGTAAATGTTTCCTTCACATAGTGCGGTATTGAGTCAGTGATGCTTTAGTTTTAACGCATGGTCTACTTTAAGTTAATTGATCCCAGTTAGGATGGATAGCAGGAATTCTGCAATCGGTCTGAGTGCCCTTGGAGGGAAACAAATCAGCCAGTGTTCTCTCTCCTAATCATTACTTAGTGGCCCCTGCTGGAATATGTGCACATGTGAATATTAGGTGAGGACAGAATTGGACTCAGCTGTGACCCATTTCATGTGTGAAACACCTGCTGAAATTCTCTGCCTTGGCTCACATATGGAGAATTTTTATTATTTTTTTTTATTCATTGATGGGATGTGGGCATCGCTGGCTGGCTAGGCCTGCATTTAGTGCCCATCCCTAATTGCCCTTGAGAAGATGGTGGTGAGCCGCCTTCTTGAACCGCTGCAGTCCATATGGTGTAGGTACACCCACAATGCTGTTAGGAAGGGAGTTCCAGGATTTTGGCCCAGCGACAGTGAAGGAACGGCGATACAGGTCCAAGTCAGGATGGTGTGTGGCTTGGAGGGGAACTTGTAGGTGGTGATGTTCCCATGCGTCTGCTGCCCTTGTCCTTCTAAGTGGTAGAGGTCGCGGGTTTGGAAGGTGCTGTTGAAGGAGCTTTGGCGAGTTGCTGCAGTGCATCTTGTAGATGGTACACACTGCAGCCACAGTGCGCCGGTGGTGGAGGGAGTGAATGTTGAAGGTGGATGGAGTGCCAATCAAGCGGGCTGCTTTATCCTGAATGCTGTCGAGCTTCTTGAGTGTTGTTGGAGCTGCACTCATCCAGGCAAGTGGAGAGTATTCCATCACACTCCTGACTTGTGCCTTGTAGATGGTGGAAAGGCTTTGGGGAGTCAGGAGGTGAGACACACACCGCAGAATTCCCAGCCTCTGGCCTGCTCTTGTAGCCACAGTATTTATATGGCTGGTCCAGTTCAGTTTCTGATCAATGGTAACCCCCAGGATGTTGATAGTGGGGGATTCAGCGATGGTAATGCTTTTGAATGTCAAGGGGAGATGGTTAGAGTCTTGCTTGTTGGAGATGGTCATTGCCTGGCACTTGTGTGGTGCGAATGTTACTTGCCACTTGTCAGCCCAAGTCTGAATGTTGTCCAGGTCTTGCTGCATATGGACACGGACTGCGTCAGTATCTGACGAGTCTCGAATGGTGCTGAACAGTGTGCAATCATCAGCGAACATCCCCACTTCTGACCTTATGATGGATGGTCACCACTAAAGGAGTTCAGTCCAGGAGCTCAGTTTATAAAGTGGTGATGGAGAAGTATGCTCTGCCTAGTGACCAAAATTATTGTAAATGTGACCCAAAATTAAATTTTACAACTTTTTTAAATGTTGAATCACTAGAGTTTAGCACATCGATTTTTCAAACAAAATCCTTGAAGTCTAGCTCTTTTATTGGCATGTACATTTTTGAGTAGGCCGCTGAAATCTAATTAGTTGGTATCTATTGGCAAAATTGAAAAATTATGTGTATAGCCTTGTTTTATGGGTTCAATGCCCCTCTGTGCTGAGTTAGCTGACTTCAGGCAGGGTGGCAGCATTACTGCTACAATTAACCTAAGGGTTCCTTCTCCTGATCACTATCTAATGATTCTTGCTAGGAGCTGCATGTGTTTAGACATTGATTGAGGACACAATCCGACTTGGCTGTGACAGCACACAGTCAAACAACCTGTTGGCAACCACTGTCTAGGTTCACACATGAAGAATGGCCAGTTGGGCGAGGTAAAAGATCTGACCAACATCCATAGCACCACACCTCAGCAGGATTCAGCACTTTCAGGAGCTGGAGAAAACTGGAAGATGAATACATTTTTAAAAACCCTTTTAAAGTAATTTTGTCACAATGTACAATAAGAACAGTCAATGAGTATTTTTCCCCTCTTTATGTGCATTACAGGCCAAAGATAATGAACTGGTGTGGGCAATGAGAGCAGCTATTGTACTGTTTGGATCAACAGCAGCAGCAATGACATGTCTGTCCACTTCTGTCTATGGATTGTGGTATCTGAGCTCGGATCTTATCTTCGTTCTTCTTTTTCCTCAACTGGTGTCCGTACTCTATATCAAGGGAAGCAACGCATATGGCTGCCTCACTGGTTACATCCTTGGTCTTTTCCTGCGCATTGGTGGTGGTGAACCTTACCTCCGTCTACAGCCATTTATCTGTTATGCTGGGTGTTATTTAGATATCAAGTTTCCATCTGGACCAATATATGTTCAAACATTTCCCTTCAAAACCTTATCAATGTTATCATCCTTGCTGATGAACATCAGCGTTTCATATCTGACCAAATATCTCTTCAATAATGGAATGCTGCCACGGAAACTGGACTTTCTTGATGGCTTTGTTGCAAAGCCTACAAAAGAAAAAATAAATAAAATAGGATCACTGACCCAGGATAGCACAGGCTTATCTGAACAGGTACCTTCAGATAAAGATTCTGTGGACCCTTTTAATACTACTTCTCAAAACAAGGAACCAGTCGTTGATGAGATTTCAAGTCCAGTGATTTCAAAAACAGATGGCTGACACTTGAAGACAACTTTAAACATGGCTATTGTAGCAAAAATGTATTACACCTGAAGCAAATGCCTAGTGGTTTTGGTTAGCAGGAGTTATAACTAATAAATAAAACAAAAACTCTCTGATAAACACTTAAAGCTAGTGGACTAAAATCCCAATTGAGTCAATTATTAGCAGTTGGATATCATCTGCTAGTTACTGTTCCATTTAGTTTACAACAACAACTTGCATTTACATAGAATGAAACCAGAAAATGCTGGAAATACTCAGCAGATCAGGCAGCATCTGTGGAGAGAAAAACAGAGTTAATGTTTCAGGTTGATGAACTTTTGTCAGAACTGGAAAAAGTTAGAGATGTAACAGATTCTAAGCAAGTGCAGGGGCAGGGTGAGGGGAGGAAGAAACAAAAAGGAAGGTCTGTGATTAGAAGCAAGGCAGGCGTGATTAAATGACAAAAGAGATGATGGTGCAAGGTAAAAGGAGATGGTAATGGGACAAGTGAAGAAACAAAAGATGGCTCTAGAAGAGGTGTAAATGGGAATGGCAGAATCATCAACAGCTGCTATGTGAAAAAATAGGGGCAGATGTTATGGTCTGAAATGGTTAAACATGATGTTGAGTCCAGAAGGCTGTAAAGTGCCTAATCGAAAGATGCGATGCTGTTCCTCGAGCTTACATTAAGCTTCGTTGGAACAGTGTAAGAGGCCGAGGGCAGAGAGGTCAGAGTGGGAGTGGAGCAGAGAATCACAGATGCTGCCTGACCTGCTGCGTATTTCCAGCATTTTCTGTTTTTATTTCAGATTTCCAGCATCCGCAGTATTTTGCTTTTGCACTTATATAGGACCTTTAATGTAGGAAAAAACCCCAAGGCGCTTCCGAGGAGCGTAATCAGACAAAAATTGACACCGAGCCAAAAAAGGAGACATTATTACGGGTGGCCAAAAAGCTCGGTCAAAGATGCAGGTTTTAAGGAGCGTCTTAAAGGAGGAGAGATTGTTGGAGAGGCGGAGAAGTTTAGGGAGGGAATTCCAGACTTTAGGGCCTAGACGACTGAAGGCAGGCCGGCAATGGTGGGGTGAAGAAAATAGAGGGTGCTCAAGAGGCCAGAATTGGAGGAACGCAGAGTTCTCGGAAAATTGTAGGACTAGAGGAGGTTACAGAGATAGGGAAGGGCAAGACCATGGAGGAATTTGAGCATGAGGATGAGAATTTTAAAACTGAGGCGTTGCTAGACCGAGAGGCAATGCAGGTCAGCGAGCACATGTGTGATGGGTGAATGGGACTTGATGTGAGTTAGGATATGGGCAGTAGAGTTTGAATGAGCTTAAGTTTATGTAGTGTGGAAGATGGGAGACCTGTCAGAAGAGCATTGGAACAGTCGAGTCTAGAGGTAACAAAACCATAGATGAGAGTTTCAGCAGCACATGGGCTGAGGCAGAGGCGGAGTTGGGTGACATTACAGTGATGGAATTATGTGGTCTTTGCAATGGAGAGTATAAGGGGTCAAAAGCTCAGCTCAGGATCAAATAGGACAGCAAGGTTGCGAGCAGTCAGGTTCAGGCTGAGACAGTGGCCAGGGAGAAGATTGATGTGGTTGGATACTTGGTACCTTCTCCACCACATTTACCTTTGCTCAATAAATCTGGGAGTCCTTGATTTTTTAATTATGTTAGTTATTTTCCAATCACCTCTTCTGTCAATATGACTGTTTAGTTACTTATGGTAGTCAAGGGTTTCGTATCCATATTGTTTCAGTGCTTAACTGATTATTAATGATTTCTGATGATTGGATGGCTTAACTTTTGCTGGAAGTAAATCAAAACTGAGTGAAGTCAAAAGTGGTGTACAATTAGCTGATTGGTAATGTGTGCAATTACATTGCAAACAGGTCTAAAGTGCTTAGCGCCAGACCCTCAAAAAATAGAGCCCTTGATGTGTGCTCCTACTTCCTGTATAATGCCGCCTGTATCATAGGACTGTCACTAATATGCAAATATCATGTTCTTCATAAAATTGTTGTATGTCACACAACTCATAAGAAGTTCCCTTAACAATCAGTTGGTAAAAGGTTTTCTCCTGATAGAACTGTAGCTTTTCAAGGCATCCTCTTTTAAGGCATTACAAATGCAAAATACATTTAGAGTGGCTAGGTGTGTAAGAAAAGCCTCTACATTTTTAATATTTTCAAATCTTCCAATTTCTTTATCTTATTATGCTGTTATATGAAGATTCATTAAAACAGTAGGGAACTATTCATTAAAGGTAAGAGGAGAGATTTGAGATTTTCCTCTACTCTGCTCCCAAATGACTTGTGAATTAACTCAGCGCAACACAGAGGTAAAACGGATACTAATCCTTTCCTCGATTCTGTGCTTGAATAGTGGAGCTCCCGAATTCCTCAATGGGTTTTCTGGTGCATGTGCCTGACTTTGCCTATAGAGGGTGCAACAGTGTAAATTACATGCAAATAAAGGACAAATGGGCCTGCACCGAGATTTCCTCTAATAGCACCAGGTATGGATCAGGGGCAAATGCCTCATAAAAACTTTGCACTACTGCTTCCTGAGCTGTAACTTAAGCCTGAATTTAACTGGGGATGAGGGGAGAACGTGGTGTCGGCCTGGCGAGCATCAGGCTCGCCCCAGTTTGTCGACAAGAAGCCAGGGCCATTTTAACTCCCGGGCCTCATTTAAATATACCAAGCCCAACTCCCTCCCAAACCCGACGTCAACAGGACAGGAGTCAGGCAAGTGCGACAGGGGGCTGACCCAAGGAAATAGTCTGTGGCAGTCAGGTAACTGATGGTGGGGTAGCTGATCACGGTTAGGGGAGAGAAACCCTATGTTTACTTGGGAGACATGGAAGAGCATGCCTGGTCACAAGGAAAAAATTCAAAATAAAAAAATAACTTACCTCTGTGGCCCTGTTTTGGGCCTGCTGCTCCTTCAGTCCTGGTGAGGCCAGCACTGAGTGCCAAACGTGGCTGTCCTATGTTAAAATATAGTCAGGGTCTCAATGATATCATCAGACTCCGACTTGTGAATTTCAATTAAGCCCTCACCTGCCTACTGCAAGGGCCTCGTTGGCTGGCCAGAATGCACCTGTTAAAATGGCACACAGCATAGGCTGATGAGTGTAGGGTGAGTTGGTTGCTGCAAGGATTTTAATCTCCCACATGCTCTGTTCTTGTCGGGCACAGGGGATTGAAATTGGGACTTTAAATGTTATCTCTCTTAAAGTAAAAGGCTGCTATTGTCAAGAAAGGGCTTTATCTTTGGCTTTTTGCATTAGAAGTTTGTTGCTGAATGCTGTCAATCTCTTACACTCAGTGATGGAGGCCATATTTGGTATTGAGTGACCCCTCCTCTAGAAAAGTGGTATATTTGGAGGCAGACCAAGGGCAAAAAACACAAGCCCCCTTGAGAGATGTTAAAAAATTCGCCTAGCCATCTCCTGAGCCACCAACAACAGTTTCGCTATCACAGAGCTTGAATCCTCCCTCCCCCAACCATACAACTGCCCTATCCTGTCTTGAATAAAAAGAGAAGCCTTACAGTCAAACTAACACCCCCTCCTCCTTTGTCACATCATCATTCTTTACGGCTACACTTGTTTTCCTTGCTCCTCCACAATTTAAATGCACCAATATTACAATAATACTTTTAAACAATGTTTTATTGAACCAAATATGTGCATGTGTGTTTACGGCTGGTCACCATAGTGCTCCCCTTTTACTCATTCCTTCCGGGCTGAAAATAATGGAATTGATTATCAGGAGTAAACTTGAGGAGCATCTGTACAACAATAACCTAATTAGCAGCAGTCAGCATGGGTTCAGAAGGGAAAGATCCTGCCTGGCCAACCTCCTCAACTTCTTTGAGCAAATGACAACCCAAGTACAATGTATAAGTTGTTGTTGTTGTAAGCCCTATGATGTGGTGGGTGTCGACTTTTGAAAGATCTTTGATAAAGTTTCACACAAAAGCTTATTAGTTAACCTCAGAACTGTGGGGAATCAGGGTAAACCCTAGGAATGGATAAGTAACTGATTGAAGGATAGGAAACAATGAGTACTCATTCGAGTAGTTACGTCAGATTGGGGGAAGTACTAAGTGGGGCACCTCAGGGGTCAGTACTGTTTAGAATTTAAATAAATCATCCAGATTTAAATCTCAATGCAAAGTGGTAAAATATGCAGATGATACCAAAATAAAAGGGGCAGTGGGTTCGCAAGAGGCAACGTGGAATCTACAAAATGAGTTGAAAAAAGATATGTAAGTGGGCAGGACAATGGCACATGAAATTGAATGCCGACAAATGTAAAGTGCTACATCTAGGAGGAATAAACTATCAACACACATAAAGAAAAGAAAGAACTTGCATTGATACAACACCTTTCACGATATCACAACATTGCTCTTTACAGCCAAAGAAGTACTTTTGGAGTGTAGTCACTGTTGTAATGTAGGGAAATGCAGCAGCCAATTTGTGCACAGCAAGGTCCTACAAACAGCAATGAGAAAATGACCAGTTAATCTGTTTTACGTGTTGATTGAAGGGTAAATGTTGGCCAGGACACAGGGGAGAACTCTTTGAAATAGAGCCATGGGATCTTTTACGTACACCTGAGAGGGCAGATGGTGCCTCGATTTAACATCTGATCCAAAAGGCTGCACCTCTGACAGTGCAGCACTCCCTCAGTGCTAGATTTTGTGCTCAAGTCCCTAGAGTGGGACTTCAACCCACAACCTTCTGACTCAGAGGTGGTAGCGCTACCACTGAGCCACGGCTGACATCTCCATGACAATGCTGAAGTACCTAAGGATGAAGTTGAACAAGACCTAGGAGTCTTAGTAGACTTTCATATGAACATAGAAACAGGAGTAGGCCATACAGCTCCTTGAACCTGTTTCACCATTCGATTAGATCATGGCTGATCTGTACCTCAACTCCATTTACCCACTTTTGATCCATATCCCTTGATACCCTTACCTAATACGAATCTGTCAAACTCAGTCTTGAAAATTTCAACTGACCCAGCATCCACAGCCTTTTGAGAGTTACGCATTTTCACATTCTCAATAACCTATGTGTGAAAAGTGCTTTCTGATTTCCAAATCCCTTTGCACATCCACAGTTTCTAATACTTGCAATTAAGAAAATATTCTTACTTGTCTTTTTAGGATCCAAAGTGGATTACCTCACAGTTCCTGACATTGGACTCCACCTACCAAAGTTCTGTTCATTCACTTATTCCGTCTAGGTTCCTTTGTAAGCTCCTGCCCCATCTCTACAAGTTACTGTGCCTCCTAATTTAGTGTAATCTGCAAACTTGGATATACAACTCTCTATTCTTTCATCCAAGTCATTGATATATATGGTGAAAAACTGAGGCCACAGTACAGGTCTCTGGGGAATACCACTTGACACATTCCACGAATCAGAGTAACTTCCCTTTATCGATAGCAAAATACTGCGGATGCTGGCAATCCGAAATAACAACAGAAAACGCTGGTAAAACTCAGCAGGCCAGGCAACATCCGTGGAGAGAGAAACAGAGTTAATGTTTCAGGTCGAAGACCTTTCGTCAGAACTGAGAAAAAAGGAGGAAATGAAACAGATTAAAAAGCAAGTTTGGGGGCTGGGAAATGGGGGAGGGGATGAAAGAACAAAAGGGAAGGTCTGAGAGAGGTAAAGAGACATTAAGAGATATTCAAGGTGAGACGAGATGGTAATGGGACAGGTAAAGAAACAAAGGATGGCTCTAGATGAAGTGTGAAATGCGCTGGCAGAATGAATGACAGCTGCCATGTGGGAGAGAAAAAAAAAAGGAAAAGGCACAAACCAAAAGTGTGGATAAAAAATATATAAAAATATGATAGGGGTCGAGGTTATGATCTGAAATTGTTGAACTCGATATTGAGTCCGGAAGGCTATAAAGTGCCTAATTGGAAGATGAGGTGCTGTTGCTCGAGCTTAGGCTGGGCTTCCGTGGAACAATGCAAGAGGCCGCGGACGGTGAGGTCTGAGTGGGAATGGAGCGGTCAATTAAAATGACAGGCGACCGGAAGCTCGGGGTCACCCTTACGGACTGAATGGAGGTGTTCCGCAAAGCGGTCACCCAATCTGCGTTCGGTCTCCCCAATGTAGAGGAGGCCACATCGTGAGCAGCAAATTCCAGCGTTCCATGTGAAACAGCGATTTACTTGTACTTCTTGAAATCTAGTATACTGTATTCACTGCTCACGATGCAGTCTCCTCTACATTGGACAAAGAGTGATCAACATGTGGAATAAAACTTCAGATAAAAGAAATGAAAGCAAATTCCTGGAATCATTTCTGAAACAGTTGGAAGCTACAATGGGGAATACATTACAATCAAGATGGGCGAAATGGCCTTCTTCATCTGTAATTATTTTGGGGAGAATTTACACACCGTTTTTGGAGTAACTTTAGCGCATCATTGGGACAAATAACTTTTTGTGGCAGAAAAATGAGGCAGAAGCCGTTTATGCAGTTTTCTACCCCAAATCAATCACCCCCCCCCCCCCCCAATTCCCTTGTGCTTTTCATCCCTTCTCACAATCTTCCTGCCAAGTCTGCTTAAGTGGATGGTTTGTGTTCCACTGCACCACCCTGCACACACAAGATGCATGGATTCATTTGTATGCTGCAACTAGGAGTTCAATGGTCAGGACAAAAAGGAGAGAGGACAGGGATCAACCCTACCTGGTTGCTGATCAGAAGAGGAAAGCTGGCAAGGTATAGCCATTAGTTTGCGCAGAGGACGAGAGGTGGAAGTAGAGGATTTTGATCCATCTTCTGAACGTGCTCCCAAAGGCCACCTGCTCATGCACAGGAAGTAAAAACCTTAACTTTATCTGATCAAAAATCTTTTCTCCATCCAGAGATAGCACCAGAGCCAGTGTGTACATGCTTTTGCAGTGGTGCACAATGTTGAATAGTCGGTCTGTGTTGTCATATGAACAAAAAAATTAGGAGCATATACGGCTCTTCGAGCTTGCTCCGCCATTCAATAAGATCATGGCTGATCTTTGACTTCAACTCCACTTTCCCGCCTGATCCCAATATCCCTTGATTCCCCTAGAGTCCAAAAATCTATCTCAGCCTTGAATATACCCAACGACTCAGCATCCACAGCCCTTTGGGGTATAGAATTCCAAAGATTCACAACCCTCTGAGTGAAGAAATTCCTCTTTATCTCAGTCTTAAATGGCCGACCCCTTATCCTGAGACTATGCCCTTAGTTCTAGACTCTCCAGCCAGGGGAAACAACCTCTCCGCATCTACCCTGTCAATCCCCCTCAGAATCTTATATGTTCAATGAGATCACCTCTCATTCTTCTAACCTCCCGAGAGTTTAGCCCAATCTACTCAATCTCTCCTCATAGGGCAACTCTCTCATCCCAGGGATCAATCCAGTGAACCTTTGTTGCACCGCCTCTAAGGCCTGTATGTCCTTTCTCAGATAAGGAAACCTAAATTGTGCACCGTACTTCAGGTATGATCTCACCAAAGCCCTGTGCAATTGTAGTAAGACTTCCTTACTCTTGTACTCCAACCGCCTTGCAATAAAGGCCAACATGCCATTTACCTTCCTAATTGCTTGCTGTACCTGCATGCTAACTTTCTGTGTTTCCTGTGCGAGGACACCAAAATGAATAACCTCACATTTCCTCACATTATACTTTATCTGCCACCTCATTGCCCACTCACTTAGCCTGTCTATATCCCTTTGCAGGCTCTTTGTGTCCTCCTCACAGCTTACTTTCCCACCTAGCTTTGTATCATCAGCAAACATTGCACTCAATCCCTTCATCTAAGTCATTAATATAGATTGTAAGTAGTTGAGGCCCAAGCACTGATCCTTGTGGCATTCCACTCGTTACAGCATGCCAACCGGAAAATGACCCATTTATTCTTACTGTCTGTTTTCTGTCGATTAACCAATCCTCTGTCCATGCTAATATA
Organism: Somniosus microcephalus; assembly: GCF_052327205.1. Lineage (NCBI taxonomy): Eukaryota > Metazoa > Chordata > Chondrichthyes > Squaliformes > Somniosidae > Somniosus > Somniosus microcephalus. Next base: position 156,529,055 of record NC_140996.1, on the reverse strand, counting down.
TTACCCCCAACCCCATGAGCTCTTACCTTACGTAGCAACCTTTTATGTGGCACCTTATCGAATGCCTTTTGGAAATCCAAATATACTACATCCACTGGTTCCCCTTTATCTACCCTGCTAGTTACATCATCAGAAAACTCGAATAATTTGTTAAACATGATTTCCCTTTCATAAAACCATGTTGACTCTGTCTAATCATACTAAGTGCCCTGTTACCACTTCCTTAATAATGGATTCCAGCATTTTCCCGACGACTGATGTCTGGATAACTGGCCTGTAGTTCCCTGTTTTCTCTCTCCCTCCTTTCTTAAATAGCAGGGTTGCATTTGTTACCTTCCAATCTGCTGGGACCATACTAGAATCTAAGGAATTTTGGAAGATCACAACCAATGCATCTACTATCTCTGCAGCCACCTCTTTTAGAACCCTAGGATGTAGGCCAGCAGGTCCAGGGGATGTGCCAGCTTTTAGTCCCATTAGTTTCTCAAGTACTTTTTCTCCACTGATATTAATTACTTTAAGTTCCTCACTCTCATTAGCCCCTTGGTTCCCCACTATACTTGGTAAGCTTTTTGTGTCTTCTACTGTGAAGACAGATACAAAATATTTGTTTAAAGTCTCTGCCATTTCCTTATTCCCCATTATAATTTCACCTGTCTCAGACTCTAAGGGACCAACGCTTACTTTTGCTACTCTCTTCCTGTTTACATACTTGTAGAAGCTCTTACAATCTGTTTTTATATTTCTAGCTAGTTTACTCTCATATTCTATTTTCTCCCCTTTTATCAATGTTTTGGTCATCCTTTGCTGGTTGCTAAAGCTTTCCCAATCCTCAGGCTTACTGCTAATCTTTGCAACATTTTCAGCCTTTTCTTTTAATCTAATATTATCCTTAACTTCTTTAGTTAGCCACGGATGGATCACTTTTAACATGGAGTTTTTATTTCTCAATGGAATGTATATTCGGTCTATCAAGTGGCACATTATACGTATGTGATTGGAAGAGATTTGAATGCAGTTCTAAGGTTAAAATTACAGCAGGCAGCTAAATGTAATGGCAGCTAATCTATCCATCTAACTAGCACCAGACCTCGAAGAATTTGCTGCTGAAGGTGAGTATTATCATAGAATCATAGAAATTTACAGCACAGGAGGAGGCCATTTGGCCTATTGTGTCTGTGCAGGCTGAAAAAGAGCTATCCAGCCTGTTGTGTCCGTGTATAATAAGACTCAGACTGCAGGAGAACGGTACAACAGATGTTTACTCAACGTGGCTCACACAGGAACTGATCTGTACAGATTACTACTCAGTGCTATATACAGGTGTGGTCACTGCTGGTACTGCAGTATACATGAGCTGTAAAAGATAGTTCCCCCCTTAAAGGTATATACATTACAATTCCTCCCCTTTTAGATTAACAGTACCATAACACTCATTTAACAATTAAATATCAAACTAATTACAATTAACACTTTTAACATGCAACATTAGCTGAAAATAGTCTATTTATATATTCAGTCTTTGGGGAGGCTTCCTGATCCTTTCTGGATAGCGCCTTTCCCGAGTGTCTTGCTCTTGGTGCGGAGGCGATTCTGGCCCCCTGTCGTCGGTTGGTTCATCAGCTTCCGATGCTACTGTTTCTGGGGTAGATGCGACCTGTATGTCGGGTTCATCACCAGGTACATATGGGCGAGGCATGGGGTTGACTTGTTCCTGTGACTCTAGGATCTGGTCAGCATGGCGTATCACGATGCTCTCCCCAACATCCACTGTGTACATTAGTGGGCCCTGCCGTGTGCATATCGTTCCTGGCTGCCATTTTTCTGTTCGGTAGTCGCGGGCCAAGACTGGTTGCCCTACATTGAAGCTCCTTGTTGGCTTCTCATGGATGTGCTGGAATTGCTTACTCTCAACATCTCTTCGTACGTTTGGTCTGGGCAAATCCAGGCGAGATCTTAACCTTCGGTTAAAGAACATCATGGCTGGGGCCTGGTTGGTGACTGCATATGTCGCATTCCGGTAGGCGAACAGGAAATTGTCCACCTTGTGCTGCAGCGGAATGTTGTCATTGTACATAGCCTTTATTGCCTTCTTAAAGGTTTGTACGAACCTCTCAGCCAATCCATTTGTGGCTGGATGATATGGGGCGGATGTGTAATGCCTTATCCCATTCTTTTTCAAGAACCTCTGGAACTCTTCGGACACAAACTGTGGTCCATTGTCGGAGCAAATCTGTTCTGGCAAGCCATTCCTGGCAAAAATGGTCCGTAGGACTGCAATAGTTTTCTCCGTGGTGGTGGAGGACATTTTGATGACCTCAGGCCATTTTGAGTGCGCATCCACGGCTATTAAAAACATTGAGTCCATGAATGGACCAGCAAAATCAATATGCACCCGTTGCCATGGAGATAAGGGCCACTCCCATGGGTGTAGAGGGGCCTGTGGTGGTGCATTTTGGATTTTCTGGCATCCTGAGCAGCTCTTGGTCAGGTCCTCAATTTGTTTATCGATTCCCGGCCACCACACATAAGCCCTGGCTAGGCTTTTCATTTTTACCCCCCCCAGATGAGCCTCATGAAGCTCATTGAGCACTCTATCCATTAACTTGGGTGGAATTACCACTCGGGATCCACACATCAAGATCCCCCGGCACACTGACAGCTGTTCTCTCCTTGTCGAGAATGCTGGCAACAGTGAGTCACCATGTGCTGGCCATCCCTTCACTGTCAAATCATATACCCGAGACAGTGTCGGGTCATTTCGGGTTTCCTTTTCGATACAAGCGTTAGTTACCGGTAGGTATTCAACGATAGTCGAATGGAATATTTCGACAGGATCCACTGCTGGTGCTTCCTCCGCAGTAGGCAGTGGCAGGCGTGATAGCCCATCAGCTTTTCCATGCTGTTTCGTGCCCTTATATTCAATATCATAGTGGTGCGCCCCTAGAAAAAGTGACCATCTTTGTAGTCGTTGCGCAGTCATCACCGGAATGCCCTTCTTCGGATTAAAAATGGAGACAAGATGCTGGTGATCAGTCAGCAAGGTGAATTTCTGCCCGTGCAGATAGTGATTGAACTTTTTCACTCCCCACACTAGGCTGAGGGCCTCCCTGTCAATCTGGGCGTAGTTACGCTCGGCTGAGGTTAGTGATCGTGACGCAAAGGCTATTGGCCTCTCTGAGCCATCCGAGAATTTGTGCGACAGCACCGCTCCAATGCCGTAGGGTGATGCATCACAAGCCAACCGAATTGGTAATGCCGGGTTGTAATGGGCCAATACCTCTTTCGATGTGATTAGTGTTTTGCTCTTCTGGAAAGCTCGTCTACATTCGTCACTCCACTTCCATGGCACCCCAGTTTGCAGTAGGGTGTTCAGTGGGTGTAGTATTGTAGACAAATTTGGCAAGAACTTATGGTAGTAGTTTACCAGCCCGAGGAACGACCTCAGTTGTGACACATTTTCCGGTGCTGGAGCCTTGACTACTGCCTCAACCTTCTCTGGGGACTTATGTAACCCCTCTTTATCGATAACGTGGCCACAATACGAGATCTGTTTTCTAAAACACTCGCATTTGGGGCAGTTAGCTCGGAGCCCATATTCCTGCAATCTAGTGAGCACCTGCTCCAGGTTGGCAAGGTGATCACTGTCATTTTCGCCAGTGACCAGGATGTCGTCCAAATAACACTGGGTCCCTGGGATCCCTTGCAGGACTTGTTCCATTGCCCTCTGCCAAATAGACGGAGCTGATGCTACCCCAAATACCAGCCGGTTGTATTGGTAGAGACCTTTATGGGTGTTGATTGTGAGGTATTTTTTTGATGCTTCTTCTACCTCCAATTGCAGATACGCCTGGGCCAGATCAATCTTAGTGAAGCGTTTCCCTCCAGATGGCGAAGCGAAAATATCTTCAATCCGCGGAAGTGGATATTGTACGGTGTGAAGGACCGGGTTCACTGTTACCTTAAAGTCCCCACAGATGCGAACCTTCCTTGGTTCCCCAGGCGTGCTGCTCAACTACTTTTTCATCACAGGGATGATGGGTGTAGCCCACTCACTCCAGTCTACCTTGGACAGTACACCTGAACGTTCCAGACTCTCCAGCTCTGCTTCGACGGCTGGGCGGATCGCATAAGGTACCGGTCTGGCCTTAAAAAATTTTGGGCTTGCGTTTTCTTCAATTTTAATCGTCGCTGTCATGCCTTTTAGTGTTCCGAGTCCTTGCTGGAACACTTCTTTCGCGTCAGTTAGGATCTTTGACAGTCGCCCAGGTGTGACGTCATCATCCTTTTTGTCATCCACAGTCAGTGCCTGTGTGGAATGCCAATCCAGTTGTATTTTTCGGATCCATTCACGTCCCAGTAATGGTGGTCCTCCATCTTGCAATACATACAGGTCTAGTTTTGGTGTTTCCTTACCGTTATATATAACGGTCACCCTTATTTTTCCTTTGGGGTAGACTTTTTGCCCCGTGTACGTCTTCAAAATAATTTTTGTGTCTCGCAAGGGTATGTGTGAGAATAGCCGCTCGTAGTCCCGTCGGTTTATGACTGTTAGGGCTGATCCTGTGTCCAATTCCATCTTTACCTGGACTCCTGCTATCTTGAGAGTGACCCAAATGGTTCGGTGATCCTCCGTTGTGATCACATTATGTAGTTTCAGACAACTCAGTTCCCTGCTTTCGGAGTCGTTTTCACTCTTTTGTTCATCTGAACAATTCTCCGTCATCTTATGTACCTTCTTGTACTTTTCTTTGGTAGATTTCGTATTGCTGGTTTTCTTTCCCGACCTGCAGACTCGTGCTATGTGTCCTACTTTTCCACACTGTCTGCACACTTTGGGCTGGATTTTGCTACGGGGGCGGGTTGGAGGTGGGAAACCCACATTCGGGCTTGTTGTCCCGCCTCCATGGAGATGTGGCCAACCCACTGGATTTTCCTCTGATTGACCTTGTTGAGCCCGCCCTGTGGGCTCAGCAGGCCAATTAAGGGCCACCCGGCAACAGGTGACGTCAGAGATTGACATTTCATCTGTCAAAAGCTTTTGGCTGATGAAATATCAGTGTTTAACAGCTGTTTGAAGCTGTCAAGCACTGAAAAACTGCTAAATCAGCCTCAGTCCTTTCTCAGGATAACTTTAAAATCATTTTGATGCAGAAACCAAGAAGCTGATTTTTTTTTTTAAATTGGAGCTTCTGTGGTTCTTGCAGCCGACTCCCGACACCGGAATGCAGGACTCCTGTAAAGGTAAGTAAAAGTAAGTTAAACTTATTTAAACACTTACCTTTGCACTCCTGCACCCCTCACTCACCTGAACACTGGGCATCTCGACCCCTCCAAGACCTCAGACCCACGTCCCGCCTCGAAAACTTTTCGTGGTTTGGAGCTGTCGGGAAGCCCACAAACCAGCAATAAAAATCGCGAATAGGCAAAAAACTACCTGTTAACTACCTGTTAACAGGCAGTTTAATTGCCTTTAATCCCTTCCCGCCTCTGGGAGTCGGGTTCCAGCACTTGTCGGGAACCCGACTCCTATGAAATTGACATGGAGGCGGGTTGGAGGCGGGATGGGGTCGGGACCCCCGGATCTCCGATTTTTATCGCCCGCACGCCTCCAACCCGACTCCAGGGGCTTAGGAAAATCCAGCCCTTTGTCTTTGAACCAGCAATCATTCTGGTCGTGTGTTGTTCTGCCGCAGCGATAGCACTTCTCTGTTCTATATGACATTTCATTTGTGCCATATTCTTGCGGTCTCTGTTGTATCTCTGCAGCGCCCCGTGCTGCTGCTTCATATGATACCGCAATGCTGAAAGCCTTTTCCAGTGTAAGGTCCTTTTCAGATAAAAGCCGTTTCTGGGTTCCTTCACTTTGAAGCCCACACAGAAACTTGTCCCCTAAGGTATCTGCCAGTCCCGCTCAAAACTGGCAGTGTTTCGATAGTTTGCGCAGTTCTGTTAAATAATCAGCATTGCTTTCATCCTTATGCTGGTTTTGTTTGCGTAACTTGAATCTTTCTGCTATCAGCAGCGGTGTGGGGTTTAAATGTTCCTGTAATATCGTTACGATGTCTTCAAAACTCTTTTCCATTGGCTTCGTTGGGGTTACTAGATTTTGTAATAAACCATACGTCTTTGCACCCATTAAATTTAACAATACCGACGCTTTCTTGTCATCTGACACCTCATTTGCCTTGCAGTATACCTCTATTCATTCGACATATGTAGTCCAATCTTTGACTTCATTGTCAAACGCGGTGATACTGCCACTGTGATGAAATATTCCATTCACCACTGCCTGTGACTGAGATCGGTTTCAGTGTCATTTCCCTTCCCCCAGACCTCATTGTATTGTGTACTGGAATGTGCTGTATTGTATACTGGAATGTGCTGGAATGTGCTGTGTGTAGGGCTCCGCCCATACCTGGCCCCGTTTGTAAGCTAGCTTCAGTCTGGCCTCAGTCTCCAGAAGGAAGACATCTCTCTCTCTTACGTGTTACTTTCTAAGTTAATAAAAGCCTTGTTTTTGTTCTGCTAACTTCGAGTCTCGGAATTATTGAGGCACATCAATTTTATTAACTTATTTTTCAACACTATGGATCAACTCCTGAAACCCGAACGTTTGGATTTGGATCAACATGCTCCGGACACATCAGCACGCTTCGGACACTGGTTTGAGTGTATGGAATTCTTCCTGGACAATTCCGCAGCCGTCAAAGACGCTACGGACGCTGCGAGGATGAGACTCGGAATTCTGTGGAATTGGGTAAGCCACCGGGTTTACCCCCTCAACCAAGACGCCGAGACGTACCTGGCCGCCTGCGACATCTTAAAGGCGCATTACCAGCAGCCTACGAATGAGGTGTATGCTAGGCACCTGCTCGCTACCCGCACACAGCGACCTGGGGAATCGGTGGAGGAGTTCCTAAGCACCCTGAAAATGCTTGGCAAAGACTGCAAGTGCCGAGATGTAAAAGCCGCAGTGTACACTGACGAGCTTGTTCGCGATGCCTTCATCACAGGCCTCAGCTCCACTTACATCCGGCAAAGACTGCTGAAAAAAACGGGGTTGGACCTGAAACAGGCTGCGGACACAGCGCGATCCCTGGATGTGGCCCAGAGAAACTCGGACGCCTACTCTTCAGCCCGCGCCGTCCACGCCGCCACGTGTGCACTGAGGGTGCCGCCATCTTGGAAGGCATCTTCCCCGCCCGACAGCCCGACACCGGCTGGGCCCCGCTCTCCCCCCAGAAGCCCTACGGCAGCCGCGATGCGTCAGGGACCCAACTGCTACTTCTGCGGGCAGCCAAAGCACACCAGAAACCTGTGACTGGCGAAAGGCACCACCTGCTTTAAGTGCGGTAAGAAGGGGCACTTCGGGAAGGTGTGCAGAGGGAACCCCGCCGGAAAACCAACCGCCGGAAAACCCGCCACCGCCGCGTGTGCGCCGTGGGAGTGGCCATCTTGGACGCCATCTTGCCCGACCTCGTGGGGTCCGCCATCTTGTGAGCAGACAGCGTGGACGCCATCTTGTATCGATCAGGGCCCTACAGTGGCATCGGTCACAGTGGACCAGACCAGGCCGCACCCGCTATCCAGATCAATGGTGGACATCGAGGTAAACGGGTGCCGGGTTAAATGCTTAATTGACAGTGGAAGCACGGAGAGCTTTATCCACCCAGAACTGGCACAACAACTCTCCCTAAAGGTGGTCCCTACTCAGGGTACCATCTCTATGGCTGATAAAACCCAGACATCGACCATTCTGGGTTACTGCACGGTACAATTGTGCGTTAACGGAACTGTATATGATAATTTTAAAGTATTAATCATGAAGAACCTATGTGCGAGCGTGATCTTGGGCCTGGATTTCCAGTGCAACCACCAAAGCATCACGCTCAAGTACGGTGGGTCCCAGCCGCCCCTCACAGTGTGCGGTCTGGCTACCCTGAAGGTAAAGCCGCCTTCGCTATTCGCGAACCTTACCCCTAACTGCCGGCCAATAGCGACCAAAAGCAGGAGGTGCAGCTGGGAGGACAGGCGGTTTATCGCGACCGAGGTAGACAGGCTCCTGAAAGAGCGCATTATTGAACGCAGCAACAGCCCGTGGCGCGCCCAAGTGGTAGTGGTAAGGGGTAGCGAGAAGAAACGGATGGTGATCGACTATAGTCAAACGATCAACAGGTACACCCTACTAGACGCCTACCCGCTACCCCGCATATCAGAAATGGTGAACCAAATCGCCCAATACCGGGTGTTCTCCACCATCGACCTCAAGTCAGCGTACCACCAGCTCCCTATCAGGCCAGAGGACCGCCTGTACACCGCCTTCGAGGCGAACGGACGCCTCTACCAATTCCTCAGAGTCCCCTTTGGGGTGACGAATGGGGTCTCGGTCTTCCAGAGGGAGATGGACCGCATGGTCGATGACCACCACTTGCAGGCAACCTTCCCCTACCTCGACAACGTCACCATCTGCGGTCACAACCAGCAGGATCACGACTCGAACCTCGAGAGGTTCCTGAAAACCGCACAAAAACTCAACCTCACCTACAACGAGGACAAGTGCGTTTACAACACCACGCGCCTCTGCATACTAGGCAGCGTGGTGGAGAATGGGGAAATCGGGCCAGACCCCGACCGATTGCGCCCCCTACGGGAGCTGCCCCAGCCCAACACTCCCAAAGCCCTGAAAAGGTGCCTGGGGTTATTTTCTTATTATTCCCAATGGGTCCCCAACTACTCCGACAAAGCCCGCCCCCTCTTGAAAGCATCCTCTTTCCCGCTCTCTGCTGAGGCCCACGCCGCCTTCAAAAGCATTAAGCAGGATATTGAGCGGGCCACGCTACAGGCAGTGGACGAGAACACTCCATTTCAAGTGAAAAGTGATGCGTCTGACTTCGCCTTGGCGGCCACCCTCAACCAGGCGGGGCGGCCCGTAGCTTTCTTCTCGAGGACCCTCCAAGGGCCCGAGATCAGACACTCCTCCGTGGAAAAGGAGGCCCAAGCCATCGTGGAGGCAGTGCGCCACTGGCGCCACTACCTAGCCGGCAAACGCTTCACCCTACTTACCGACCAGCGGTCGGTAGCGTTTATGTTCAATAATAAACAGAGGGGGAAGATTAAAAATGATAAGATTCTTAGTTGGCGGATCGAGCTCTCCATCTTCGAGTACGACATCATTTACCGGCCAGGGGCCCTTAACGAATCCCCTGACGCCCTCTCACGAGGGATGTGTGCCAGCGCCACCGGGGATCGGCTACAGACCCTCCACAACGACCTCTGCCACCCAGGGGTCACGCGGCTGTTCCACTTCATAAAGTCCCGTAACTTACCCTACTCGATTGAGGAAGTTCGGTCCCTGACCAGGAACTGCCGCACTTGCGCTGAGTGCAAGCCTCGGTTCTACCGCCCAGATAGAGCCCACTTAATCAAAGCTACACGGCCCTTTGAGCGGCTCAGCTTAGATTTCAAGGGCCCCCTCCCGTCCGTCGACCGCAATGTTTACTTCCTGAACATTGTGGACGAATACTCCCGGTTCCCATTCGCCTTCCCCTGCCCAGACATGACCAGCGCCACGGTCATTAAATGCCTCAACAGCCTGTTCTGCCTGTTCGGTATGCCGAGCTACATCCATACGGATAGGGGGGCGTCCTTCATGAGTGAAGAGCTACGCCAGTACATGCTGTCCAAGGGGATCGCCACGAGCCGTACCACCAGCTACAACCCCCGGGGTAATGGCCAAGTGGAGCGAGAGAACGGGACAGTATGGAAAGCAGTCACTCTAGCTCTAAGGACCAAGGGCCTCCCTATCTCCCGCTGGCAGGAAGTCCTCTCGGATGTGCTGCATTTGATACGGTCGCTATTGTGTACGGCCACTAATACCATGCCTCATGAACGAATGTTTGTCTTTCCCCGGAAATCCACCTCAGGCGTATCCATGCCGTCATGGCTCTCCACCCCAGGTCCGGTACTCATGCGAAGGCATGTGAGGGGCCACAAGACGGACCCTCTCGTGGAGCCAGTACACCTACTCCACGCCAACCCCCAATACGCATATGTCCGGCACGCCGACGGAAGGGAGGACACCGTGTCCATAAAAGACGTCGCCCCAGCCGGCATCGACAACAACCACGGCAATAGCGGCAACGACGATCACAGCAACTCTTACCCACCCACTACTCTTTCATCACCCCCGGAAGAACACCGACCAATGGCACCCCCACCAACTACCCCTCCAACAACCCTGGCGGCACCCCCGGCAGAGACCCAGGAGGCTGCCGGGGACACCCAGCCGACACCCGCGGCACCGCAACAGCCACGTCGGTCGCAGAGGACTATCAAACCCCCGAACAGACTAAATCTATAGAAGGGGTGAATGTGATGAAATATTCCATTCACCACTGCCTGTGACTGAGATCGGTTTCAGTGTCATTTCCCTTCCCCCAGACCTCATTGTATTGTGTACTGGAATGTGCTGTATTGTATACTGGAATGTGCTGGAATGTGCTGTGTGTAGGGCTCCGCCCATACCTGGCCCCGTTTGTAAGCTAGCTTCAGTCTGGCCTCAGTCTCCAGAAGGAAGACATCTCTCTCTCTTACGTGTTACTTTCTAAGTTAATAAAAGCCTTGTTTTTGTTCTGCTAACTTCGAGTCTCGGAATTATTGAGGCACATCAGCCACTCTTCGGCATTTTGGGTGTGGTTTAAAATGGCATCTCCCAATGGCTTAAAATGGCATCTCCTGCGCTTTCCCTCCTCCCCCGCTGCTGCCAACGCTGCTCCTGGCGGTTCTCGTGGCACTGGCGGCGCCCTGTAGGTTTCGCGCGCTTCTCCTGCGCTGCTGCCAACGCCGCTCTCGGCGGTCCTCATGGCAATGGCGGCGCCTCGCGGGTTTCTGCGCATCTCTCTCTCCCTCTATTCAACGCTGCTCGGCCCCTGAACACCGGCTGCGCCCTGTGCGCTCTGCCCTCTCTCTCTCTCCCCCGTCGACACTGCTCGGCCCTTTGCTGTACCACTCGGTCGGGTTCTAGCCCACCGCTGTCCGGGAAGGGTCTGCGCACTACCTGTTGCCAGCCCGTTTCACTGGACCACCTCGACTGGAAAGCCAAGCCTGGCTCTCGACAGCCTCCCCCGCAATTCTCGAGTCTCTGCTGGATGACTGGGCGGTTGCCCGTGGTCGACGCCCGAGTCTCTGGCCTTGACCTCCAATCCACTGATCTCCAGGAACAAATCCCCGGGAGGTGATGCAGAGTTGCAGGTAGGTTCAAACTTGCCTCATCGCCAATGTTGTGTCTGTGTATAATAAGACACAGACTGCGGAGAACAGTGCAACAGGTGTTTACTCAGCATGGCTCACACAGGAACTGATCTGTACAGATTACTACTCAGTGCTATATACAGGTGTGGTCACTGCCGGTACTGCAGTATACATGAGCTGTAAAAGATAGTTCCCCCCTTAAAGGTATATACATTACACAGCCTAATCCCACTTTCCAGTTCTCCCCTAACAGAATTGAACAGCCATGGATCCAGTGAAACTTCTCCCTCCTATATGCAATCAGTTTCATTACTTAGATGGGAATGCTGCAGTTGGTAAGCCTTACACAACAATTTGACTCTGCTGTGACATTGCTTACTCACAATTCTTAAAATGGAAAAGAATTTGGAAGCAATCCAGTTGGCCTAAATAAGTGAGAACAGAGTGGTTTGACTAGATGAATATGGAACAGATAAGAAATATAATAATTACATGGCGAGGAGCAAGGGCAATGCAATAAAAAGAATTGGTTTACCACAATGAAGCTGAGTTTTCCATTTGAGTAATATGGCTAAGTAAAAGGAAGTAGCAGATGAGTCACCCTGTCCAGTGGGAAAGAAGTAACTGCCTTTTCCTTGTTTTAAAGTCAAATATAACTTTAAAGAGGAAAGTTCCTATGAATTCATACTCATGGAACTGTGGGGGAAAGAGGAGGTGCGAATGGAACTGAACACTGTGCAATCATCAGCGAACATCCCCATTTCTGAACTTATGATGGAAGGATAGTCATTAATGTAACAGCTGAAGATGGTTGGGCCTAGGACACTGCCCTGAGGAAGTCCTGCAGCGATGTCCTGGGGCTTAGTTGATTGACCTCCAACAACCACAAACATCTTCCTTTGTGCTAGGTATGACTCCAGCCAGTGGAGAGTTTTCCCCCTGATTCCCATTGATTCAATTTTACGAGGGCTCCTTGATGCCACACTTGGTCAAATGCTGCCTTGATGTCAAGGGCAGTCACTCTCACCTCACCTCTGGAATTCAGCTTTTTTGTTCATATTTGAACCAAGGCTGTAATGAAGTCTGGAGCCAAGTGGTCCTGGCGGAATCCAAACTGAGCTTCGGTGAGTAGGTTATTGGTGAGTGAGTGCCGCTTGATAACACTTTTGATGATACCTTCCATCACTTTGCTGATGATTGAGAGTAGACTGATGGGGTGGTAATTGGCCAGATTGGATTTGTCCTGCTTTTTGTGGACAGGAAAAACCTGGGCAGTTTTTCACATTGTCAGGTAGATGCCAGTGTTGTAGCTGTACTGGAACAGCTTGGCTAGAGGCGCAGCTCGTTCTGGAGCACACATCTTCAATGCGACAGCCGGAATGTTGTCGGGGCCAATATACTTTGCTGTATCCAGTGCGCTCAGCTGTTTTTTGATCTTAGGTGGAGTGAATCGAATTGGCTAAAGACTGGCTTCTGCGATGGTGGGGACCTCAGGAGGAGGCCGACATGGATCATCCACTCAGCACTTCTGGCTGAAGATGGTTGCAAATGCTTCAGCCTTGTCTTTTGCACTTGTGCTGGGCTCTTTCATCATTGAGGTTGGGGATATTCATGGAGCCTCCTCCTCCCGTTAGTTGTTTAATTGTCCACCACCATTCACGACTGGATGTGGCAGGACTGCAGAGCTTTGATCTGATCCGTTGATTGTGGGATCGTTTAGCTCTGACTGTAGCATGCTGCTTCCTCTGTTTAGCATGCATGTAGTCCTGTGTTGCAGCTTCCCCAGGTTAGCACCTCATTTTTAGGTTCGCCTGGTGCTGCTTCTGACATGTTCTTCTGCACTCCTCATTGAACCAGTGTTGGTTCCCTGGCTTGATGATGATGGTAGAGTGAGGGATATGCCAGGCCATGAGTTTACACATTGTGGTGGAATACAATTCTGCTGCTTTGATGGCCCACAGTGCCTCATGGATGCCCAGTTTTAAGCTGCTAGATCTGTTCTGAATCAATCCCATTTAGCACGGTGGTAGTGCCATACAACACAATGGAGTGTATCCTCAGAGTGAAGATGAGATTTCGTCTCCACAAGGACTGTGCAGTGATCACTGCTACCAATGCTGTCATGGACAGATGCATTTGTGACAGGTAGATTGGTGAGGATGAGGTCAAGTAGGTTTATCCCTCATGTTGGTTCTCTCACCAACTGCCGCAGTCATAGTCTGGCAGCTATGCCCTTCAGGACTCGGCCATCTTGGTCAATAGTGGTGCTACCAAGCCACTCTTGGTGATGGACATTGAAGTCCCCACCCTAGAGTATATTCTGTGCCCGTGCTACCCTCAGTGCTTCATGCAAGTGGTGTTCAACATGGAAGAGTACTGATTCATCAGCTAAGGGAGGGTAATCAGCAGGAGTTTTCCTTGCCCGTGCTTAATCTGTAGCCATGTAACTTCCTTGGGTCTGGAGTCAATGTTGGGGACTCCCAGGGCCACTCCCCCCTGACTGTATATAATGGTGTCGCCACCTCTGATGGGTCTGTCCTGCCGGTGGGACAGGACATACCCAGGGATGGTGATAGAGGAATCTGGGACATTGGCTGAAAGCTATGATTCTGTGAGTCTGACTATGTAAAGGCTGTTGCTTGCCTAGTCTGTGGGACAGCAGTGTGTACAACTGAGTGGCTTGCTAGGTCATTTCAGAGGGCAGTTAAGAGTCAACCACTTTGCTGTGGGTCTGAAGTCACATATAGGCCAGACCAGGTAAGGACAGCAGATTTCCTTCCCTAAAGGACATTGGTAAACCAGATGGGTTTTTACGATAGTTGCATGGTTACCATTTAATTAAGTCAATTTAAATTCCCCAGCTGCCGTGGTGGGATTATGAACTCACATCTCTGGTTCATTAGTCCAGGCTTCTGGATTACTAGTCTAGTAAGATAACCACTATGCTGACATCACATTAATGCACAAAGTGCAGTGATCTTTTTAGATTTCATTTTTAAAGTTTTAAAAGAACCTATGACTGCTTTTAAGTATTCAATGTTAGATTGATGGAAGTTTGTTGCTTTCTTTTTAATGCTGTATAAGATATTAATTTAAGTATGTTTAATGTATAAGATCTGCAATAATGACATTCATACAAGCATTAGGTTATCATTGAGGAACTGCAGCGTAGCTTATGAACTGTTGGGAATGGTGAGAGCGGAGGTTCAGTGAGTATTTAAACCACTTTTGCAGGCTTTTTTTCACAGGCCAATGTCTGGAGCGGTGAGAGCGGACGTTCAGTGAGTATTTAAACTCACTTTCGCGGGCTTTTTTCACAGGCTTACCAATCTCGCAGACCGGCGGCGGCATTCCAGAGCCACGTCACGATTCAAAACGTGAAGCAGGCAGGAGGAAGCAGCTGATTGGGTAAGTATTTATACTACTCTATAGTTTGACAGTTAAGGTTCATCGTATATAAAGTTTAGAAGGTCTTAATTTTGTGGTTATAGTTTCTAAGGTCTCTGTTGTGTAGCGGGGTATGCTAGGAAACAAGGGCCCTTGAGTATATCATTTAATTGTAGTATAATTGGTGGTATTGATTTAATTTAAATTAATTGAAGGGTAAGTCATGGCAGCAAAACTCGGCCCCATGGCATGCTCCTCCTGCACTATGTGGGAAATCAGGGACACTTCGTGTGTCCCTGACGACCATGTGTGCGGGAAGTGTATCCAGCTGCAGCTACTGGCAGACCACATTGCGGTGCTGGAGCTTCAAATGAAAACATACTGGAGCATTTGCGATGCTGAGGACGTCATGGATATCACATTTAATCAGTTGGTCACACCACAGGTAAAGGCTGCACAGGCAGGAAAGGAATGGGTGACCACCAGGCAGAGTAGTAGGTGCAGGCAGGTAGTGCAGGGGTCCCCTGTGGCCATCCCCCTCTCAAACAGATATACCGCTTTGGATATTGTTGGGGAGAATGGCTTATCGGCAGACGGCAGCAGCAACCAACTTCCTGGCACGAAGGGTGGTTCTGCTGCACAGGACGGGAGGAAAAAGAGCGAGAGAGCTATAGTGATAGGGGATTCTATTGTAAGGGGAATAGATAGGCATTTCTGCGGCCGCAAATGAAACTCCAGGATGGTATGTTACCTCCCTTGTGCAAGGGTCAAGGATGTCTTGGAGCGGCTGCAGGGCATTCTGGAGGGGGAGGGTGAACAGCCAGTTGTTGTGCTGCATATAGGTACCAACGATATAGGTAAAAATGGGGATGAGGTCCTAAAAGCTGAATAATAGGGAGTTAGGAGGTAAATTAAAAAATAGGATCTTAAAGGTAGTAATCTCAGGATTGCTACCAGTGCAGATAGAAGGATATTTCAAATGAATACGTGGCTAGAAGAATGGTGCAAGGGGGAGGGATTCAAATTCCTGGGACATTGGAAACGGTTCTGGGGAAGGTGGGACCAGTACAAACTGGACAGTTTGCGCCTGGGCAGGACTGGGACCGATGTCCTAGGGGGGGTGTTTGCTAGTGCTGTGCGGGAGGGTTTAAACTAATATGGCAGGGGGTTGGGAACCTGTGCAGGGAGACAGAGGAAAGGGAAGCAAGGGTAGAAGCAAAAGACAGGAAGGAGAAAAGCAAAAGTGGAAGTCAGAGAAATCAAGGGCGTAAATCAAACACGGCCACAGTAAACAATAATTCTAAAAGGTCTAAGAGTGTTAAAAAAACAAGCCTGAAGGCTTTGTGTCTTAATGTGAGGAGCATTCATAATAAGGTGGATGAATTAGCTGCGCAATTAGATGTAAACGGATATGATATAATTGGGATTACGGAGACAGGGCTCCAGGGTGACCAAGGCTGGGAATTCAACATCCAGGGGTATTCAATATTCGGGAAGGACAGGCTAAAAGGAAAAGGCGGTGGGGTAGCATTGCTGGTTAAAGAGGAGATTAACACAACAGTAAGGAAGGACATTAGCTCTGATGATGTGGAATCTGTATAGGTAGAGCTAAGACATACCATGGGGCAGAAAACGTTAGTGGGAGTTGTATACAGACCCTCAAACAGTAATGCTGAGGTTGCGGATGGCATTAAATGGAAAATTAGAGATGTGTGCAATAAGGGCACAGCAGTTATCATGGGTGACTTTAATCTACATATAGATTGGTCTAACCAAATTAGTAACAATACTGTGGAGGAGGAATGGTTTCCTGGACCAATATGTCGAGGAACCAACTAGAGATCAGGCCATCTTAGACTGGGTATTATGAAATAAGAAAGGGTTAATTAGCAATCTTGTTGTGCGAGGCCCCTTGGGGAGGAGCGATCATAATGTGAAAGAATTCTTCATTAAGATGGAGAGTGAAATAGTTGATTCAGAGACTTGGGTACTGAATTTAAATAAAGGAAACTACTTGGTTCTGTCTTCACAAAGGAAGACACAAATAAACTCCCAGACATGTCGGGGAACATAGGCCTAGAAATTCGGTGGGCTGCGCCACCAGTTAGCGCCCAAAGAGGGCACTTAGTGGCTTGAGCGCCACTGGCCACGCCCCCCGCAAAATTTAGCGGGGCGCTAATGGCGGCATTAGCCTATAGCGCCGCGCCGCCACCGATGATGTCATCGGTGTACGCAGCACCCCGGTACTGCCCCGATCACGATATTGGGTCATGCCCCCGCTGTAACGCCGGTCGCAATCTGCGACCGGTTCAGGGAGGCCGACCTGCGGCAGTAGTGCCGCTAATTAAAGTGGAGGTGCGGGGCGGCCATTTTTTTTGCTGGCCGCCTGCCAGCACCTCCTTGCACCATCGTCCCCGGCCTCCTGAGCCCCTCCCCAGGCAGTGCCGGCTGTGTCCCAAGAGCCCGGCACCTCTCCTCGGTGCCGGGCTCTTTTGCCAGCACTCGCGATCTCTGATCGCGCTGGTGCAGGCCCCTCCCCTTTAAGAAGGGGAGGAAGGCCTGCAGTACCGCAGCGCGCCATGCCGCAGCGTGTGACGCTGCGGCATGTTGCACTGCGATATTCAGTTTCAGCGCCCCAAGAGGGACACAGGACACCTTGAGCAGCGCCCCGCTTCCGTTTGGGGTGCTGAAACTGAATATCGTGCTGGCGCAATCGGCTCCTTCCGGGGCGGAACTTCCGGCGCCCAGGTGAGCTTGGTGCCCCAAACTGGGTGCCACCAAATTTCTAGGCCATAGGGTCTAATGAGAGGGAGGAACTGAATGAAATCAGTATTTGTAGGGAAATTGTGTTAGGGAAATTGACAGGATTGAAGGCCGATAAATCCCCAGGGCCTGATAATCTACATCTTAGGGTACTTAAGGAAGTGGCTCTAGAAATAGTAGATGCATTGCTGGTCATCTTCCAAAATTCTATAGACTCTGGAACAGTTCCCATGGATTGGAGGGTAACTAATGTAACCCCACTATTTAAAAAATGTGGTAGAGAAAAAACAGGTAAGCCTGTCATCGGTAGTGGGGAAAATGCTAGAGTCCATTATAAAAGATGTAATAGCAGAGCACTTGGAAAACAGTGACAGGATCGGACAAAGTCAACATGGATTTAGAAAAGGTAAATCATGCTTGAGTAATCTACTGGAATTTTTTGAGGATGTAACTGGTAGAATAGATAAGGGACAACCAGTGGATGTGGTGTATTTGGACTTTCAGAAGGCTTCGATAAGGTCCCGCATAAGAGACTAGCGTGCAAAGTTAAAGCATATGGGATTAGGGGTAAGGTACTGACTTGGATAGAAAACTGGTTGGCAGACAGGAAGCAAAGAGTTGGAATAAACGGGTCTTTTTCCGAGTGGAAGGCAGTGACTAGTGTGGTACCGCAGGGATCGGTGCTAGGACCCCAGTTATTCACAATATATATTAATGATCTAGACGAGGGAACTAGATGTAATATCTCCAAGTTTGCAGATGACACAAAGCTGGGTGGGCGTGTGTGCTGTGAGGACAAGTTGGGCGATTGGGCAGATGCATGGCAGATGCAGTATAATGTGGATAAATGCGAGGTTATCCACTTTGGTGGCAAAAACAGGAAGGCAGATTATTATCTGAACGGCAATAGATTGGGAAAAGTGGAAGTGCAACGAGACCTGGGTGTCCTTGTGCACCAGTCGCTGAAGGTAAGCATGCAGGTGCAGCAGGCGGTTAAGAAGGCAAATGGTATGCTGGCCTTCATAGCGAGATGTTTCGAGTACAGGAGCAAGGATGTCTTGCTGCAGTTGTACCGGGCTTTGGTGAGACCACACCTTGAGTATTGTGTGCAGTTTTGGTTAGCCTTATCTGAGGAAGGATATTCTTGACATGGAGGGAGTGCAGCGAAGATTCACCAGACTGATACCTGGGATGGCGGGAATGACGTATGAAGAGAGATTGGGCTGATTAGGCTTATATTCGCTAGAGTTTAGAAGAATGAGAGGATCTCATTGAAACTTATAAAATTCTAACAGGACTAGACAGACTAGATGCAAGAAGGCTGTTCCCGATGGCGGGGGAGTCCAGAACCAGGGGTCACAGTCTAAGGATAAGGGGTAAGCCATTTAGGACTGAGGTGAGGAGGAATTTCTTCACCCATAGAGTGGTGAACCTGTGGAATTCTCTACCACAGAAGACAGTTGAGGCCAATTCATTAAATATATTCAAGAAGGAGTTAGATATATTTCTTAAGGCTAAGGGGATCAAGGGATATGGGGAGAAAGCAGGGACAGGGTACTGAATTTGCATGATCAGTCATGATCGCATTGAATGGCGGAGCAGGCTCGAGGGGCTGAATGGCCTACTCCTGCTCCTATCTTCTACGTTTCTATGTTTCTATGTATCTGTTATGCATCATATCCAACTTTACTCCCGTAGATTTATTATCAATTAATTCTGCTCCATTAGCTATCCCCACTGCACTGGAGTGTCAGCCTAGATTTTGTGCTCAAGTCTTGAACCCACAGCTGACTCATAAGGAAGAGTGCTACCAACTGAGCAAAGTCAGCATTTGAGCAGGTGAATAGCCTCTCTCCAATGCGAATACATTGGCATTTCTAATAGGTGGGGTGACTGATTAGACAGCAGCCTTGGCTCAGTGATGGCACATTTACCTCTGAGTCAGAATGTCATTGCTTCAAATCCCACTCTAGAGACTTGAGTACACAATCTAGGCTGACACTTCAGTGAAGTACTGAGGGAGTGCTGCACTGTCACATGTGCTGTGTTTCAGATGAGCGGTTAAACCAAAGTTCTATTTGCCTTCTCAGGTGGATAGAAAAGGTCCCACCGCACTATTTGACAAAGAACAGGGGAGTTCTCCCAGTGTCCTGGCAAATATTTACCCCTCACCTAACATCACTAAAACAGATGATCTGGTCATTAATCTTATTTCTGTTCATGGAACCTTGCTGTGCACAAATTGGCCACCATGTTTCCCTACATTATAACAGTGACTACACTTCAAAAATTACTTCATTGACTAAACTGCTTTGATATGTCCTGAGGTTTTGAAAGCTGCTATTGAAATGCAACTGTTTTTAGACCTCTTCTGCAATGACAGCACTTGAATGGCTTCTCGTCAGTGAGAATATGTTGTTGTTTCATCAGAAACTCAGAGCTTTCAAAGCTCTTCCTGCAGTCAGAGCATTTAAGAGGTCTCTCAGTAGT
The DNA here is from genome assembly GCF_052327205.1 of Somniosus microcephalus. Classification (NCBI taxonomy): domain Eukaryota; kingdom Metazoa; phylum Chordata; class Chondrichthyes; order Squaliformes; family Somniosidae; genus Somniosus; species Somniosus microcephalus. The sequence goes on along the minus strand of NC_140996.1, from coordinate 156,509,162 downwards.
ATAAGCAACTTGTGTTTTGGGAAGTGGGACAAGCGAGTGTATCCAATACCACACTCAGAGCAGGTGAATGGTTCCTCTCCAGTGTGAACATGCTAATGTCTTTCCCGGCTGCAAGCCGAACGGAAATAAAAACAGAAAATGCTGGAAATACTCAGCAGGTCAGACAGCATCTGTGGAGAGAGAAACAGAGTTAACTTTTCAGGCCGATGACCTTTCATCAGAACTGGAAAAAGTTAGAGATGTAACAGGTTTTAAGCAAGTACAGAGGCAGGGAAAGGGGGAGGGGAGGAAAGAACAAAAGGGAAGGTCTGTGATAGGGTGGAAGGCAGGAGTGATTAAATGACAAAAGGGATGATGGTGCAAGGCAAAAGGAGATGGTAATGGGGCAAATAAAGAAACAAAAGATGGGTATAGAGGAGCAGAAAATGACAAAAGCAGAATTATTACTAGCAACTGCTGTGCAAATAAATGTGAGCTATGTATTGATCTGAAATTGTTGAACTCAGTGTTGAATCCAGAAGGCTGTAAAGTGTCTAATCAAAAGATGAGGTGCTGTTCCTCGCGTTTCCGTTGAGCTTCATTATAACAGTGTAGGAGCCCAAGGACAGAGAGGTCACAGTGGAAGTGGAGCGGAGAATTAAAATGGAAGCTCAGGGTCACGCTTGCGGACTGAACAGTGGTGTTCCGCAAAGTGGTCACCCAATCTGCATTTGGTCTCCCTAATGTTGAGGAGACCGCATTGAGAGCAGTGAATACAATATACTAAATTGAAACTGAATCTCCTTTTGCACATCGAGAAGGTAAGTGGGGGTTCTCCAGTGTGACTATGCCCTTGACTTCCTGGCTTGGATGGTTGATTGAATCCTTTCCCACAGTCATCATGTTTAGACAACTACCCTTCAGTGTGGCTGTACTTGTGCCTCGCCTGGTTGGACAATCATTGAAAATGCATCTACAGACGATACACATGTGCAGTTTCTTACTGATGTGAATGGTGCAGTGCTTTTTCACATTATCTGATTGGTTAAAAAACAAATTCTGCAGTGAATAGCACAATTTCTTTAATGTTTACACATAAACATATTTATTGTTCCCTTTACTAATATTACTTAAAATGTATTGGGTTTTCTAAGCAGCTGTTCACATATATGGAACTTTAGAATAATGAACATTAGGGGCTGCGCTCCAACCACGTTTGCAGGGCTCAGTTAAGCGGGAATGTGGGAAGTGCACACAAAAACTGGGTGATCCATCCTACAATCTGAGAAGCCCACTGATTTATTTTTAATTAAATGCAATTGTTTTATTGAAATATTGTGCATTAGCAGATTGGTGTAATCAATATAGCACCGATGAGTTGATGTTTATAATTAAAATCATTAAATTATAAATGGCCCGGATAATGATTTCTAAAAGATGCTATGACTAAATATTATTTTAGAACAGGGGTTCTTCATGGGCGACCTATAAGGGTTGATTTTCTTTGGCTCCCTCTGCCTGGGCAGTAAACAGGAGCAGTGCTGTCGTGCACTGCACCTGTACAGCCCTAGGATCACTCCAACTTTCTATCCCAGGCCATTTAAACTGCCCGGAGGCAGCCTCAGCACAGGTCCACCCACTGGCATGGGCTAGTACTGAGATTAGAGCCTGGAACTACAGCTGCAGTTCTCTCCAGCCGCCTATTTGGCCAGGGTGATCTGGGAAGCCGGGAACGCCTCCCTCCACCCCATTTACATTGCTCCGTCTCAGCTGAAGGCACAGGCCAGGCTCTATCCCCACAGGTGCAAGGGCCAGGGAAATTGGCTCTATAAAGTTTAAATCTATGGTTTTTTTATTTGCATATTTCTAAAGTTGTTGATACTAACAGATTTTAATGTTCTGATTTATTCACCAAAGAGGAAATAACACTAACAATAGCCCTTTCCAAGCTCCCACACCTGCACGAATATTGTTCTGCTAGTTGGGGTTCAAGGGTCTGATTGCCAAGGCTCAGGAGCATAGATTAGACACAACCTGCTCTAGACCACTATTATTGGGAATGATTATCAGCAATCTAATCTACCTAGAACTCAGACCTAAATTATTGTGTATATTCTGATATAACAATGATTTATTGTTGAACAAACTCCTAAATTGGTGGGGATCATATATATCATCCCTTCAATGGTGTGCTCTTCAACTACATACATTTTTTTTCCAATTACAAAATGGATGAAGCTCAGAGGACAGAAATTATCAGCTTCATACTAAATCTGGAAGGTTTGATTTATTTTTAAATTTAAATAGATTACTGAATGTAACATAGAGCAATCTTTGGAAGTCACAAATCGCCAGCCAGTTCTAATAATTTTTGCCATGATAGTCTACTCAGTGATGATTTTAATTCTAATTTAGTGTCATGCAGAAATGGCAATGTGGGTGTCAAAAGTTGCTTAGGTTGAATTTATGACCATCCACAAATTCAGTATTGGTTTAACCCAGCAGTGAATTTAAAATGGTTGTGGAATTTTAAAAAGTGGTTCAACCAGTTATTGTAGGTTTAATTAACTGACATTTTCCCCAAGTACCTTTAGACTCACTGCAAATCCCAAAGTTATATGCCATGTTCTATTAAAGTTATGTCACATGCAGATCAAGTTTTAACCCCTTGAACACCACCAAGATAACCCATTTTGCTTCCTGGAGCTGCCAATAAGTTGCACCAACTGGCCAGAGTGCCCAAGGTCATGTCCAAACAAGATGTCAAAATACTTTTTCTGTTGTGTCAATGATGGGTCTGGTTCTATCATTAATATACTGACACTCAATAGGCTGAAAATTGTTATTTAAGCTGATCAGAGGTCAATTATGGACAATGTGATCCTACTGTCAGAATGTGTGGTAGGATACCTCGGACAATGGAATAAAAAGTGAACAGATACCAAGGTGCTGCAAGAAATCCATATATGAAATGAGATGGAAAGACTGACACAGAGAGGATAAAGATGACACTGGAGACTTAAATGATAAAACATAGAAACATGGAAGATAGGAGCAGGAGTAGGCCATTTGGCCCTTCGAGCCTGCTCCGCCATTCAATGAGATCATGGCTGATCATCCAAATTCAGTACCCTGTGTATCGATTTGTATGTGGGTTCAATGACGACACATTCATGAAAGAGCTTGTCTTTTTATCTAAAGTATGTTCAACTCTGTTAACAGCATTACAGGAGACACCATCTTAGAGATCCATCTAAAACGAAACTAAAACTAAACTCTGCCTCTGTCACATGCCCTCTGCTGGTAAGGCATAAATAATCAAACAGGCAAATATGCTGGTAAGGCATCATAATCAAACAGGCAAATACCATCACTATTTGCTGATATCATTACATCTCCCTTTCTTAAAACATAAGTATTTTACTTTTATCTAACAACATGTTTTCTTTGTATTACTCTGCATTTTAACTGTAACACTTAATGAACTTACATTATCATTATCATTATCAAGGTTTTTTAACCTTGTTTTGTGTGTTCACATGAAATATGTAAATACCTAGAACTTGAAGAGAGAATAAGATAACATTACTTCCTTCTATAACAAGAGTCCTTAAACTTGCTCAATGAGTCTCTCAGGAGGCTTCACGTGTCTTGAGGATTTTCTGATTGATTGTCCTTGAATCTGAGTTGTTGCCTCCGATGATGATTTCTCAGCTGTGTGATCAGGTTGTTCAACAGTATCAGTCTTTTGACCTGCTGTGTGATCAGGTTGTTCAACAGTATCAGTCTTTTGACCTGCTGTGGCTGGTCCCATGAGAAGATCCCGATGATTTCTTCGTAGAACAGCACCCTCATCTGTCTGAATGGTGTATGATCTTTGGTTGAACTTCACTCAGGACAGTTCCCTTCTGAGTCCATATGTTTGTTTTGTCTTTGAACCTTACTTGGTCACCAGTGTGGAGTTCAGGTAGGTTTTGTGTTCCTCTGTCATAGTAGTACTTTTGCTTTTCTTTCTGTTGTTCTTTGAACTTCCTCACTTTCTCCCCCTCTTTTGTTTTCAGGAGGTTCTCCGGGATGGGTAGGTTTGACCTTAGCAGACATCCCATAAGGAGTTGGGCTGGTGACATACCACACTCGAGCGGTGTTGTGCGGTATACAAGCATGCTCTGGTAGAAGTCAGTTCCACTGTCTTTTGCCTTGTACATCAGTCTTTTCACTGTCTGGACCGATTTTTCCACTAGTCCATTGGACTGTGGAAAGTGAGGACTTGACGTTGTGTGGACAAAGTCCCACTCTTTGGCAAAGTGTCAGAAACTTGCATTGTAAAACTGGGGTCCGTTGTCTGTGAAGACCTCGCTTGCCATGCCATGTCTGGAGAATATGGCTTTCATACATGTTATCACAGCATCTGCAGTGGTGGTGCACAGTCTACAAACCTCTGGATACAGGGAGTAATAGTCTGTGACTACAAGATAGTCCTTCCTTTGACATACGAATAGGTCAGCGCCTACCTTCTGGTAAGGTCTGTCTGGCGCTGGGTGTGGCTTTAGTGGTTCTACCGGATTGCTTGCTCGATATTTCAGGCATATTGTGCAGTTTGACACCTCATTTGTCACATCTTGGTTGATTCGTGGCCAGTACATCACCTCTCGTGCTCTTTTCTTACACTTTTCGATTCTCAGATGTCCTCCATGGATCCTTTTTAGCATCTCTTTTCTCAGACTCTTTGGGATAACTATTTTACTTCCTTTGTAGATGATGTCTTCGACCACTGATAGTTCCGCCCTGCAGTTCCAGTACTCTGCCATGTCAGGTGAGCAGTCTTGCTTCATGTTGGGCCATCCATCCAAGATGCTTTTCCTCAGTCGTCTCATTGTTTCATCTTTGTTTGTCTCAGTCTTTATGAGCTCCATTTTTGCATCTGCTATGGGCAGTGCACTTATGATCATGTCCACATAGGCGTTCACTTTTTCATCCATTTTGGTGTTTGCGGGCTCACTTGGGTCTACAGCTCTGGACAACGTGTCTGCTGTATACATCAGCTTACCCGGTGTGTACGCAACATTCAGTGTATAGCGTTGCAGCCTGATCATCATTCTTTGTATTCTAAGCGGACAGCTATTTAGTGGCTTTTGGAACAATGCAATCAAGGGCTTATGGTCAGTCTCTACACTGATTGCTTGTCCTGCCACAAACTGGTGAAATCTTTCACAGGCGTATGTGATGCTGAGCAGCTCCTTTTCTATTTGAGCATATCGCGTCTCCGCATCTGTCATTGAGCGCGATGCATATGCAATAGGTTGCCAGTAGTCAAATTTTTGCAGAAGAACGGCACCGAGCCCACTCTGTGATGCATCTGATGATATCTTGATGGGTCTCGCTGGGTCATAAAACCTCAGAACTGGTTCCTCTGTGAGCAGTTTCTTTAGATCGCTCCATGACTTCTCATGCTCATGATTCCATTCCCATTCTATGTTCTTTTCAGTTAGTCGTCTCAGTGGCGCCATCTTTTCTGAGAGGTTGGATATGAATTTACCCATGTAATTGATCATTCCATTAAACCTCTGCACATCCTTTTTGCATTGTGGCTTTGGCATATTCTCAATGGCGGACACCTTTCTGGAATCTGGTCTGATGCCCTCACTGCTAAGGATATCTCCCACGAATGTCAGTTCTGTCACCCCGAGCTGGCATTTCTCTCTATTCAGCTTCAGGTTTGTTTTCCTTGTTGCTTCCAGCACTTTTTTCAGTCTCTCGTCATGCTCAGTTCTCATGGTTCCCCATACTATGATGTCATCCATTGATGTATCAACTCCCTCCAGGTGCTCATAGATCATATGGATAGTTTTGTGATACACTTCAGGAGCTGAGGCAATGCCAAATGGTAACCTTAGGAATCTGTATCTGCCAAATGGACTGTTGAACATGCACAGTCTTGAACTTGCCTCATCCAGTTTCATCTGCCAAAATCCTGATGATGCATCTAACTTGCTGAAATACTTTGCATTTGCAAACTGTGACATGATTTCCTCACGTGTAGGAAGCTTGAAGTGCTCTCTCTTTATTGCTCTGTTTAGATCTCTTGGATCCAGGCAAATTCTGAGCTTTCCATTCTTTTTGTCCACAACGACGAGGGAACTCACCCACTCAGTTGGCTCATCTATCTTCTGAATCACGTTCAGGCTTTCCATCCTGTCCAACTCTGCCTTCAGTTGCTTTTGAAGAGCAAACGGAACTTTCCTGCATGGATGTATGACCGTTGGCATACTTTTATCTACTCTGATCGTGTGTTCTCCTGGAAGGCAGCCTAGACCCTGAAATAGGTCGTTGTACTCTTTCATGAGTTCATCATAGACTGTCTCTCCTTCGCTTTCCACAATGAGGACTCTCTTTACCAGGTTCAGTCTCTCACAGGCTTATAAACCTAGTATGGCCTGCACATCCTTTGGCACCACGATTAATGCTAGCATGTGCTCTCTGTCCTTGTGTGTCACTTTGACAATGCATCTTCCTTTCACTGGTATATCAGTACCTGAGTATCCTGTCACTTTCACTTTTATTCCATGTATCTTTGGTCTGGGTCTAATTTTCTTAAAATCAGCCTCTGATATCACATTAACTTGTGCTCCAGTATCCAATTTAAATGGAATGTGTATGTCATTCACTTTTAGTGTCAACATCCAGTCTCTTTTTTCGTTTTTGTTTTCAGACACAACATCTACATAGAACTCCTCTATCTCGCTTTCATCTACTGTATGGACCTTGCTTTGTTGCGCTTGGTTCTTACAGCAACGGGCATAATGGTTGTTTTTGTTGCAACTATTGCATTTTTTACCATATGCTGGACACTTTTTTGGTGGATGCTGTGTACCGCATCGACTACATGACTTTCGATTGCCCCTTTCATTTTTGTTCGCTGGCCACGCCTCTTTTTTCATATTGGCGCTCTTTTTGTTAAACGGTTTGTGTCCGTTCATTCTCACTGCATCCACGTTGCAGCTACTGTCACTGAACAGCTCTTTTGCCTGCAACTTCACAGTCTCTGTGGCCCTACACAGTGCTATGGCTTTGCCCAGGTCTAGATTTTGCTCTCTTAGCAGTCTTTTCCTTAGACCATTATCTGGAATACCACACACCAGTCTGTCCTTTATCAGCGAGTCTGTCAGTCCCCCAAATTCACATGTTTTGCTTCGGTTTCTCAGTTCAGTCACATACTGATCAATAGTCTCTCCCATTTTCTGTACACATGTGAAAAATCTGTGCCTCTCAAACGTCACGTTACGTTTAGGTATGCAGTAGGCCTCAAACTGTTCCATTATTATATACAGCTTCATTTTGTCTCCATCAGCAGCGAATGTGAAGTTATTATACACCTCCAGCGCTTCATCACCCACGACATGTAAGAACACTGACGCTTTCATTTTATCACTTTTCTCGTCAGCTCCGATTGCCGCTAAATACAACTCCAAATGTTGTTTGAACCTCCTCCAATTTTCAGCCACATTACCTGTCAACTGAAGCTTCGCCGGTGGGTGTAAACCTTCCATTTTTTCACTTCGTTAGCTATTCTCCAATGGTAAGTAACGATGTTCTCTTTTGGCTTCCTAATATGTGGAGAGCTGATTTAACTTCAGATTTTTCCTCTTCATCTTTTTCAATCACTTCTGACACCATGTATCGATTTGTATGTGGGTTCAATGACGACACATTCATGAAAGAGCTTGTCTTTTTATCTAAAGTATGTTCAACTCTGTTAACAGCATTACAGGAGACACCATCTTAGAGATCCATCTAAAACAAAACTAAAACTAAACTCTGCCTCTGTCACATGCCCTCTGCTGGTAAGGCATAAATAATCAAACAGGCAAATATGCTGGTAAGGCATCATAATCAAACAGGCAAATACCATCACTATTTGCTGATATCATTACACCCTGTCCCTGCCTTCTCCTCATATCCCTTGATCCTTTTAGCATCAAGAAATATATCCAACTCTTTCTTGAATATATTTAATGAAGTGGCCTCCACCGCCCTCTGTGGCAGAGAATTCCACAGGTTTACCACTCTCTGGGTGAAGAAATTCCTCCTCATTTCAGTCCTAAATGGCTTACCCTTTATCCTTAGACTATGACCCCTGGTTCTGGACTTCCCGGCCATCAGAAACATCCTTTCTGCATCTAGTCTGTCCAGACCTGACAGAATTTTATAGGTTTCGATGAGATCCCCTCTCAATCTTCTAAACTCCAGTGAGTATAAGCCCAATCGACACAATCGCTCCTCGAACGTCATTCCTGCCATCCCAGGTATCAGCCTGGTGAATCTTCGCTGCACTCCCTCCATGGCAAGAACGTCCTTCCTCAGGTAAGGTGACCAAAACTGCACACAATACTCAAGGTGCGGTCTCACCAAAGCCCTGTACAACTGCAGCAAGACATCCTTGTTCTTGTATTCGAACCCTCTTGCTACGAAGGCCAACATACCATTTGCCTTCTTAACCGCCTGCTGCACCTGCATGCTTACCTTCAGCGACTGGTGCACAATAACACCCAGGTCTCTTTGCACTTCCCCTTCTCCCAATCTATTGCCATTCAAATAATAATCTGCCTTCCTGTTTTTGCCACCAAAGTGGATAACTTCACATTTATCCACATTATAGTGCATTTGCCATGTTTCTGCACAATCACCCAACCTGTCCAAATCATACTGGAGTTTCACGACATCCTCCTCACAGCTTACCCTCCCACCAAGCTTTGTGTCATCTGCAAATTTGGAGATATTACATCCAATTCCCTCGTCCAGATCAGTAATATATATTGTGAACAGCTGGGGTCCTAGGACCGATCCCTGTGGTACCCCACTAGTCACTGCCTGCCACTCGGAAAACGACCCGTTTATTCCAACTCTTTGCTTTCTGTCCGCCAACCAGTTCTCTATCCAAGTCAATACCTTGCCCCCAATCCCATGTGCCTTAATTTTGCACGCTAATCTCTTACGTGCGACCTTATCGAAAGCCTTCTGAAAGTCCAAATACACCACATCCACTGGTTCTCCCTTATCTATTTTACCAGTTACATCCTCAAAAAATTCCAGTAGATTAGTCAAGCATGATTTACCTTCTGTAAATCCATGTTGACTTTGTCCGATCCTGTCACTGCTTTCCAAGTGCTCTGCTATTACATCTTTTATAATAGACTCTAGCATTTTCCCCCCTACCGATGTCAGGCTTACCGGTCTATAATTCCCCGCTTTTTCTCTACCACCTTTTTTCAATAGTGGGGTAACATTAGCTACCCTCCAATCCATGGGTACTGTTCCAGAGTCTATCGAGTTCTGGAAGATGACCAGCAATGCATCTACTATCTCTAGGGCCACTTCCTTAAGTACCCTGGGATGTAGACCATCAGGCCCTGGGGATTTATCGGCCTTCAGTCCCATCAATTTTCCTAACACCATTTCCCTACAAATACTGATTACTTTCAGTTCCTCCCTCTCATTAGAACCTATGTTCCCTGGCATCTCTGGGAGGTTATTTGTGTCCTCCTTTGTGAAGACAGAACCAAAGTATGTATTTAGTTGGTCTGCCATTTCCTTGTTTCCCATTATAAATTCACCTGATTCTGACTGTAAGGGACCTACGCTTGACTTCACCAATCTTTTTCTCTTCACATATCTATAAAAGCTTTTACAGTCAGTTTTTATGTTCCCGGCTAGCTTACTCTCATATACTATTTTCCCTTTTTTTGTTAATCCCTTTGTCCTCCTTTGTTGACTCCTAAACTGCTCCCAATCCTCAGGAATATTGCTTTTTCTAGCCAAATTATATGTCCTCTCCTTGGATCTTATGCTATCCCTAATTTCCCTTGTTAGCCACGGTTGAGTCACCTTTTTTGTTTTATTTTTATGCCAAACTGGGAAGAACAAATTCTGTAGCTCATCCATTCGGCCTTTGAGTGCCATTCCCCAATCAATCCTACCCAACTCGCTCCTCAGACCATCGTAGTTTCTTTTATTTAAATTGAGGACCCTTGTCTCTGAGTCAACTACTTCATTCTCCATCTTAATGAAGAATTCGATCATGTTATGATCGCTCCGACCCAAGGGGCCTCGTACAACAAGATTGCTAATTAATCCTTTCTCGTTACATAATACCCAGTCTAAGATGGCCTGATCTCTGGTTGGTTCCTCAACATATTGGTCCAGGAAACCATCCCGTAAACACTCCAGGAATTCCTCCTCCACAGTATTGTTACTAATTTGGTTGGCCCAATCTATATGTAGATTAAAGTCACCCATGATGACTGTTGTGCCCTTATTGCACGCTTCTTTAATTTCCCTTTTAATGCCATCCCCAACCTCCGCCTTACTGTTTGGAGGTCTATATACCATTCCCACTAATGTTTTTTTCCCCTTAGTATTTCTCAATTCTACCTATACAGATTCCACATCATCAGAACTAATATCCTTCATTCCAATAGTATTAATCCTTTCTTTAACCAGTAATGCTACCCCACCTCCCTTTCCTTTTTGCCTATCTTTCCTGAATATCGAATACCCCTGGATGTTGAGTTCCCAGTCTTGGCCATCCTTGAGCCATGTTTCCGTAATCCCAACCAAATCATATTCGTTTACCTCTATTTGCGCAGCCAATTCATCCACCTTATTACAAATGCTCCTCGCATTAAGACACAAAGCCTTCAGGCTTGTTTTTTTAACGCTCTTAGACCTATTATAATTATTATTTACTGTGGCCACGTTTGATTTAAACCGTTGATTTCTCTGACTGCCACTTTTGTTTTTCTCCTTCCTATCTTTTGCTTTTATCCCTGTTTTCCTTTCCTCTGTCGCCCTGCTCAGGTTCCCAACCCCCTGCTATTTTAGTTTAAACCCCCCCAAACAGTGCTAGCAAACCTCCCCGCAAGGATATTTGTCCCGCTCTGGTTCAGGTGCAACCCGTCCGACTTGTACAAGTCCCACCTTCCCCAGAAGCAGGCCCAGTGATCCAGGAATCTAAAGCCCTCCCTCCTGCACCAACTCATTAGCCACGCATTCATCTGCTCTATCCTCCTATTCCTATACTCACTAGCACGTGGCACTGGGAGTAATCCAGAGATTACAACCTTTAATCTGCTACCTAGCTCCCCAAATTCTTGCTGCAGGACCTTATCCCTCTTCCTACCTATGTCGTTGGTCCCAATGTGAACCACGACCTCTGCCTGTTCACCCTCCCCCTTCAGGATGCCCTGCAGCCGTTCAGTGACATCCTTGACCCTGGCACCAGGGAGGCAACAAACCATCCTGGAGTCACGTCTACGGCCACAGAAATGCCTATCTGTTCCCCTTACGATAGAATCCCCTACCACTATTGCTCTCCCACTCTTTTTCCTCCCTTCCTGAGCAGCAGAAGCACCCCTGGTGCCAGGAAGTTGGCTGCTGCTGCCTTCCTCTGGTGAGTCATCCCCCTCAACAGTATCCAAACTGGTATACCTGTTTGAAAGGGGGATGGCCACAGGGTTCCCCTGCACTACCTGCCTGCTTCTATTGTTCCGCCTGGTGGTCACCCATTTCCCTTCTGCTTGTGCAGCACTACCCTGCGGCGTGACCAACTCATCAAATGTGTAATCCACGACCCTCTCAGCATCATGAATGCTCCACAACCCATCCATCCGCAGCTCCAGCGCCTCCATACGGCCCGTTAGTAGCTGCAGCTGGATGCATTTCTGGCACACGTGGTCGTCAGGGACACTGGCAGCGTCCCTGAATTCCCACATAGAGCAAGAGGAGCATAACTCGGGGCTGGGCTCTCCTGGCATGACTTACCCCTTTAATTAATTTAAATTAATTCAACACCACCAGTTAAAGATATACTCTAGGGCACTTATTTACCAATTGTCCCCACTACACCACAGAGACCCAAGAAAATATAAACCGCAGAATTTAAGCTTGTAATGTAAAGGAGAAAGGAAGAAATACTCACCAACCAACCACTTACCTGCTTCCTGGTGACGTCACACTTGGATTACTTTTTACCTCTCTCCCCTGCTGCTGAATTGGTCGGGCCTCATTTGCTGAATCAGCCGTTCACTGAATAAATATCTGGTAATATATCAAATTTTACAACTACTTAGCATAGCTCTCATGGTGACAGTACCATATACTGCACAATGTATTATCTATTATATTAAACATCTTGCATTTCTATAAACTATCTTACTTGTTGTCACAAATTTTGATAGTTATATTGCATCAACATTTAACACTGAAGCGGCTCATGTAAACATTTTATAATGTACTTTACCCAAGCAAACAATGACATTTCATCATTTGTTGATAACCCAATCTAGTCACTGAAAATGCGGTTTGAATTTTTTTTTCATAGAATCATAAAATCATAGAATGGTTACAGGACATAAGGAGGCCATTTAGCCTGTCAAGCCCACGCCAGCTCTCTGCAAGAACCCGTCAGCTAGTCCCACTCCCCTGCCCTTTTCACATAGCCCTGCAACTTTTTTCCCCTCAGTTACTTATCCAATTCCCTTTTCAAAGCCATGATTGAGTCTGCCTCCACCACCCTTTCAGGCATTGCATTCCAGATCCTAACCACTCGCTGAGTAAAAAAGTTTTTCCTCATGTCGCCTTTGGTTCTTTTGCCAATCACCTTGAATCTGTGTCTTCTGGTTCTCGACCCTTCCACCAATGGGAACAGTTTCTCTTGATCTACTCTGTCTAGACCCCTTGTGATTTTGAATACCTCAATCAAACCTCCTCTCTACCTTCTCTGCTCTAAGGAGAACAGCCCCAGCTTCTCCAGTCTATCCACGTAACTGAAGTCCATCATTCCTGGAATAATTCTCGTAAATCTTTTCTGCACCCTCTCTAAGGCCTTCACATCCTTCCTAAAGTGCGGTGCCCAGAATTGGACACAATACTCCAGTTGAGGCCGAACTAGTGTTTTATTGTATCCTTTAGTTTATATTGCTTCTCCTTGTTCTTCCTAACAAAATGCATCACTTTGCAATTTCCTGCCATAAATTTCATCTGCCACGTGTCTGCCCATTTCACCAGCCTGTCTATGTCTTCTTGAAGTCTATCACTATCCTCCTCACTTTTCACTATACCTCCAAGTTTTGTGTCATCTGCAAATTTTGAAATTGTGCCCTGTACTCCCAAGTCCAAGTCATTAATATATATCAAGAAAAGCAGTGGTCCTAGTACCAACCCCTGGGGAACACCACTGTATACCTTCCTCCAGTCCAAAAAACAACCATTCAGCATTACTCTCTGTTTCCTGTCACTTAACCAATTTCATATCCATGCTGTCACTCTACCTTTTATTCCTTCCATGGGCTTCAACTTTGCTGGTAAGCCTATTATGTGGCACTTTATCAAACGCCTTTTGGAAGTCCATGTACACCACGTCAACCGCATTGCCCTCATCAACCCTCTCTGTTACCTCATCAAAAAACTCGATCAAGTTAGTTAAACACAATTTGCCTTTAACAAATCCATGCTGGCTTTCCTCAGTTAATCCACACTTGTCCAAGTGACTGTTAACTTTGTCCCTGATTATCGTTTCCAAAAGCTTCCCCATTACCGAGGCTAAACTAACTGGCCTGTAGTTGCTGGGTTTATCCTTACACCCTTTTTTGAACAGGGTGCAACATTTGCAATTCTCCAGTCTTCTGGCACCACCCCCGTATCTAAGGAGGATTGGAAGATTATGGCTAGTACCTCCGCGATTTCCTCCTTAACCTCCCTCAGCATCCTAGGATGCAGCCCATTCAATCATGGTGACTTATCAACTTCAAGTTCGGACAGCCTTTCTAGTACCTCCTCTTTATCAATGTTTATCTCATCCAGTAACTCCACTGCCTCCTCTTTCACTATGACTTTGACAGTATCTTCTTCCTTGGTGAAGACAGATGCAAAGTACTCATTTAGTACCTCAGCCATGCCCTCTGCCTCCATGCATAGTTCTCCTTTTTGGTCCCTAATCGGCCCCACCCCTCCTCTTACTACCTGTTTATTATTTATATGCTTATAGAAGACTTTTAAATTTCCTTTTATGTTAGCTGCCAATCTATTCTTATACTCTCTTTTTGCCCCGTTTATTTTATTTTTCACTTCCCCTCTGAACTTTCTATATTCAGCATGATTCTCACTTGTATTCTCAACCTGACATCTGTCATACATGTCCTTTTTTTGCTTCATCTTACTGTCTATCTCTTTCATCATCCAGGGAGCTCTGCTTTTAGTTGCCCTACCTTTCCCCCTCGTGGGAATGTACCTTGACTGTACCCGAACCATCTCCTCTTTACAGACAGCCCATTGTTCCATTACGGTTTTGCCTGACAATCTGATTCCAATTTACCCGGGCCAGATCCCTTCTCAACCCACTGAAATTTGCCTACCTCCAATTAAGTATTTTTCTCTAGATTGCTCCCTGTCCTTTTCCATAGCTAATCTAAACCTTATGATACTATGATCATTGTTCCCTAAGTGTTCACCTACTGACAATTGCTCCACTTGAACCACCTCATTCCCCAGAACCAGATCCAGCAATGCCTCCTTCCTCGTTGGGCTGGAAACGTACTGATCAAGAATGTTCTCCTGAACACACTTTAGAAATTCTTCCCCATCTCTGCTCTTTACACTATTATTATTCCAGTCTATATTAGGATAATTGAAGTCCCCCATTATTACTACTCTATGGGCTGGATTTTGTCAATGGGGAGCTTTTGGAGGCGGGACTCCCACTTGTCGGGTTTTAGTCCCGCCTCCATTGACTTGTGGCCAACCCACGTTATTTTCCTTTGATTGACCTTGTTGAGCCTGCCCAGTGGGCTTAGCAGGCCAATTAAGGGAAAGCCAGTTACAGGTGACATCAGCGAGTGCCGTTTCATCTGTCAAGAGCTTTTGACAGATGAAATGTCAGCGTTTTACGGCTCTGTGAAGCTGTCAAACACTGACAATCTGTCCTCTAAGTTCAGTCCTGTCACTCACGCTGAGTTAGAGATCTCTCCTGACCAGAAAGCAGAAGGCTGCAGCTTTTGACAGTTCAGCGGCCATTCTGCTTTCTGTGCCGGTGAGCTGAGGGACTCCCGAGACCTGAAGGGAGGAAGCCTGCAGGAAGAAGTAAAGGTAAGTAAAACTTATTAAAACACTTTACACACACCTCACACACTTACCTCTGCACACATGCACCCATCACTCGCCTGCACACCGGACATCTCGGCCGCTCCGACCCCCGCAGACCGACGGCCCACCTCGCTGACCCTGGTGAGGTTCGGAGCTGTCGGGAAGCCCACACTTCAGGGCTCAAGATGGGGATTCTCCAAAAAACTGTTAACAGGCAGTTAATTGGCACTAATCCCCTTCCTGCCTCGAGAAAACGGGACCCGGCGCAGGTCGAGTACCTACTTCCTGGGAAGATGGCACGGAGGCGGGTTCAGGGCGAGATGGTTACCCGCCCCCAGATTCTGCCATTTTCCCTGCAGTCCCGCCTCCAATCCCGCCTCCAAACCTGCCTCCCCAGGGCTGGCAAAATCGCCCCTATAGCTCTTGTACCTCTCTATAATTTCCCTGCAAATTTGCTACTCTATATCTTTCCCACAAGTTGGTGGCCTATAGAATACACCTAGTAGTGTAATGGCACCTCTATTATTTCTTAACTCTAACCAAATAGATTCTGTCTTTGACCCCTGCAAGACATCCTCTCTCTCCAGCACTGTAACATTCTCCTTAACCAATATTGCCACACCTTTCTTTCTTTCCTTCCCTATCTTTCCTGGTATTTAAAACCCAATCCTGCCCTTTTTTGAGCCAGGTCTCCGTTAACGCCACAACATCATATTCCCATGTGGCTATTTGTGCCTGCTGTTCACCAACCTTATTTACCATGTTTTGTGTATTTACATGCATGCACTGTAAACCTGTCTTAGACCTGCCAACTTATCTGCCAATTTTTTCTTAGTAATTGAAATCTGTAATCTCCCAAATAAATTTTAAATCAAATAATAATAATTTCAAAATAAAAACCTTATTTAGCAATAACATGATTACATTTGCTCATTGTTTTTTTAATGTTTATTAATATTATTAAAGTTTCAACATAAACATCTTAGCCTTTCAAAAAACCTGGGCCCCAACTTAATGGGGGGTGGGGTGGAATTGAACCTCATCGTACTAACCAGCGGGATTTCAGGCTGCTGGGTTATTGTTGAGAAAATTGCTGAATTTACATACAGAAATTGTAAGTTAAAAAATTCAGCTCAGGAAAGCCAAAGGATGAATTCTATAAGCTTTATTCAGGTAAAATTTTGTATTGAGGTTTCTTTTGAACAAATTGAGTGCATGCAAGACAGAGAGAGGGAGAAAAGGCAATTTTTGTATGTAGTGTAAATCGGGTGGGCTTTGGGTAGGGCCTGTGCTCCATCCACTCAAAGGAATTGGCGCAAGTCTGTGCTGGTTTAATGGCCAGGCAGAATTTAAGTGGAATTGGCAAGCTGCCAGTGCTAATTGTGCTCCCAGTAGGCAGCTCACAAATTGCGAGGGTAGAAAACCTAACAGGATAGCTGCTACTTAAAACCAGCCCACAGCACCTTAAAGGGGAGGTGCATTTTTTAATAGTGGATAGAAGACAGCAATATTCTGGAGCAGGAGGCAAACTGGCAGCAACCAAGGCCTCTAGATTTCTCATATGTAATGGTGATGGTGCTTATAGAGCAAATAAGCAGCAGGTGGATGTCTTATTTCCCTCCAATGGGCAACAGGTGCCAGACAAATTTCTCAGCAGGAGAAGAGCGAGGTGGCAGAACATGTAAATGCCACAAACATTGTCCGAAGGACCTGGCCAAAGGACAAAGTCATCAGAGAACACTACTCCACCTCCTTCTGTTTACACTCATTCCCTCAAAACCTTTCACTACTCTCACAACTACTGCCCCTCTTGGCTACTCTTATTCTTCTTCTGATCATCTTACACACTATGCTCAGCTCCTCATACCTCTTAAAACCCTTCACTTGGGCACATACTACAGGTAGACTACCCTTTATCCGGACTTCCGAAAACCGAAACCCTCTAAAAACCTTCGGTTTTTTCGTTCAGCGTAAGTCGTGCGTACGACTTACGCTGAACGAAAAAACCTTCGGTTTTTAGAGGGTTCCGGTTGCGGAAGTTCGGATAAAGGGTAAGTCGTGCGCACGACCCCCCGCCGACCCCCCCGCCAGCCCCGGCAACCGCCGACCCCCCCGCGGACCCCGCCGGCCCCGACAACCGCCGACCCCGCCAGCCCCGACAACCGCCGACCCCCCCGCGGACCCCGCCGGCCCCGACAACCGCCGACCCCCCCCGCGGACCCCGCCAGCCCCGACAACCGCCGACCCCCCCGCGGACCCCGCCAGCCCCGACAACCTCCGACCCCCCCCCCGGCGTACCCCGCCGGCCCCGACCCCCGCCGACCCCGACTGACTTACGCTGAGCGTCAGCGTAAGTCGTGCGCACGACCCCCCCGCCGACCCCCCGCGGACCCCCGCCGACCCACCTTCCGAAATCTGAAATTCTCCTTTATCCGAAACTCGGCTGGTCCCGAGGTTTTCGGATAAAGGATAGTCTACCTGTAACTCACTTCCACTCTTCTTTCAGGAGAAGCTTGCACACAACAGTGTAAGAACAGGAGGTGGTCCTGCCTCAGTACAGACACTGACATCAGTGGAAGAGGCAGCCATCAACAGAGAAAGGGTGCGCAGTATCAGAAATGGCCAGTCTGGAGGCCAAGCACAGCAGGGTGTCCGGGCATCTTTTCTTCCTTTCCTTCTTCTACTTAATTCTCTCAACGACACACTCAACATGACAACTTGTCAATGGAAAAGAAAGTTAGGCATGGTGTAAAACGGGCTAATTCACTATCAGCCCGTTCTGCGCGACTGACTTTGACCAAATTCATCCCCATTCTCTCGGGGCGTTCAGGATTTGGTAGGAACTATTGCATCTGCCATCCTGCTGATCAGTGACCACTCTGAACCGAGACCAAGTCGCAATGATGCGGTTAGAATCAACCGAAGCAAGCTGCTGTTTCTCAGGATGTCAGCACAACCCTTCAGAGACCAGCTGAAATAGCATGTGGGATGTAGTGCTAGACTGCTCGAATGTTGCAGTCCTACAATCGGTCCTTCCCAGGACTCGGCTGTCATGAGACAAGGGCCACCTCAATCCTAAGATCCTCTTGTACCAATCCCATAGCCAACCACCTCTTGTGGCACCAGGATAGGAGATAGAAAAACATGTCCAGAAACCCTGGGGAAATATGGTGATTAGAAGGAGGTTTGAACATTTTTGTAAACTAAATATGATGTTGCACTTTGTTGTTCAATGAGCACATGACATATCGAGGGGTTTGGTTGGAATGATGTGACATTTTTGCTAATGGGGGCCAGGAACAGTGGGGACATGCAGCAATGGAACGCTTCAAAGGGCACCACTTTAATCCAAGGAGAATGAATGACTAATAATGTCCCTATGTATTTCCCTGGCAGCTGGCATGGAAGACTCCTCTTAGTACTGAACCTCAAGAGGCTGAGTTGCAGGTTCCATGGCTTTCTCCATATCCAGGCTCACCTCCTTCCAGGATTCCATTTACAGTCCTTTCTTAATCGTAAAATTGTGAAGGGCTCAGCAAGCAACGATGATGCAAGACATTAAATCGGGACCACACTGTAATACCCCTCCTGATCTATCAAGGCACTGGAACTTTCCTTTCAGACCCTCAATAAGTCCTGTCATTAAACAATCAAGTTGATGTATGGTCATCATTGTAACAATGTTCTGCCTGTGCGTTTGGCAATCACAACCACAATAAATTAAATTTAAATAGCGCCCTTATCATAGAACAACATCCTAAGGTGCTTCACAGAGACATAATCAAATAAAAATGGAATAAGAGACAAAGAAGGACATATTAGGAGGGGCTTGGTCAGAGCTGGGTTTTAAAGAGGACCTTAAAGGAGGAGAGGGAAGAATGGATGGAGCAGTTTACAGAGGGAATCCTAGAGCATGAGGCCTGGACAGCTGAATGCATGACCGCCAATGGCGGGGCAAAGGGAGGGGGGAATGCACAAGAAGTCAGAGTCAGAGGAACAGATTGGGAACATTGAGAAAGTTTAGGGGGGTTGTAGGATTGGAGGAGATCACAGTGATGGGGAGACAAGGCTATGAAGGGATATAAACACAAGGATGATAATTGTAAATTTTAGGCATGGGGGACTGGGAGCCAATGGGGGACAGCAAGGGCAGAGGTGATGGTTGAGCAGGGCCTGGTGCCAAGCAACAGAGTTTTGGATGACTGAAGTTTGAGAGTGGAAAATGGGAGGCAATCAAATTGGGGCCATATGCCATGGCACTAAGGGTTACATCTTATCTCCCTGAACCCTTCCTGATACTTCACTGTCTTCCCTGAATATAGCTGAGGGGCTGGAGTTCCTCATGATGGAAGCATCATGCCAAAACCCTTCAAATTTGGAATTGACTTTTTTTTATTTGTTCCTGAGATGTGGGCATTGCTGGCAAGGCCAGCATTTATTGCCCATCCCTAATTGCCCTTTAGAAGGTGGTGGTGAGCCGCTTTCTTGAACTGCTGCAGTCCTTGTGGTGAAGGTACTGCCACAGTGCTGTTAGGGAGGGAGTTCCAGGATTTTGACCCAGTGACGATGAAGGAGCAATGATATACTTCTAAGTCAGGATGGTTTGTAACTTGATGGGGAACTTGCAGGTGATGGTGTTCCCATGAACCAGCTGCCCATGTCCTTCTAGGTGGTAGAGGTCGTGGGTTTGGGAGGTGCTGTCAAAGAAGCCTTGGCAAGTTGCTGCAGTGCATTCTGTAGATGGTACACACTGCAGCCACGGTACGCCAGTGGTGGAGGGAGTGAATGTTTAAGGTGGTGGATGGGGTGCCGATCAATTGGGCTGCTTTGTCCTGGATGGTGTCGAGCTTCTTGAATGTTGTTGGAGCTGCACTCATCCAGGCAAGTGGAGAGTATTCCATCACACTCCTGACTTGGGCCTTGTAGATGGTGGAGAGGCTTTGGGGAGTCAAGAGGTGAGACACTCGCTGCAGAATACTCAGCCTCTGACCTGCTCTTGTAGCCACAGTATTTATGTGGTTGGTCCAGTTAAGGTTTTGGTCAATGGTGGCCCCCAGGATGTTGATGGTGGGGGTTTTGACGATGGTAATGCCGTTGAATGTCAAGGGGTGGTGGTTAGACTCTCGCTTTTTGGAGATAGTCATTGCCTGGCACTTGTGTGGCACGAATGTTACTTGCCACTTATCAGCCCAAGCCTGAATATTATCCAGGTCTTGCTGTATGCGGGCATGATTGCTTCATTATCTGGAGAGTTGCGAATGGAACTGAATGCTGTGCAATCATCAGTGAACATCCCCATTTCTGACTTTGTGATGGAGGGAAGGTCATTGATGAAACAGGTGAGGATGGTTGGGCTGAGGACATTGCCCTGAGGAACTCCTGCAACAATGCCCTTTGGCTGAGATGATTGACCTCCAACAACCACAACCATCTTCCTTTGTGCAAGGCATGACTCCAGCCAGTGGAGAGTTTTCCCCCTGATTCCCATTCACTTCAGTTTTACTAGGGCTCCTTGATGCCACACTTGGTCAAATACTGCCTTGATGTCAAGGGCAGTCACTCTCATGTCACCTCTGAAATTCAGCTCTTTGGTCCATGTTTGAACCAAGGCTGTAATGAGGTCTGGAGCCGGGTGGTCTTGGTGGAACCCAAACTGAGGAGGTTATTGGTAAGTAAGAGCCTCTTGATAGCACTGTCGATGACACCTTCAATCACTTTGCTGATGATTGAGAGTAGACTGATGGGGCAGTAATTGGCCAGATTGGATTTGTCTTGCTTTTTGTGGACAGGACATACCTGGGCAGTTTTCCACATTGTTGGATAGATGCCAGTGTTGTAGCTGTACTGAAATAGCTTGGCTAGAGGCGTGGCTAGTTCTGGAGCGCAAGTCTTCAGCATGACAGCCAGAATGTTTTCAGGGCCCATAGCTTTAGCTGTGTCCAGTGCGCTCAGCCATTTCTTGATATCATGTGGAGTGAATCGAATTGGCTGAAGACTGGCTTCTGTAATGGTGGGTACCTCAGGAGGAGGCCGAGATGGATCATCCACTCGGCATTTCTGGCTGAAGATGGTTGCAAATTCTTCAGCTTTGTCTTTTGCACTCATGTGCTGGGCTCCACCATCATTGAGGATGGGGATATTCATGGAGCCTCCTCCTCCCATTAATTATTTAATTGTCCACCACCATTCACGACTGGATGTGGCAGGACTGCAGAGCTTTGATCTGATCCATTGATTGTGGGATTGCTTAGCTCTGTTTATAGCATGCTGCTTTCACTGTTTAGCATGCATGTAGTCCTGTGTTGCAGCTTCCCTAGGTTGGCACCCCATTTTTAGGTACGTCTGGTGCTGCTTCTGGCATGTTCTTCTGCACTTCTCATTGAACCAGGTTTGGTCACCTGGCTTGATGATGATGGTAGAGTGAGGGATATGCCAGGCGATAAGGTTACAGATTGTGGTGGAATACAATTCTGCTGCTGCTGATGGCCCACAGCGCCTCATGGATGCCCAGTTTTGAGCCGCTAGATCTGTTCTGAATCTATCCCATTTAGCACGTTGGTAGTGCCACACAACACGATAGAGGTCACTGCTACCAACGTTGTCATGGACAGATGCATCTGCGACAGGTAGATTGGCGAGGACGAGGTCAAGTAGGTTTTTCCTTCACCACCTGTCGCAGGCCCAGACTGGCAGCTATGTCCTTCAGGACTCAGCCAGCTCGGTCAGTAGTGGTGCTACCGAGCCACTCTTGGTGATGAACATTGAAGTCCCCCACCCAGAATACATTCTGTGCCCTTTCTACTCTCAGTGCTTCTTCCAAGTGGTGTTCAAAATGGAGGAGTACTGATTCATCAGCTGAGGGAGGGCAGTAGGTGGTAATCAGCAGGAGGTTTCCTTCCCCATGCTTGACCTGAAGCCATGAGACTTCATGGGGCCTGGAGTCTCAGGGCCACTCCTTCCTGACTGTATACCACTGTGCCGCCACCTTTGATGGGTCTGTCCTGTCGGTGGGACAGGACATACCCAGGATGGTGATGGAGGAGTCTGGGACATTGGCTGAAAGGTATGATTCTGTGAGTATGACTATGTCAGGCTGTTGCTTGACTAGTCTGTGGGACAGCTCTCCCAATTTTGACACTAGTCCCCAGATGTTAGTGAGGAGGATTTTGCAGGGTCGATTGGGTAGGGTGTGCCATTGTCATATCTGAAGTCAGTGCCAAAGTCAATGCCGGGTGGTTCGTCTGGTTTTATTCTTCTTATTGTTTTCTGTAGTGGTTTGTTAGAACTGAGGCAGGTACGGGGATCCAGGAGGTAGTGTTGGAGGAACCGCATCCCTTGCACTTGTCCAACAGGTTCGAGGCTCTTACTCCCTGTGAGGATGGGAACAGGGACTGCGGGGAGGATGAGCAACCTGGCCACAGCACCGTGGAGCAGGGGGCCATTCAAGTGGGGGGAGTTAAAAGAAATGTTGTAGTGGTAGGAGATAGTATCGTTAGGGGGATAGATAGAGTTCTTTGCAGCCGAGAGCGAGAGTCCCGAAGGCTGTGTTGCCTGCCCGGTGCCAGGGTTAAGGACATCTCCTCTGGACTGGAGAGAAACTTGGAGTGGAGGGGGAGGATCCATTTGTCGTGGTCCATGTTGGTACCAACGACATAGATAGGACAAGGAAGGAGGTTCTGCTGAGGGAGTTTGAGCAGCTAGGGGCCAAATTAAAAAGCAGAACCACAAGGGTTATTACCTGAGCCACGAGCGAATTTGGCTAGGACAAATAAAATTAGAGAGTTAAATGCGTGGCTCAAAGACTGGTGTGGGAGAAATGGGTTTTGCTTCCTGGGACACTGGCACCAGTACTGGGGCAGGAGGGAGCTGTTCTGTTGGGACGGGCTTCACTTGGCCAGTGCTGGGACTAGAGTCCTGGCGGATCATATAACTAGGGCTGTAGAAAGGGCTTTAAACTAACTAGTGGGGGGGAGGTTCCTAGAGAGCAAATAATAAAAATGACAACAGAGAAGGTCATAGACTTAGGTAGCAGTGGGGAAATTAAAAACCAGAGTGTGTCAGGAAGGGGCAGAAGGTATGGAGTAAAAGGTAAAGTAATAAAAAGGGCAAAAGCAGGAACTAAGAGTCACAAAACATCTTTGAAAGTTCTCTATCTGAATGCACGTAGCATTCGTAACAAAATAGATGAGTTAATGGCACAAATAACTACATATGGGTATGATCTTGTGGCCATTACAGAAACATGGCTGCAGGGTGACAATGCCTGGGAATTAAACATACCAGGTTATTTAACGATCAGGAAGGACAGGCAGGAAGGAAGGGGAGGTGGGGTGGCTATGTTACTAAAGGAAGGAATCACTGTAATACAGAGAAATGATATTGGGTCAAAAGATCAGGATAATGAAACAGTTTGGGTGGAGGTAAGGAATAATAAGGGGAAAAAAGCACTAGTGGGCGTAGTCTATAGGCCTCCGAACAGTTGCAACTCTGTTGAACAGAGTATCAATCAGGAAATAGTTGAGGCTTGTAATAAGGGAACATCTATAATTATGGGGGATTTTAACTATCATATTAATTGGACAAATCAAATTGGGCAGGGCTGCCTTGAGGATGAGTTCATTGAGTGTATTAGGGATGGGTTTCTTGAGCAGTATGTAACTGAACCGACCAGGAGGCAAGCAACCTTAGATCTGGTCCTGTGTAACGAGACAGGATTAATTAAAAATGTCCTAGTAAAGGATCCCCTTGGAATGAGTGACCATAACATGGTTGAATTCCATATTCAATTAGAGGGTGAGAAGGTTGGATCTCAAACAAGCGTGCTAAGCTTGAATAAAGGAGACTATGAAGGTATGAGAGCGGAATTGAGTAGAGTGGATTGGGAAAATAGATTAAAGGGTAAGACGATACATGATCAGTGGTGTACATTTAAGGAGTTATTTTACAACTTCCAAAAAATATATATTCCACTGAGAAGAAAAGGGTGTAAAAGAAAACACAGCCATCCGTGGCTAAGTAAAGAAATTAAGGATAGTATTCGACTAAAAACAAGGGCATATAAGGTAGCCAAATCTAGTGGGAGGATAGAGGATTGGGAAAACTTTAAAAGACAGCAAAAAATAACAAAAAGATTGATTAAGAAAGGGAAGATAGATTATGAAAGTAAATTAGCAAAAAATATAAAAACAGATAGTAAGAGTTTTTATAGTTATATAAAAAGAAAAAGGGTGGCTAAAGTAAATGTTGGTCCCTTAGAGGATGAGACCGGGAAATTAATGGTGGGAAATATGGAGATGGCAAAAAAACTGAATGAATATTTTATATCAGTCTTTACAGTAGAAGACACTAAGAATATCCCAACACTGGACAAACAGGGGGCTAAAGGGGGGGGAGGAGCTAAACACGATCAAAATCACTAAGGAAGTGGTACTCGGTAAAATAATGGGACTCAAGGCAAATAAACCACCTGGACCTGATGGTTTTCATCCTAGGGTCTTGAGGGAAGTGGCAGTAGGGATTGTGGATGCACTGGTAATAATTTTCCAAAACTCCCTGGACTCGGCAAAGGTCCCGGCAGACTGGAAAACTGCTAATGTAACACCCTTATTTAAAAAGGGCAGTAGACAGAAGGCTGGAAACTATAGACCGGTTGGCCTAACATCTGTGGTAGGTAAAATTTTGGAGTCCATTATTAAGGAGACAGTAACAGGACATTTGGACAATTATAATTTAATAGGACAAAGTCAGCATGGTTTTATGAAGGGGAAGTCATGTTTGACAAATTTGCTGGAGTTCTTTGAGGAAGTAACATATAGGGTGGATAAAGGGGAACCAGTGGACGTAGTGTATTTAGACTTCCAAAAGGCATTTGACAAGGTGCCACACAAAAGATTATTGCTCAAGATAAAAAATCACGGGATTGGGGTAATATTCTGGTGTGGATAGAGGATTGGCTATCTAACAGAAGGCAGAGAGTTGGGATAAATGGTTCATTCTCAGACTGGCAATCAGTAACTAGTGGTGTTCCGCAGGGGTCAGTGCTGGGTCCCCAACTCTTTACAATCTATATTAACGATTTGGAGGAGGGGACCGAGTGTAACATATCAAAGTTTGCAGATGATACTAAGATGGGAGGGAAAGTAGTGAGTGAGGAGGACATAAAAAACCTGCAAGGGGACATAGACAGGCTAAGTAGGTGGGCAGAGATTTGGTAGATGGAATACAATACTGGAAAGTGTGAGGTTATGCACTTTGGCAGGAAAAATCGTGGAGCAAGTTATTATCTTAATGGCAAGAAACTGGAAAGTACTGAAGTACAAAGGGATCTGGGGGTCCTGGTGCACGAAACTCAAAAGGTTAGTATGCAGGTGCAGCAAGTGATTAAGAAGGCCAATGGAATGTTGGCTTTCATTGCTAGGGGGATAGAATATAAAAATAGGGAGGTATTGCTTCAGTTGTACAAGGTATTGGTGAGACCGCACCTGGAATACTGTGTACAGTTTTGGTGTCCATACTTAAGAAAGGACATACTTGCTCTCGAGTCAGTACAAAGAAGGTTCACTCGGTTAATCCCGGGGATGAGGGGATGGACATATGAGGAGAGGTTGAGTAGATTGGGACTCTACTCATTGGAGTTCAGAAGAATGAGATGCGATCTTATTGAAACATATAAGATTGTGAAGGGGTTGGATCGGGTGGATGCGGGGAGGATGTTCCCGATGATGGGTGAAACTAGAACTAGGGGGCATAGTCTTAGAATAAGGGGCTGCTCTTTCAAAACTGAGATGAGGAGGAACTACTTCACTCAGAGGGTGGTAGGTCCATGGAATATGCTGCCCCAAAAAGCTGTAGAAGCTACATCATTACATAAATTTAAAACAGAAATAGACAGTTTCCTAGAAGTAAAGGGAATTAAGGGTTATGGGGAGCGGGCAGGAATTTGGACATGAGTCTAGGTTCGGATCGGTCATGGCCCTGTGGGTAGCGGAGCGGGCCCAGGGGCCGTGTAGCCTGATCCTGCTCCTATTTCGTGTGTCTAATTCTGTTAGATTCAGGAGATGGTTCTGTGATAGTGGATTGGCGGTTAGGATCAGATCAGCCATGATCTTATTGAATGGCGGAGCAGGCTCGAGGGGCCGATTGGCCTACTCCTGCTCCTATTTCTTATGTTCTTATGTTCTTATAACTGAGTGGATTGCTAGGCCATTTCAGAGGGCAGTTAAAAGTCAACCACATTGCTGTGGGTCTGGAGTCATAAATAGGCCAGACCAGGTAAGGACAGCAGATTTCCTTCCTTAAAGGATATTAATGAACTAGATGGGTTTTTACAACAATCCGATAGTTTCATGGTTACCATTACTGACACTAGCTTTTTATTTCAGATTTATTTAATTAACATGCAGGATGCATTGTAGCTGATCACAGACAATTTAAGCACTGAGGGAAAATTCAATAGGTCCAGAGTAGGATCCCAGAGTACTACTCAGGTACTGTCTATTGCTGCCTGAGCTTTGGGGAAACCAGCAACATGATAGATTTAAATGGTTCCATCATGCTACTGCATAGGAGTATTCCCAAAATGGTGAATTTTAGGTGTGCCATAAGTTTTTAACCGTAATATCCTACAGGCATGCAATGGGGTTACAACTTTTAATTATATAGACATACAATTAATTAATCCTCAGCTATAATCTGAAACAGTAACTTTAAATTATTAACTAAGTATAAACATTAAAATAGCCTTTGCAATGTCAACCATGCAACTATAATTGTGAGAGTTGCAGATAGGGGAAATAGGGCTGGAGAAGATTGCAAAAATAAGGTGGGGCAAAACCTTAGAGGTACAAAAGTTTAAATCAAATAATTACATTTTTAGATCAATGCATAATCACAGTATCAAAATTAGGTTATCCATTTCTATTTGCAAGCACAGGTGAAGTAAATACTGGCCACAAAACCACTGTGGAAATATCTTTTGGAGACTTGAAGGAGGTCTCAATGTTAGTTTTCTTGAGTACTGTCAAGGAGAGTTACTGGTTATACACCAGTGCATTGGGCTCAATAGTTGTTTTATAACACTAACTGTAACCAGCCCAAAAGCATAATATTATGTAATCTGACAATGCTGGTGTGCATTTCAGTGTTAACAGATTGCACACCAGATGGATATTATCAATTGCCTGATGCAGCAGTCACATACTCTCATTCACAAAAGTGAAACAATAGAGATATTGAAGCAGCATCATCTGCTTTCTTTGAGTTGCACACTCCCTGGTCTGTTATTCTAAACTAGCGTTGTCCAACATTTTAGCCACTAGCCACATGCATTCCTGCCTTGTAAATTATAAATGAGCATGAAAAACCTTTGTTGGGCATGTGCTCTCAGTACTCATATTCAAACAGCGTATGCATGTGTATTTTAACCTTTTTGTGCAATTGTTGGTAAATGGTCAGACAAAAAGCAGAGTGTACCAGTATTGTTTGGTGATTGTGAGTGCTTTACTTCCTTGGTTACTGAATGGTGGTGAATGTTTGTTAAGTAAATGTACATGTGAAGAACATTTACCTGTATTGCATGAGTGTATGTAGGGTGTTTTTTACTAAACTTAGTGCATGTAGCTAAACTGGTGTCACCATAGGTACACCTGTGGCTGGTCAGTAATTTCTATTGGCTACCAACTTGTGTGCGACTTCCGTAAAGGTTCTGGAGAAGATCATGTGTGAGGCAATGGGTCTTCACACTGCTCAGCTGTCTACGATTTTACTTTACCAATGAACTCCTTCTCCCTCCTATGCCACATCAAGCTCCCACAAACAGCAATGAGATAATGACCAGATAATCTTTTTAGTGACATTGGTTGAGGGGTAGGTATTGGCCAGGACACTGGGGGGAACTTCCCTGATATTTTTCGAAATAGTGCCATGGGATCTTTTACGACCATCTGAGAGGGCAGACAAGTCCTCGGTTTAACGTCTCATCCGAAAGAGGTCACCCCTAACAGAGCAGCACTCCCTCAGTATTGCACTTAAGTGTCAGCCTACATTTTGTGCCACAGCTGGCAAGCCAGGATGGGGCCCTTTTCCCCCAATATTGGCTCTTATGCAGCTTTAAAGTTAATTTCCTTCATTATGTCAGGAGTTTTTCGGAGTTTTTGCCACGTGTGAGTGTCGAAGTCATCACACACTTATTTGCAGATTGAATCGCGTTGTCATTGGACAAATGGTCAGCCAAAGAACGTGTCTGCCAACATTTTACATAGCAGCCTTTTCATCTTTAACCATTCCGCTGAAATTCTGTAAAACCCTTTTAGTACTTAAAAATAGCAAAGCTTAGAAGGGATTGGAGTTGATGAATTACCTGTTGCCCATGAATGAGTCAATATGCCAGTCCTTTACTCTTCCAGATAATTTTTTTCACTTTAAGCATTTTCGTGTTCAACATACGGCCATGTTTTTAATAAGTAAACCAAAATCAGAACATTGGCGGGAGTCCACAACGGGAATTGTGAAGGGCATCGAGAACAGTAATAAATTTAAATTTTAATTGATTAAACGAAGTCCACCTTTTTATATTGTGCGTCAAGCTATTTCCAAGGCAGCCGGCTCACTGCCTGCCCTCTGAGTGATGCCAGCCATATAACGAATTTCAGGTCATAAATTAACAAGGCCAAATCATTCACAGAGAGCTTCCATTCCTACCTCGGTGACGTTTGTCTCTTACCTCATCTGGAGCTGCTGACGAAACCCCCGCCTCTATAAACCAATGTAAAAAGTGCCCGCTAAGGGCGATCCAGAGAACTGCGCTCTCCGGTCGTGTTGGTCCTGATATACCAGCTCCCTGACAGGAGTCAAACGTAGCGCGTTGCGTCCGCAAATTTAAGGCAAGGCATTTCATCCAAAGGTAGGTCGGTTGCCAGGAAGCCACTGACATAGAAAGAGCTTCATTGTATTATCTTGCGAATATTATGTATGTATGTGTTTGTTTTGAATTGATAGGATATCCCTACTCGTGCCTGATCTTTGAAGTCAGAATGAAACCTGAGCTTCGTAAAGAAACCGACAATGTGCCTGTGGATAGGAACTTATCCGTGCGTTTTTATATTGGCTTCCGACCAAGATGCCCCGCTAGAGAAAGTCTTTACAAGCTTACCTTGTGGAGCTTTCTTGCACGTATCATTTCAACAACCACTGAAATGCCTTCCAAATGCTTTAGGATCTGTGCCATCATCACAGTTGCTGCCGAAGTAAATTGATCAAATACCGCGAAGAAAACAAAAAGAAACTGCAGATGCTGGAAATCTGAATCAAAAAGAGAAAATGCTGGCGAGTTCGACAGCCTCTGTGGAGGGAGCAGACAAGCTCACTCTGCGGGCATGGACCCAGTTCTGAGGAAGGGTCCATGTCCGAAACGCTAACTCGCCCGTTCTCTCTACAGGTGCTGCCTGACCTGCTCAGTGTTTCCAGTATTTTTTGATTAAATACATTCATGCTCTAAACCTGCAAGATTGCAGACTAACTAGTCCAGAATATCTGTATATAATTCAACTTTGCAATTAATATTAAGAAATGAGTTAGCTGTTGCATTTCTCCGCTCCCTTAACCAGAAAACCAAACCCGCCGGTACACATTTCAGCGGTTTCTATGGATCGAAGAAATGAATGGAAATGATAATCTTATCGATCGCCTTTAGCAAAGAAAAGTAGATCTTCACCCCACCCACTGAGCGAGGGGTTAGTGATGTGACCACCTTCCCCAGCATTGGCGGATTTGCTTGAAGTTCCCAGTTGTACACACGGCCGGTCTTCACAGACCCCCTGAGCTTTACTGGCCGCTCAGTCCTGCTGGACGGTAATATTTACTCTGTCATTTTCTCTACTGTGTTAGCCGCGGCGGTTAGCTGCAGGTTTCCGATCATTGCTCCCACCAGACAGAGTTATATCCGTCTGTTGATGTTATTGTTCACGTCGGAACGTTAATCGTCACCGTCTGTTTGAAAGAAACGTTGTGAACTGGTCCGAGTCGGTAATTCACTGAATCTCAGACCCAGCTATACTTAAACTGGTCTTTGTCCAGCAAGTTGATTTTTTAAAAATCTACAGGGATCTAGTGATGCATTAATGTCTTTTTGCCCTTTCTGATTCATTTATTCATTCCGAATAGCAGAAATACTGTGTATATTTCTTCCTCCCTCAGGTTTCTATGGATTAGCAGCTTTGCTGCCAGCTCCATTTCCGACAGAAGATGGCCATTCACGTCGATGGGGTTGTCGCTATCGTCCTGTTTTATTTGTTGATCCTATGTGTTGGAATATGGGCTGCTTGGAAAAGTAAAAAATCGTGCACAGAACATGCAGTAGATCGGAGTGAAGCCATAATGATTGGAGGAAGAGACATCGGGTTACTGGTTGGTGGCTTCACCATGACGGGTGAGTGCCAAGCGGCTTTTTGTCCCATTCTGAAGTTCTCGGGAGTAACTTCGCCCGTCGTCCAATCTGTTCAAGCACATGTCCATTAAATGCGGCGGCTGATGCCCCCAGTATTCGTGCAAGAACGGCTATAGCGAGGAAATAGAGAAAAAGTCTCGATGATGATTGGCTTTTTAGCGCCCGTTCTACTGATACCGTTTAGCCCTGTGGAGAGAGTAAATAACTGGATTAAATTGTATAAAGACGGTTGTTGTGTTTCTCAATACAAAGGTTTAAATAAATCATAAAATGTCCCTTTATAGATTCACCCCATGACTTGCTGTTCCATCGCCTTCATTACCAGACACAGTAGATTGATTGAAGAAGGTGCAGTGTGATTCTCCGCAGCCGAACATTTGAAGATAGATGTTACATAAAAAATGAGGCAGACACTTAACCACTTTTCACTGCATTGACCTTTCTGAACTCTCCCCATCCCATAATCGTTGTTTCCTTTTTAGCAGTTTTTGTGTGCAGTATTTAATAGTGGGTGAAAGTACCATGCATTGCCTTTCTATTCACATTATCCCGCTATTCTCGTCTTCTCTTGGTGCTACAGTAGACTGCGCTTTGCGCTGGACTAAAACTGTGTTTTTCATTAACCCAATGCTTCTTTTCCCGCGACAGCGACCTGGGTTGGCGGTGGTTATATCAATGGCACAGCAGAGGCGGTTTACGTCCCTGGGTACGGCTTGGCCTGGGCACAGGCTCCCTTCGGATATGCACTCAGCCTGGTTGTAGGTATGGACCAAAGCTCTTGGGTACTGTACAATTAAAATCGACTGGAAGATTCAACAATTCCCACATACAGCACCAGCAATCCACACAGTCAGCTCTCCATGTCCACAGCCATTACCTGTTCAGCAGACTGTTAACAGTCACTAATTTTAACAAACCGCAACGCAGAGAACTGCTCAAATCAAACAGGCAATCCACGCAAAACTCAGTGTCCAACCTCTCAGTACCAACCAGCACAGAACTAGTTAACAGCCAATAATAATTTAGGCTCTAATTTAATTCAATAGCTGCCAATTAATTCTCAAGTGGCAATGTTTCATATCATTTAACAAAACACTGATACAGATTTGAATGGCGCTTGCTGAAGAATTAGTGGATAGATAAGGTCAATTGATACACCCGAATGGTGTGTGCGATGGGATATGTTTATGGTCATTTGGCGAGTCCAATAGATAGTGTTGTTTTTATTGATATCCATATACTGGAAAATCACTAATGTTTACATACAAAGTGCAAAGACCGCTTCTAATATTTTCTTGATACAGAATTGAATCAGAGAGTAGGAGGCTAAGTTTTCTTACAATCATATCGCATGTTTTTAATAATAACTGATGTGAACTCTTATTCATCCACGCACTCCTCATTTGCCTGCCTCTTCCTTGATCTACAATATCCCTACAACTACCACCGGTGGTTCTTGTGACATGAAGTTATGCACATGCCATGTCACTATTATTCTAACGTTTTATTAAATTGGGTCTCGGTATAACTAATAACATTCAAGACAGGGTGTAACATTCAGAAAACCTTATTACTGGTAATGTGTTGGTCTTTCCCAGATAAGGGAACAGTTAAAGGAATTAAATCTAATTTGGCAAAACACAACTAAACGTACTAAACATGAAAATGTTTTAAAATCATGTAGAATTAATGTGGAAATGTATTTTCACTGGGTTTCATTAGAATAAAACTGAAAATCGTGATTATAAACTACAGAAACGTCATGTATATTACAACATAAATACCATCTGAATTTATAGAACAAACTGCCTCCAAATACAGTGCAGACCTGACAGGGACAGAGAGCTCGGGGCTAACGCCGAGACAGTAGTTATAGCTGGTGATTATGTTGCAACTTGGGATTTAAGGGTTTCTCTATCTTACAGGTGGCTTATTTTTCGCTAAACCCATGCGCTCGCGGGGTTACGTGACCATGTTGGACCCCTTTCAACAGATCTATGGCAAACGAATGGGAGGATTGCTCTTCATCCCCGCTCTCATGGGAGAGATCTTCTGGTCTGCAGCCGTACTGTCCGCGCTAGGTAAAGTCCTCCTCCCTACCATTAAGGACATGTCTCATTGACTGAAACCGCAACAAATGCCAATTTCAGTCGAAGCACTGTCAGTCAGTGCGCGTCTAATTTACGCTTCGAAGTAAAAAGTCCCATTAAAGCTGCAGCGACAAATGTAAATGCAGTGGGGCGTTTCTATGTAGAAAAAGCAAAGTTTTATTTTAAGATGGTGGAAGTAAAGGATAGAAAAAGTGTTTTCTTTATATTTACTGGAGGCCAATATTAAGTTAAGAACCGTTTTTCAGGTGCAACCTTGAGTGTGATTGTGGACATCAACATAAATATATCGGTTATTATTTCGGCTGTGATCGCAATATTCTACACTCTGGTGGGTGGATTGTACTCGGTTGCATACACGGATGTGGTCCAGTTGTTCTGCATCTTCATAGGATTGGTAAGCTTAATAATTGAAAGCATGCTGTACCAGTTTCACCCACACCTAACTGAATTGATGCACAGCTAAAGTAAGCCAGTGTTTCAATATTTGAATCCTTTTTTTTCAGTGGCTCAGCATCCCTTTCGCCATGTTAAATCCAGCAGTTAAAGATATCACCATCACCGCAAGTCAGGACATTTACCAGGAGCCTTGGCTGGGGAATATAAATACACAGGATATCTTTACCTGGATAGACAACTTCCTATTGCTGGTATGGCTAATGTGTTTGATACCTTCATAACCGTTACCATATTGGTAAATGTCAAATTTGATATATATATAACGATGAAACCAGCAAATTAGTGATTAATACATACAAAAATAACAAATCAGAAAGTATGTGCTAAAGTAAATATAAAATTCTCACACTATATGCATAGTTAGACGAGATATGAGAAGAATGTAGTTCTTCTTAATAATAATAGTTATTATTCATTATAAGAGTTAATAATTGCATTGATTTTCAGATGCTGGGTGGAATCCCGTGGCAGGTGTATTTTCAGAGGGTTCTTTCTGCTTCTTCTGCCACCTATGCACAAGTCCTCTCCTTTCTGGCTGCTTTCGGCTGCATAGTAATGGCCATCCCGTCTGTACTTATCGGTGCAATAGGGGCATCCACTGGTAAAGTAGTCTCGTCTGCACAGTATCATTTCAATCGATTATATCCGAACTATTGTGAGACTTTGAATACCTGGGAGTTATAAATTAATTTTTGTAACATCTCTTTAATCCTTTCCCCATAATATTGCCATTTGGATCATTTGAATTGTTAATTTCTCCGTTTCACTTTTATTACAATTGTCCTCGTTTTGTTAATGTTGTTACTTAAGCAGAGTAACATTATTTACATCAATGCTTGATCTTAGAACTTAAAGTTAACACTTTTAGTAGCACAGTCCCATGGCAATTTAGAAGGCCCTTGTAGCCTGCCCATCTTTGCTCAGTACATACAAAGTTGGTTCCCTGAAGAAGGGAATTTTATTAACTTTAAATATATTGTATCAGAAATGCAGGAGTAACTTCACTGAAGTGCATTTTAGTATTTCACATATATCCTATAAAAGTCTGAGATGAATTGGACATTACATCATGATTTATAACCATTATGTCACTGGTTGATGGGGGAAAACACCACAATTAGATTGTTTAAATCTAAGCCTTTTGCTTAAAGTGAAATATATTTGCGATACAAAGGGACAACTAAATGGGAATCCATGAAATATAGTGAATGTCAGTCTATGTATCTTGCTGATTGGAGCATTTACTCCTGCACAGCCTCATCCGCAGTAAATCCTAATTAAGATGGATGAATCTTTTAAAAAATAGTTGCTAGGCAATGTTTTTACTAGCTATATACATTGTTTACAACATTTAATTGAAATTATCTAACAAAGGACATGACCTTTCAAAATGCTCCAGTAAGTGTAGTTAGATAGTCTTAATTTCCTTACAGATGATAAAGAGCCACATATAAAATAAACTGAAAGAAATGAATCAATTTCTAAATATCTTTCTGTAATAATTAATTGAAGTAGAAGATTTACAAGTGTATGAACTGTGATGCTGCTACGGATCAAAATCAAAATATGTTCTGTTGGTATATTGGCAAAATCACTACTGCAATTTTTAGTATTATCAACTTTCTGTTCTGAACACATAAAAATTAATTCCATTTTGCACCAAGTGAAAACAAATTGGGGATTACTCTAAAGTATTAACCACTAAAAGTTCATCACACTATTTGCTTGTAATTGTATCAGATATTTGTATTTGTCCAGATGCAAAATAACATCAAAATATTTGCAAATGAATAACATTCCTTTTATCTGCAGGTTGTTATACAATAGGTACAATTTATATTCAGATGGTCCTTTTCTCTATATAGACTGGAATCAGACTTCCTATGGTTTGCCAGACCCCAAGAGCAAGAATGAGACTGACATGATTTTGCCAATAGTGCTGCAGCATCTATGTCCATCATATATTTCCTTTTTTGGCCTTGGAGCTGTCTCTGCTGCAGTCATGTCATCGGCTGATTCTTCCATCTTATCAGCAAGTTCCATGTTTGCTCGGAATATTTACCATCTTGCATTCAGACAAGAGGTAAGTTTGGATTTCAACAAGGCTAACTTTCTAAAGGGATCAAGGGATATGGAGAGAAGGCAGGGACAGGATGATCAGCCATGATCTCATTGAATGGTGGAGCAGGCTTGAGGGGCCAAATGGCCTACTCCTGCTCCTATCTTCTATGTTTCTATGTTTCATACAGGTATTTTCTTACAAGTGAAGAAGCACTGAGCATTTTGTGTGTTCGTAGTTCATATAAATGTTTGTTGTGATTCTTGCAGCAAATAAGAGGGCAAGAAGTTCCAAATAATACTTATTTCCCCCAAAATGAATGAGATGGCAGGCAGTTGGATTTCTTTGTTTAAAACTCTGGTAGACTTCCTTCATTATATTATTTGCTAAGTATTATGAAAGTAATAAATCACTTTATAAATCACTGGTTAGGCCCCACCTGGGGTATTGTGTCCAATTCTGGGCAGTTTTAGGAAGGATGTCAAGGCCTTGGAGTGGGTGCAGAGGAGATTTGCTTGAATGGTGCTAGGGATGTGGAACTTCAGTTACATGGAGAGACTGGAGAAGTTGGGGTTGTTCTCTTTAGAGCAGAGAAGATTAAGGGGCGATTTAATAAAGGTGTTCAAAATCATGAAGTGTTTTGATAGATTAAATAAGGAGAAATTGGTTCCAGTAGCAGAAGGGTCTGTAACCAGAGGACATATATTTAAGGTAATTGGCAAAAGAACCAGAGGCAAGACGAGGAGAATTTTTTAATGCAGCGAGCTGTCATGATCTGGAATGCGGTGCCGAAAGGGTGGTAGAAGCGGATTCAATAGTAACTTTCAAAAGAGAATTGGCTAAATACTTGAAGTGAAAAATTTGCAGGGCTTGGGGGAAAGGGCACGGCAATGGAACTAATTGGATAGTTGTTTCAAAGAGCTGCCACAGGCACAATAGCCCGAATGGCCTCCTGCTATGCTGTATCATTCTATGATTCTATAATGCATTGTAGCTAAGCATGAAATCATTTGATGGAACCAGGAACTGTTACATTAGTTATTGCTGTTTAGATGAAAACACATACTGATACTGTATATTGTACCATTTACCAGAAACTTAACTGTACCATTGACCAGAAACTTAACTGGACCAGCCACATAAATACTGTGGCTACAAGAGCAGGTCAGAGGCTGGGTATTCTGCAGCGAGTGTCTCACCTCCTGACTCCCCAAAGCCTTTCCACCATCTACAAGGCACAAGTCAGGAGTGTGATGGAATACTCTCCACTTGCCTGGATGAGAGCAGCTCCAACAACACTCAAGAAGCTCAACACCATCCAGGACAAAGCAGCCTGCTTGATTACGACCCCATCCACCACCTTAAACATTCACTCCCTCCACCACCAGCGTACCTTGGCTGCAATGTGTACCATTTACAAGATGCACTGCAGCAACTCATCAAGGCTTCTTCGGCAGCACCTCCCAAACCCGCAACCTCTTCCACCTAGAAGGACAAGGACAGCAGGCACATGGGAACGCCACCACTTCCAAGTTCCCCTCCAAGTCACACACCATCCTGACTTGGAAGTATATCACCGATCCTTCATTGTCACTGGGACCAAAATCCTGGAACTCCCTCCCTAACAGCACTGTGGGAGTACCTTCACCACATGGACTGCAGCAGTTCAAGAAGGCGGCTCACCACCACCTTCTCAAGGGCAATTAGGGATGGGCAATAAATGCTGGCCTTGCCAGCGACGCCCACATTCCATGAAAGAATAAAAGAAAATATCAACAGTTCAGAGAGGTAGCTATAATCTCAGTGATTGTAGTGTAGTGAAGAGGTCACAGCTAGATATTGACCTCTTTTGATACAATTCTCTTTGAGCACCTTGAAGGAAACCCATATTACATTAGTTTCTCACAGTCATACCACAGTGATTAATATTCTTTTCTCAATATAATTGTTTATTGCAGGCTACAGACAAAGAAATAGTGTGGGTAATGCGAATCACCATATTTCTATTTGGAGGAGCAGCAACATCTATGGCACTGCTGGCCCAATCAATCTATGGCCTATGGTATCTGAGCTCAGATCTTGTCTACGTTATTATCTTTCCTCAGTTAATATCAGTACTCTTCATCAAGGGAACGAACACATATGGCTCCATCGCTGGATACATCATTGGTCTTTTTTTTCGAATTAGTGGCGGTGAACCATATTTACATCTGCAGCCATTTATTTTCTATCCTGGATGCTATTTAGAGCATACATTTGGAGCTGAACCAGTCTACATTCAGAGATTCCCTTTTAAAACCATGTCAATGTTATTCTCCTTCTTAGGCAACCTTGGTGTCTCATATCTGGCCAAGCACCTGTTTGAAAGTGGAATATTGCCACCAAAATTAGACTTTCTTGACAGCGTTGTGTCACAACACAGTAAGGAAAACATGGACAAAACAATCTTGGTGAATCATGACAATATTACTTTGTCAGAGCTGGTGCATGTTAATCCAAAACACAGTGCTTCAGTTGGTGCTGCTTTCACCAATAAGGAAGCATTTGAGGACACTGAGTCAAATCTTGAATTTTCCAAGTCAGACAATGATTGATCCTCCACTTCTGTAATCTATTGAGTTCAGTGCAATCATAATCAACCCAGGACAGTACATTAACAATATAAAATAAAAAAGCATTTTAGTGGTTATCAATATTTTTTAGCAAATTAAAGAAAATTGTCTATATCAGTGCTTTACTGATGATTGTTCACTTGAATACTGTTGTACAGTATTTTTTAATTCATACACATGAAATCAGATTAAGCTATAGTTTTTGAATCTGGATAGGTTGTGGACTCTTGTTATTTTATATTGGCACAATGAAGATACAAGATACCATAATTTATATGGACTGAGTAGTGTTGTGGGGCTTTATATAAAGACAGTGGTATCATGAGCTGTCACAAATTCATTGCTCCACTATTCCCCCCATTCATGGGCCAAACTCTATAATGAACAGGACTCAGCAAATAGTTGCTTCATCCTTTGTTGATGCGATTTTAATTGTCATTTATTAACCCATCTACATACACCTATACATCCACAAACACATTCAAGCATACACAAATATACATATACAAATAATGGACCCTGATAAGTCAGTTATTACCCTTGCTGTTTTTAACTGATGAAATAGCAAAGTATTCAATGACAGACCCAATTAATACCCATTTCTTATTTATTTATTACAACTATAATCTGGATTCCATTCCAGTTCATTTGGGAAAACTGGTGGAAGTGAAATCTTGCAACTTTATTGCTCATCATCTATAACCAATATGAAACATACACTGGCGATTAACTGTGACCTGAGAACCCACCTTTAGAAATAAATATGACCATTAAATGCCATCAACATTTGGCATCTGAATGGCATTTTATTGCTGATACCAGATATAGTTCAATATTATTTGTGCCTTAAAGATATGCAGTACCAATCTATCCATAATTTAGATTATCACCAATGCTCCGATAATAAAAGATTGCCTTGTAGTTAAAAAACAAGTCAACCTGTCAAAGCAGTAAATTGTCTACAGATGTTACAAAGGTCAAATGGAGCAGGAGTAGATTCCTTCATAAACACATCTATTTTTTTCCAAGGCAAAAAGAATCGAATATAGCTAGGCATTAATGTCATTTTTAAGTTTGTTTCATATTTTACACCAAATCATGTGATTTAAGTAAAATATTTCAGGTCGAGTGCTATAAAATGCAATGCAGATTTGCACTTACATACAAATTTTTAATAATCTGTTAATTTTAAGGTGTGGCTATTGCTCAGTGTAAGTGTTGTCTTGTCATTTGGCCACCTAGCATAAAGGTTGCAGGATGTGGATGTGATTTTTATCCTGTAGAACATGTATATATCATATTCTTGCAGCATTATTTTTTTATCCTTTTTACACTGTGGGGCCAACATTCTTCAGGGGTTGCACCTGTCTCCTGCAGCAGCTCCAGCAGGAGACCATCAGACCCCTTGGAAAACAATGCAGACCCGGTTGCTAGGGGTGTCCGTTGTTTCCAGGAGTTTTTGACTTTCTTTGTAAGGGGCAACTGTCGTCAAGGAAACAGAGCAAGGGGCAGGGACTGCCTGCACTGGAAGCCGCTACCCTGAATAAGGTGAGGCCTACTAGCCTCCACAAGGACGAACATGGGCCCCACCCATGGGGTCCAAGCCAAGAAAGTGTCCTGGAATGATCAGGAAATCCCCTGAATTAAAAAAAATCAGATCAGCGCCCTTACACAGAGGCTGAGGAACACATAGCGGAGGGTTGGCAGGGCCTGGACAACACACCCTGAATGGTGGCAGGCACTGGAGTTCCCAGTCACATGGGGCAGGTGGACACAGAAGGTGTGGCCATAGTGGCGCATGCACCCACCTGCTCCATGCTAATTAGGTGCCCTCCCATTAACCCTGCAAACTCTGGTGGGTTCAACGCCAGAGCACCAGAGGGAACGTGCCCTGCAACATTTTGCCCCGTGTTCTGAAAACTAGTGTCATATCATGCACTATTCTATTTTAACAACTAGACATGCTCATTCTTGGGGTTGAATTGAAAGAAAGAAAGAAAGAAAGAGACTTGCATTTATATAGCGCCTTTCACGACCACCGGACGTCTCAAAGCGCTTTACAGCCGATGAAGTGGAGTCACTGTTGTAATGTGGGAAACGCAGCAGCCAATTTGCGCACAGCAAGCTCCCACAAACAGCAATTTGATATTGACCGGATAATCTGTTTTGTTATGTTGATTGAAGTATCCCTATTTCAATCTTGTTCCATTTACATTCTGTTTTTGTTAGCATCCTAGTGTATTCTGGATCAAACTGCTGTTTTAATCATCTATCATCCTCGTCACCAGCTATATCAATCAATGTAGCTGATGAGAATTTTTTTCTTTAGCTGATCTCTATTTGGATGACCTACATCTCTCTTAAGAGTTTGCATTTAATCTTCCAGGTAGAGCATGCTTCCTCATTTATTAATATTCCATTGTATTCTTATTTCTGTGGTCATTGTACAAAATCACAAGATATACATGGATGAGAAAGGCTATTTATCCAATATTAACTTATCCTTGTAAAAGAATCTACAGCCCTCCATTGTGACATCCAACCACTTCTAACTCCTTGGTTAGACAACACTTGGAGTACTGTGCACAATTCTAGTCACCATATTATAAAAAGGATATAGAGGCACTGGAGAGGATGTAAAAAAAGATTAACAAGGATGATACCAGAAATGCGAGGGTATACCTATCAGGAAAGGATGAACAGGCTGGGTCTCTTTTCTCTTGAAAAGAGAAGGCTGAGGGGTGACCTAATAGTTGTCTTTAAAATTATGAAAGGTTTTTTAGACACAGAGAGAGTGTTTCCACTTGTGGTGAAGAGCAAAACTAGAGACCATCAATATAAGATAGTCACCAAGAAATCAGAAGAAACTTCTTTACCCAGAGAGTGGTGAGAATATGGAACTTGCTACCACAGGGAGTGGTTGAAGCGAACAGTATAGATGCACTTTAAGAGGAGGCTAGATAAGCATATGAGGGAGAAGGAAATAGAGGGTTACACTGATAGAGTTAGATGAGGAAAGACGGGAGGAGGCTGGAGTGGAGCATAAACACCAGCATGGACTGGTTGGGCCGAATGGCCTGTTTCTGTGCTGTATATCCTATGTAAATGATTCCATGGATTTTACCTCAAATACTTTATCTGTTAGGCCATCGATCACTCTTTGTGTGAAGAAGAGCTTCTTGACATCAGTCCTAAATTTGCCTTTCACCAGTTTCAACCTGTACCTAGTTGTCCTACTGTCATGGTTTAATGTGAAGTACTGTTCCAGATTTACTTTTTCTATATGTGTCACTGTCTTATACACCTCAATGAAATCTCTCAATCAGCTCCTTTGAAGTATGAAGAGTCCAAGTTTCTACAGGCTCTCCTCATAACTTAGTCTGACATGAGGGATCAGCCTGCAGGGTCTTCTCTGCATTGCCTCCAGAGCTTGAATATCTCCTGTGTGTCTTGATGACCAAAATTAGACACAGTGCTCAAGGTGTGATATGCCTGGAACACTATACAGTTTTAACATCCACATTCCACCAACCTCTGAATTGTATTCTACTGGTTTTAGCAATATAGTTCAGCATTCTATTTGCATTGTTGATTGCTGCATCACAGTCACTGGACATATTAAGTGCTCTTAGCTTTCTTTCAACTTCACCTTTAGTTATTCAATACCATTCATTGAGTAAGTATGGAGCCCAATTCTTTTCTTTCTATGTTCAATAGCTTGACTTCTCCCTGTTGAATGTCACCTACCATTGTTCTGCCCATTTACAGGTTTTATGTAGCTCATTTTGAGGTCCTTGTCTGACCTTTTGGACTTGACTGCCCCTTGAGTTTACCATAGTTTGAAAATTTGGCCAATTTCAATGCAATTGATGTAAATTAGAAGCAGTAACGGTCCCAACAATGATCTTTAGGTTATTCTACTTAGTACTTTTATTTATCATCGCAACATCATTCCCCAAACAAAATACTCACTGCATCCTTACCTTCACCCAACTCCTTTTAGTTTTCTCATCTCTTTATTTTAACTAAGGAGGAATTGGACTGAGTACAGTAATGAGAATATTGTACTGCTTAGTTGGTATTTCAACGAGATCAGTGAGTATTAAGGTCATTTATATTGTCTTGAAATTGTTGATTGAAACCAAATGGAGTAACTTGGTAGTTTTACACCATGATGTGAACAAAACTCAACAAAATTACTAAAATTCAGCTCTATCTGGAAATTCTAAAGCTTTTGGACTATGAATGAGATTGCCAAAGTTGATTTCTTCACTATGGTGAAAGATTGAAACACAGTAGAGACAAGTCAAAAATTAGGAAATTAGAAGTAATAAGGGAAATCAAAGAGCTTTTTTTACAGAAAGGATCATAGACTTGTAGAATAAACCATCGGGCAAAACCATTGAAATAAATGGCATAAAAGGTTATAGAGGCAATTAGATGTGTTTCTAGTGATATAAGTATTGAAAATTTAATGATAAGGCAGGTAGGCGATGTTGACCTATCAAAAAGAAACAAGATGG
Organism: Somniosus microcephalus; assembly: GCF_052327205.1. Classification (NCBI taxonomy): domain Eukaryota; kingdom Metazoa; phylum Chordata; class Chondrichthyes; order Squaliformes; family Somniosidae; genus Somniosus; species Somniosus microcephalus. The sequence continues at coordinate 156,466,845 of NC_140996.1, read as the reverse complement.
TTGGGCCGAATGGCCTTTTCCTGTTCATAAAAATTCACATGAATTATTTTCGTGATTCATTTGTATCATTGAAATTCAGGGATTATTGCTAAGGCTTAAAGTAATTATTGCAACATTTTTACAGTGACAATTTGATTTTACTGTGAACAGAACTTTTGAACTATCTAGTGTGGAGTTTTGATAGAAGGCTAAGTCTTTATTTGTGGAGGCACGGATGTCAGAGAGGAAGGAGTGTATTTAAATGGTTCCAATCATTATAGTCAGTATGTAAAGCATTGTGTGAATTTTGTCTGCGATTGAAGATTTAGAAGTGGGGTGCCCTTAGATATCTAATGTTCATTTGATTTGAATGGGGGGCGAATGGATATGCAAACAATATCAAAGGGATTAATGCACTAGTAATGTACAAAATGGTACTTTTCAGATATCTAAACTATGTAAAATGGTTATAAATTAAATAAGTTAGTCACAATGATAATGCCTGTAGTATATGAACAACCTCCCAGTTTTTCCACTAATTAATTTTTCATAATTTGACATTATAAAACATTATTTTGCCTTTATTCCTTTCAAATATATTCAATCAGATGTAGATTATGTATGTAGACAATGTAATGTATGGTGCCTCAGATGATCAGGTAACTATGTTGTGAATGTACAGTGTATATACATATAATGTATATTTTTGTCTGTGCCAGAGTTGTCATCTGAGGATTCTATCAAACACGGTTGTATAAAACACTATTTGTGTATTCATCATTTGTGGAATAGTATAGTACTCAAATGTGACATTCAGGATGCAGACTGTGAGATATGTTACTTGTCTTCCTTTCCACTAGAACAATAACTATTTACAAAGTGTTCATAATCAGCTATTTCTGATGTTCATTATGCAATACTAATCAAATAAATTATGTGATTTAAAAAATGCTTACACATTTAATTCATAGCCTATATTTGCTGAACTGCAGGGGGACCCACTTATAGTGAACTTCATTATAGTGAAACTTCAACATCAAAATTCGTTAACAGAACGATGCTCTTAGCGTGAAAATCTGTCATGATATATTATTCCTTCAACAACAACTTGGATATATATGGTGCCAGAAACATAGTAAAAATGTCTCACGACACTCAGCAGAAGCACAAACGGAAGCAGAGCTGTTGTAAAAGATTTAGTCGAGGTGACCAAAGGTGTCAAATAAGTAGGGTTTGAGAGGCTTTTGAAGTTGGTAAGAGAGGTAGCAAGGTGCAGGGGTTTAGCAAAAGAGTTCCAGAGGAGAGGGTCAAGACAGCTGAAGACTCTGCCATCCAAGAGGGAGTGAAGGGACAGGTGGTTGCAAATGAGGTCAGCATTGGAAGAGCAGAGGCTGTGGGCTAGGTAATAGAGCCTGAGGAGATTGTAGAGGTAGGGAGGGCCAAGAACATGGAGCAATTTGTATATGAGGATGGAGATTATGAATTCAATATTTTGGGACACGGTGAGCCAATGGAAGTTGGCAGGAGCAGAGATGATAGGTGAACAGTACTTAGTGCAGGATAGGATGTGGGTGGCAGAGTTTTCACTGAGTTGGAGTTTGCGTAGCATGGCATCTGGGAGACTGGCAAGGAGAGTGCTGAAGAAGTGGAGCCTGAAGACAACACAGTTGTGGATGAGGATTTCAGGAATGAGGTGCTTGACAGCTAAGGATCGGTGGAATTTGGATGGAGAGTGAAATCATTGCCTTCAATTCCGAAAGTGTTAAATATATGATTACACAGTGACTGATTCTGTAACTGTGGCTCTCTGACGCTGTTGCCACCACTAGTTTCATCCTACCCTATAATAATAATTCAACTTTATTGTCATTGTACAACAAAATGTGATCTTGCAAGCTCCCATGAGTCCAGTACAAATAACATTAAACGTAAATAACACTGTCCTGGGAGAAGCAAAGCCACTGCGTCTGATGCACGCCGCCATTCCATTTCCACCATTCCTCCTGTCCAACAATCTTCAGCCCAACGCCCGGGCCTGCTCACCAGCCGCTTCTCCTGGGGCTCCTTCTGTGACCTACTCACCAACCACCCCTCCTCGGGGCTCCTACCGTGGCCCTCTGCACCTGGTCTTACCCTGCTGGTCACCCCTCCAGGTACTAACCAGGCCTGGCTCTGCTTAGCTTCACAAGCCTGGCCAGTGACCCTGTCCCTAGTCCCAGGAACAGGGCTTACTTATCCTATCATAGATTAACTGTATCCATGAGATAAATATAAATACAGTACATTTTTTTAATTGTCCTTGAGATGTGGGCAACACTGGCAAGCCAGTATTTATTGCCTATCTCTAGTTGCCCTGAGGCATTAAGACTCAATGAAGGTAATTTTAACTTTTGGAATTGGTGTAACATTGGTGATATTGAATTAACCAGCCATTATACACCATGCCCAATTTTCATTTCTATCAACTTCAGCAAATGGAAATAGGGAGAGGTGTATAACGGGTGATCAATCCGATATCGCCCCTTTTAAACAATCGCCCAGTATTAAAATTACCCACAAACACATAGTGTGGGTCGAAAGTGCCTGAATACATTAGTGAACCTGTTGGGTTTTTATGACAATCTAGAAGCTTTCATGGGCATTTTTCTGATACAAGACCACAAATTGCCAGATTTATTTAATTCAATTTCAGTACTTGCCATAATGGGATTAAAATGCACAACAACAACAAGTTGTATTTATATAGCATCTTTAGCATAGTAAAACATCCCAAGGCACTTCACAGGAGCATTATAAAACAAAATTTGACAGTGAACCACATAAGGAGACATTAGGGCAGATGACTAAAAACTTGGTCAAAGAGGCAGGTTTTAAGCACAACATCTGTGTTTCTAGTACCAGCAACATAAGCACTAGGCTACCGTACATGTTAAGCATCCTAAATTTTTGAAAAGTTATTCTAATATTATTTCACTAGCTCTCCTCTTAACAAAACCGATTACAAGCCAAATTGTTGCTCTAAATTTCTCGTACGGGATTTTAATGTGGCTCTGTGCTCATTAAGCTTGATTCAAATAAAACATATTTACAACAACAACAACAACAACTTGTATTTATATAGCACCTTTAATGTAGTAAAATGTCCCAAGGTGCTTCACAGGAGTATTAAAAGACAAAAAATTTGACATCAAGCAACATAAGGAGAAATTAGTGCAGGTGACCAAAAGCTTGGTCAAAGAGGAAGGTTTTAAGGAGTATCTTAAAGGAGGAAAGAGAGGTAGCGAGGTGGAGCGGTTTAAGCAAGGAATTCCAGAGCTTAGGGCCTAGGCAACAGAAGGCAGGGCCACCAATGGTTGAGCGATTATAATCAGGGATGCTCAAGAGAGCAGAATTAGAGGAGCACAGATATCTCGGTGGGGATGTGGGGCTGAAGGAGATTACAGTGATAGGGAGGGGCAAGGCCATGGAGGGATTTGAAAACAAGGATGAGAATTTTGAAATCGAGGCGTTGCTTAACCAGGAGCCAATGTAGGTCAGCAAGCACAGGGATGATGGGTAAATGGGACTTGGTGCGAGTTAGGACACGGGCAGCTGAATTTTGGATCACCTCAAGTTTACGTAGGGTAGAATGTGGGAGGCCAGCCAGGAGTGCATTGGAATAGTCAAGTCTAGAGGTAACAAAGGCATGGATGAGGGTTTCAGCAGCAGATGAGCTGAGGCAAGGGTGGAGATGGCCGATGCTACAGAGGTGGAAATAGGCGGTCTTAGTTATGCTGCGGATATGTGGTTGGAAGCTCATTTCAGGGTCAAATATGACACCAAGGTTGCGAACAGTGTGGTTCAGCCTCAGACTGATGTTAGGGAGAGGGATGGAGTCAGTGGCTAGGGAACGGAGTTTGTGGCGGGGACCGAAAACAATGGCTTCGGTCTTCCCAATATTTAATTGGAGAAAATTTCTGCTCATCCAGAACTGGATGTTGGACAAGTAGTCCGACAATTTAGAGACCATGGAGGGGTCGAGAGAAGAGGTAGTGAGGTAGAGCCGGGTGTCGTCAGCATACATGTGGAAACTGATGCTGTGTTTTCAGATGATGTCGCCAAGGGGCAACATATAGATGAGAAATAGGAGGGGGCCAAGGATAGATCCTTGGAGGACGCCAGAGGTAATGATGTGGGAGTGGGAAGAGAAGCCGATGCAGGTGATTAGATAGATAAAAATGGAACCAGGCGAGTGCAGTCCCACCCAGCTGGACAACGGTGGAGAGGCGTTGAAGAAGGATGGAGTGGTCAACCATGTCAAAGGCTGCAGACAAGTCAAGAAGGATGAGGAGGGATAGTTTACCTTTGTCACAGCCACAAAGGATAACATTTGTGACTTTGATGACAGCCTATTTCGGTACTGTGGCAAAGGCGGAAACCGGATTGGAGAGATTCAAACATGGAAATGCGAGAAATATGGGCACGGATTTGGAAGGTGACAATATGTTGAAGGACTTTGGCAAGGAAAGGGAGGTTGGAGATGGGGTGATAGTTTGCAAGGGCAGAGGGGTCAAGGATTGTTTTTTTGAGGAGAGGTGTGATGATGGCAGATTTGAGGGAGAGGGGGAGAGTAGGGAGAGAGAACCGTTAACAATGTCAGCTAACATGGGAACCAGAAAAGGAAGTTGGGTGGTCAGCAGTTTGGTGGGAATAGGGTTGAAGGCGCAGGGAGTGGGTCTCATGGACAAGATGAGCGCGGAGGGGTCATGCGGGGAGATCTGGGAGAAACTGGAGAAAGATGCAAGTTTAGGGCTAGGGCAGGGGGGAACCTTAGCAGAAGTTTGGCCCAGTGGGCTAGGGGAAGCAAGGGAGTGTGGGGTGGAAGGGGGATGTGAGTGGAAAGCGATACGCACAAGTGGTGAGAGATGTCCTTATCTGCGATTTACACGATGGGAGTAGCGAGGCCACAAGAGATGGCAAGGTCAAGGGGGTGGCCGTGAATATGGGTTGGGGAGTTTACATGGAGGGAGAGATTAAGGGTGGATAGGAGGCTAGTGAACTCAGAGGAGAGAGAGCATGATGAATTGAGATGGAGGTTGAAATCACCAAGGATGAGAAGTCGTTCGGTGCAAAGGCTGAGGGAGGAGAGCAGTGAAGATATCTCGGTAATAACATTTTTATGGCACTGGATTATAATGCCTATGAAAGGCTGGGGCTTGGAGGAGGCATTCTTGAAACTAAAAACTAACCCCCTACAAGGAGCAGACCATTGAGTTCTTGTGAGTGTAGGGTTCTCAAAATTCCCACATTCCCCAAAGTTATGGATAAAGGGACCCTGTATGGACAAGTTATTAAAAAGGGTACCCAAAATGGCTTCTGAAACCTCGTGACCAAAACCGACAGGATTTTAAAAGCAAGGCCCTGCAAAAGGCAGGCCTTTCAAAACCTGAAACGAAACCTAACATGCATGAATCTGTGAAAGACTTTGTGAAGCCAGACAGCTAGGCAAACACAGAATATGCATTCTTCATCTTGGAACAGATCAAGTCAGGATGGGCCTAATCTTGAGGCCATCAACTTTTTGCATACATAATCGGTAACAGAGCAACATGGCCACCGAGCCAGGAAAACCCGATTAAACTTCATAAATAACAAACAGCCAGGATATTGAAGCCATTAAACCAGGAGACAGCCGCCCCAGAAGTCGTTAAAGTAAATTACTGTAATCATTTTAAACGAGCCCGCCAAAAGTTAGATAAAGAACTGACCTGATTTGGCGCGCAGATAAGGGATGAAGAACCGGGTATAATTGTAGGCCCACCGGTAGCCAAGGTCTCGCTTCTCTCCTGCCTCTTGCTCAGCCCCTTGCTCGCTCCCTTGCCTCTTGCCAAGGACGCCCATTACAACACCGGGGGCCAAACGGGGAAAAAGAACGAAACCGAATCGAGCACGCATAGGACACACGGGGCCATGAACGGGTAGACAAGACGAGATGAGACGAGACGAGAAAAACGGTAAAACCGGTAAAGGCAGAGAAGGGCAGCGGAAAGACGCATTGGGGGACAAACGGCCTAGTTATAAGCTGGCGTTTGATGAATAAGTTGGCGTTTGAAGCATGGATAGTCAAGTCAATTAAGAATAAGCTAGCGTTTGAAGCTTGGGTAGAAAAATCAGAGTAACGGCAAAAACCGCCAACTGAGACCCAGCCGCAGCAAAACTGTCGGTGACCGAACCGCCCGAAGAAGAAGAAGACCCATTGCGACAAGGTACTCAACGAAGATGTTAACGGAGGAAAAGGAGGGTGCTTCGCACAAACAACTCCATCGCCGCGCCCTGTGACCATGTGGCAATGGCGCACCCCAAAGGACAGCAAGAGTGAACCCCAAAACTCACAACCAGTTAAGATCAACAGGTTTCGAATTTGGTGAGCATGAATTCCTGGCCCCTCGTAGCTTAATCTAGTTAGGTATTGGGGGTGGGATAAGGATAAGGGGATTTTTAATGCATTTGTTTCCCTCGATGTGCCGTGCGTTCCCCATTCCCATATCAGTGTCATTGTACATGCCTGTAATTATTTCAGTGATTTTCAGTAAGATTGTGACTTTATTTTGCCTTTAATAAAAATCACGGTTTTCTTGCACCAAACCAATTGTCTACTCGATTTTCTGTATCACCGCCTGTACCTAAGTCCGGTGTCTAGAACCCAGGGGTGTGGGAGCGATTCGAACCGCTCAGGGACAGTCAGGGGCAGAGCTGACTGGGCACACGCCACCCCCCTACAGAAATGGTGACCGTGGCAGGACTCTGGCAACAGGGGTGCGATACAGTAGACAATGGTTCGGAAGAGCAAACCATGATGGAGGAAAGGATTTCTGATTATGTGTTTAGTAAGGTGAATATCACAAAGAAGTGGATCACCACTCTGTTAAAGGCTGGGCGTCCGGTAGATGCCGCAGCCAAGTGGACAGAAGGGAAGGAGCACAAGAAATCCCTAGAGAAGGCAGTCTGGCTGATGTGTGCTTCAAGAAGCAGGTCCAGCTTTTGGACAGGCTCGTTGCAGCACAGGCAGCCAAAATAAAGGAGTCAGCCCTGGAGATCCAGGACAAGGCTTTAGCAGGGGAGAAGTTACTGGTAGCATTGCAGGCCTTGAATCAGGAAAGGGTACAATTAATGGGAGAACATAAGGCCAGGTTGGAATACCTACAGTGCCAAGTCACCGAAGCCAAGGGTAACGAGTTCAGGTTATGGGAAAAGAACACCCGCCTAGCGAGACAAGTAAGGGAGCAGGAGGAGAAAGTAAAAGAAGTAAAGGCCGCCTATAAGTTAATGAGCGAACAGGGGTTTGAAGATGCAGATCATGGCCCCTGCAAGGAACAGACAGAGAATCTGAGCCTGGCCCTAAGGAAGGCGAAGGGCATGGTGTGCCTCATAAGCCTGAAGGCAGGCCAGGCAGATTTCATAGGAAACGAGGGGAGAACGGTTCAGGCACCACTGGTAGTGCAAAGGGGCGACCCAGTTGAGGAACAGGAGCTCCCGCGACCACCACCCGTAGCGCCAAGTTTTAGCGAGGTCTGGCAGCAAGGGGGTGGTGAAGTCAGGGGTAGAAGCGGAGGTGGAACAACCCTCACAGGAGAGGCTAGAACCAGAACCGATGTGTCCAGCCCGGCATTGGAGGTTCGGCCCACCCGTAGATGGCGAGGAAGAGGGACCCCTCCAAAACCAGTTCGTATTACCCTACAGCACCCAACAGCTTAGGGCTATGGTGAGCCATATCCCAAAGCTCTCCGAGAAAGGGGACCCCTCGGTCCACTTCAGGGAAGTGGAACAGGCAGCCAGCATCAACGAATGTGATGATGCTGAGCAGACCAAAATGCTGCTATTCTCTTTGGAGGGTAAGCTACTACAATCCCTCTCTGACGAATGTAAGAGGGGGCAGTGCGGGTATGAGGAGCTCAGGGATGAAGTTCTGGAGGCCATGGGGATGAATGAGGGAGGTCCTTTCTCCCATGTGGAGAAGACAGTGCAGCTCGCAGGGGAAACCCCGCAGGCTTTCGCGGACAGGTTATGGCCGGTGTATAGGAGCGCCTGTCCTGGGGCACCTAACCGGGCACTCCTGGATCGGGATCAGCTGGCCCACTGGCTCCGTTGCCTGGTGGCAAACTGCTTGCCACAGGTCCGGGCCAAGGCGGAAGTCTGGTTCGACCCCAAGAATTCCCTGACCACCAAACTTATGGTGATCAGACAGTTGACCCTAGCCTATAAGAACGGTAGGGGAGCCGATGCACACCCACCTAAGGGGAAGGTGCATGAGGTAAAACCCAGACAGGGTAGGAAGGAGTGGCATCAGGAAGGTCTTATGTTCACTAATAAATAGACATTCTTATTATGAACACAGCTAGCTTTTGCTAGACGTTTTATTGAGCACATGTGGACTAGGTACAGTATCTTTCGAGGCTTCCATCTTGACTGTTGCCTTGTGGGTAGCCTAGTGCCTCATGGGTAATGTAGTCTTAATATCATACAGCTGGGTAGTGTAGTCTTATACATACAGCTATATACAACTCTACACAGCTCTACGGCTCCACCTAGTGTCCACTATAGAATGACATGTTATTGATCATTACATCCCCCTTTCTTTGAGGTTTAACAAAATCAATATCAATCAACTTTCAAGAAAACAATAAAGATAATATCAGTAACACTTTTGTTAGTGCTCTATAAACATAAACATTTTCAAAACAGTCAACACATTTTCAAAGCTTTACATTGTACTCAAAGATTAAGTCTATCAGGCTTTTTTACTTCACGTGTGGATCTTCTCAACACGGGTAAGTCTGATGTGTCTTCATGAGATTGTTCTGGCGGTGAATGACAAGATGCAGTTGCGGCATTGTCATCAATCTGCTCTTGTATAGATCGAGGTCTCCTTGCGATCTTTGCTTGGAGAGGGTTTCAGTGTTTCCTTCACTCTTCATGCCATAACTCTCAATGTAGTCAATGCACTCTCGAAAAACTGCTGGCAGCTGGATCCCATCATACAGCATAGTCCTCTCAGCAGCCTCGGCTAATGGAACACCAAAGATTGGCCTGAGGGAAGAAGGGGTATCCACCGGAACTGCTTCCTGCTCTGGTGCAGGCTTCTTCTTTTTCTTTTTCTCTTTCCACTGCTTAACAACATCTGCTGCGGTTATATCTTTGGACTTTTTCTCCTTGTGTTTTTCCTCTTTGTGTTTTTCTTCCTTTGGCTTCCCTTTGACCTTAAAGTCTTTTTCTTTCTTCTTGGAGAAACTAGGCTTTTTGAAGACATGGATACCCTTTGGCCTTTTCATCCTGTGATGAAATATGTCATTCATCAGACTCTGTAGTTAACTGTATATATTGTATTGCCTGCTCCGGTGTTTGTACCTTGTATTGTGTATAGGGCACCGCCCCCTTTGTGTGTCGGTTCCGCCCAAACCTGGCCCTACTTAAGACAAGTCCAGGCTTGTCCTGCAGTAGAACAGCAGCACGCCAGGTGAAGCTAGGTGCAGCCACCGGCATCTTTTCTTTGCTAATAAAAGCCTTGTTTTATTCTGCTAACTTCGAGTCTTGAAGTTATTGAGGCATGTCAATTTTATTAGCAAACTTTTAACGATGGATCAACTTTTGAAACCGGAACGCTTGGATTTGGACCCGCATGCTTCGGATGCATCGGCACGGTTTGGACACTGGTTCCAGTGCTTGGAATTCTTTATGGCCAACTCCGAAGCCGTCACAGCCTCTACAGATGTGAAACTCAGGATCCTACAGAATCGGGTTTTTCCACTCATACAAGACGCCGCCAGCTACCTGGATGCCTGCAACATCCTAAAGGCCCACTATCAGCGGCCTACCAATGAAGTGTACGCCAGGCACCTGCTTGCTACCTGCACACAGCGACCCAGAGAGTCGCTAGAGGACTTTCTAGTCACCCTAAAAGTGCTTGGCAAAGACTGCAAATGCAAAGATGTGAAAGCCACGGTATACACAGACGAGCTGATTCGGGATGCCTTTATCGCAGGCCTTAGCTCTAATTATATCCGGCAGAGACTGCTAGAGTAAACGGGCCTAGATCTGACACAGGCTGTGGACACAGCGCGATCGTTGGATGTGGCTCAGAAGAACTCTGACTCCTACTCGGCAGGCCGCGCGGCCCACGCCGCCTCTGTTTCCCAGCCCGGTAGCCCAACACCGTCGGGGCCCTGCTCTCCCCCCAGAAGCCCTACGACCGCCGCGACGCATCGGGGCCCCAAATGCTACTTCTGCGGGCAGCCGAAGCACACCAGGAACCTGTGCCCGGCGAAAGGCACCACCTGCTTTAAGTGCGGTAAGAAGGGGCACTTTGGGAAGGTGTGCAGAGGGAACCCCGCAGACAAAACCGCCACCGCCGCGTGCGCGCCGTGGGAGCGGCCATCTTGGACGCCATCTTGTCCGACCTCGTGGGGTCCGCCATCTCGCGAGCAGACAGCGTGGACGCCATCTTACCCGGCCTCGTGTGGCCCACCATCTTGTCCCGATCAGGGCCCTACAGTGGCGTCGATCACAGTGGACCAGTCCAGACCGCACCCACTATCCAAATCGATGGTGGACATTGAGGTAAACGGGTGCAAGGTTAAATGTTTAATTGACAGCGGGAGCACAGAGAGCTTCATTCACCCTGATCTGGTACAATGACTCTCTCTAACTATAGTCCCTACTCAGGGCAGGATCTCTATGGCCGACAAAACCCAGATATCGACTATTGCGGGTTACTGCGCAGTACGATTGTCCGTTAAAGACACTGTATATAATAATTTTAAACTGTTAATTATGAAAGATTTATGTGTGAGCGTGATCTTGGGCCTGGATTTTCAGTGCCATCACCAAAGCATCACGCTCAATTTCGGTGGGACCCAGCCGCCCCTCACAGTGTGCGGTCTGGCTACCCTGAAGGTAAAGCCGCCTTCGCTATTCGCGAACCTTACCCCTAACTGCCGGCCAATAGCGACCAAAAGCAGGAGGTACAGCTGGGAGGACAGGCGGTTTATCGCGACCGAGGTAGACAGGCTCGTGAAGGAGCGCATTATTGAACGTAGCAACAGCCCGTGGCGCGCCCAAGTGGTGGTGGTGAGGGGTAGCGAGAAGAAGCGGATGGTGATTGACTATAGTCAAACAGTCAACATCTATACCCAACTAGACGCCTACCCGCAACCCCGCATATCCGAGATGGTGAACCAAATCGCCCAATACCAGGTGTTCTCCACCATCGACCTCAAGTCAGCGTACCACCAGCTCCCTATCAGACCAGAGGGCCGTTCGTACACCGCCTTCGAGGCAAACGGACGCCTCTACCAGTTCCTCAGAGTCCCCTTTGGGGTGACGAATGGGGTCTCGGTCTTTCAGAGGGAGATGGACCGCATGGTCGATGACCACCACTTGCAGGCAACCTTCCCCTATCTCAACAACGTCACCATCTGCGGCCACAACCAACAGGACCACGACTCAAACCTCGCGAGGTTTCTGAAAACCGCACAAAAACTCAACCTCACTTACAACAAGGACAAGTGCATTTTCAACACCACGCGCCTCTGCATACTAGGCAGCGTGGTGGAGAATGGGGAAATCGGACCAGACCCCGACTGACTGTGCCCCCTACGGGAGCTGCCCCTGCCCAACACTCCCAAAGCCCTGAAAAGGTGCCTGGGGTTATCCTCATATTATGCCCAATGGGTCCCTAACTACTCCGATAAAGCCCGTCCCCTCTTGAAAGCATCCTCTTTCCCGCTCTCTGCTGAGGCCCATGCTGCCTTCAAAAGCATTAAGCAGGATATTGAGCGGGCCACGCTACAGGCAGTGGACGAGAACACTCCCTTTCAAGTGGAAAGTGATGCGTCTGACTTTGCCTTGGCGGCCACCCTCAACCAGGCAGGGCGGCCCGTAGCTTTCTTCTCGAGGACCCTCCAGGGGCCCGAGATCAGACACTCCTCCGTGGAAAAGGAGGCCCAAGCCATCATGGAGGCAGTGCGCCACTGGCGGCACTACCTAGCCGGCAAACGCTTCACCCTACTTACCGACCAGCGGTTGGTAGCGTTTATGTTCAATAATAAACAGAGGGGGAAGATTAAAAATGATAAGATTCTTAGGTGGCGGATCGAGCTCTCCACCTTCGAGTACGACATCATATACCGGCCGGGGGCCCTTAACGAATCCCCTGACGCCCTCTCACGAGGGATGTGTGCCAACGCCACCAGGGATCAGCTACAGACCCTCCACAACGACCTCTGCCACCCAGGGGTCACACGGCTGTTCCACTTCATAAAGTCCCGCAACTTACCCTACTCGATTGAGGAAGTTCGGTCTCTGACCAGGAACTGCCGCACTTGCGCTGAGTGCAAGCCTCGGTTCTACCGCCCTGATAGAGCCCACCTAATCAAAGCTACACGGCCCTTTGAGCGGCTTAGCTTAGATTTCAAGGGCCCCCTCCCATCCGTCGACCGCAATGTTTACTTCCTGAACATTGTGGACGAATACTCCCGTTTCCCATTCGCCTTCCCCTGCCCAGACATGACCAGCGCCACGGTCATTAAATGCCTCAACAGCCTGTTCTGCCTGTTCGGTATGCCAAGCTATATCCACACGAATAGGGGGGCGGCCTTCATGAGTGAAGAGCTACGCCAGTACATGCTGTCCAAGGGGATTGCCACGAGCTGTACCACCAGCTACAACCCCCGGGGTAACGGTCAGGTGGAGTGAGAGAACGGGACAGTATGGAGGGCAGTCACCCTAACTCTAAGGACCAAGGGCCTCCCTATCTCCCGCTGGCAGGAAGTCCTCCCAGATGTGCTCCACTCAGTACGGTCACTATTGTGTACCGCCACTAATGCCACGCCTCATGAGCTAATGTTGGTGTTTCCCCGGAAATCCACCTCAGGCGTATCCATACCGTCATGGCTCTCCACCCCAGGTCCGGTACTCCTGCGGAAGCATGTGAGGGGCCACAAGACGGACCCCCTCGTGGAGCCAGTGCACCTACTCCACGTCAACCCACAATATGCGTATGTCCGGCACGCCGACGGACGGGAGGACACTGTGCCCATAAAAGACCTCGCCCCAGCCGGTAACAACAGCAACAACGACAACGACTTCAACAACAACAACAACCACCACAACAACTATTACCCACCCACTCCACCCACTAATTTTTCATCACCCCCGGAAGAACACCAGCCAACGGTACACCCACCACCTATTCCCCCACCACCTACTCCGTCAACAACCCCGGTGGCGCCCCCGGCAGAGACCCAGGAGACCACCCGGGACACCCAGCCGGCACCCGCGGCACCGCAACCGTTACGTCAGTCACAGAGGACTATCACACCCCCGGACAGACTAAATCTGTAGAAGGGGTGAATGTGATGAAATATGTCATTCATCAGACTCTGTAGTTAACTGTATATATTGTATTGCCTGCTCCGGTGTTTGTACCTTGTATTGTGTATAGGGCACCGCCCCCTTTGTGTGTCGGCTCCGCCCATACCTGGCCCCACTTAAGACAAGTCCAGGCTTGTCCTGCAGTAGAACAGCAGCACGCCAGGTGAAGCTAGGTGCAGCCACCGGCATCTTTTCTTTGCTAATAAAAGCCTTGTTTTATTCTGCTAACTTCGAGTCTTGCAGTTATTGAGGCACGTCACATCCTTGATGGGCTCTCTGCTTCATCACCTGAGTCATCTGGTCTGCTGATGGCACAGTTTATATGGTAGACTCTCTTGACCAGTTCTAAGTCTTCACAAGCTTTGTCACCTAGTATCGAATCAAGTCTTTCAGCCACAACAGAAAACATGAGATGATGCACTTTGTCTTTGACTGTCACTTTAAAACTGCATACACCTAAGCTATCTATTTTCTGTCCATTATAGCTCTTCAGTAGTACTGACTTTTTCTGTATTTTGGGCTTTTCTTTCATATTTTTTATGTCACTCATACTGATTAAGTTTGCTTTTGCCCCAGTGTCCAGTTTCAATGTAACTAATGCTCCATTTATCTGCAGTGGGATCATCCATTTGTCCACTTTTACTGCATTGACTTTATGTTCAGCATTGTCCATTTCTGAGGGCTGCACATTTTCTGTATCTTTTTTGATATCGTCACATGACACCATTCCTACAAAAAATGTCTCACTTAAGTCAGTGTCCTCAATTACATTAACTCGTTGCCCTTTCTTAGTTTGTACTTTTGAAAAGCATTGTTTGGCAAAGTGATTCTTTCCATTACACTTTGTGCACATTTTTCCAAACGCTGGGCATTGTCTTAACTGATGTTTGTAACCATAGCGTTTACAATTAAAAATGTCATCCTCCGATTGCTTTTCATTTCTGTTCTGCCCACGTTTCTTCCCCTTGTAGGACACAGCACCGACAGCAGCATTATCACTCATTGCAATCGCATCATTATTGATTTCACTGAAAGTCTTCGCGTGCTTTCGAGCTAGCTCGCTGGCTTGGCATATTTTCACCGCATTTTCCAAATTTAGTTCGGTTTCTCTCAACAGACGTTCCCTGACTTTTTTATCATGAATACCAAACACAATCTGGTCACGAATCAGGGATGCTTTGAGCTCAGAGAAATTACATGTCTGTGCTTTCAGTTTCAGATCAGTTCTAAAGCTATCAAAAGTCTAATTTTGCTGCTGTGTCCGAGAACAGAAGATGTATCTTTCATAGGTCTCATTCTTTTTGGGAGAGCAATGTGCATCAAATTTTTTTTTTACATCTTCTAATTTTTCTCGGCTCTCCTCTGGATTAAATACAAATGTATTAAATACCTCTATCGCCTGTGGGCCTGCAACCGTAAGCAGCAACGCTATCTTCCTTGCGTCTGGCTTCGTACCGAATCCGATGGCTGCAATGTAGAGTTCGAATTGTTGTTTAAAAATCCGCCAATTGTAGTCGACATTTCCCTCGAGATTCAAATGCTCTGGTGGCTTCAAATTCTCCATGTCGCTTTTCACAGTTTTCAGCAGATCTTCACCATCCTGGTACCATCTTATGTTCACTAATAAATAGACATTCTTATTATGAACACAGCTAGCTTTTGCTAGACTTTTTATTGAGCACATGTGGACTAGGTACAGTATCTGTAGAGGCTTCCATCTTGACTGTTGCCTTGTGGGTAGCCTAGTGCCTCATGGGTAATGTAGTCTTAATATCATACAGCTGGGTAGTGTAGTCTTATACATACAGCTATATACAGCTCTACACAGCTCTACGGCTCCACCTAGTGTCCACTATAGAATGACATGTTATTGATCATTACAGAAGGGAATAACCCTTCTAGCAATAAGCTCAATTGCTATGGGTGTGGGAAGGATGGCCATTGGAGGAAGGAGTGCAAAAACCCTTGGAAAGATTGCAAGGGAAAGAACTCCACAGCCCCAGCCCAAAAGGTAGAGGCAGGGATCCCTCCCGCCGCGGTCAAGTCATTTTTGGATACCGTGAGGTCCTTATTGACTGGCCAGGGGGGAGTAGCCGCCGCAACCGGTGCTCTGACCCCGTCAGCCCCATCCAACCCACAGCCATGACTAGAGCCAGCGCAGCCTGTTTACCTGTGTTCCCTGCGGTACGATGTGTGGAAGAGACCCCTCGTGGAGATGGAGGTAGAAAAGGTGAAGGGGACCTATCTGTTGGATACGGGGGCATCATGCACCATGGTCCATTCAGCTAACCCCACCACCTCACCTCTATCTAGCGGGGTCCCATACAGTCTGGCAGGATTCACAGGCAGAGAACAGGCTGGCTCATTTTCCATCCCGCTCTCCATTCGTTTAGGTACACTCCGCTCTAAGTGGACCTGTATCCTGATGAAGTGGGAACAGGAGGGTGGAAAAGGGATCCTGGGAGCCGACTTTATTGTAGGCCACGGGATCCTGGTGGATTTAAGAAACCATTGCCTATGGGGGGCAAGTACAGGAAAGGACGGCGAGGTAGTAGTCATCCCAGGGAAAGAAGGGAAGGGGACCCTGTGTGCCATGAAGCCTAAGGAGGGTTATAACCTCGAGCACATGGTCAGTAATACCCCAAAAGAGTTCCAGGCATTTGTGCGAGCCCACCTAGCCACATTTGCCATGCATAAACATGACTGCGGGAGGGTCAACGGGTTTGAGGTCAGCGTAGACGAGGACCCCATGGCCCGACCACAGAAACAGCACAACTTCTCCAGGGAAGCGGAGCCAGACATGGAAGCAGCCATATCCTCTTTAGTACAGCAGGGTTTCTGAGACCGATAGCCACCCACGTAAACTCTCCATTGTGGCCGGTTAGAAAGCCGGACAATTCCTGGAGGGCCACGGTGGACTATCGGCTGCTCAACAGCAACATCCCAGCCTGTGCACCCATGGTAGCAGCAGTTGCCGACCTGATAGGAAGTATCCCAGCATCCGCGACCACTTTCACGGTGCTGGATATTTCCAACGGGTTTTGGTCCATCCCTTTAAGGAGGGAGGACCAGTACAAGTTTGCCTTTACGTTTAAAGGGCAACAGTACACCTGGAACTGTTTGCCTCAGGGCTTCCACAACAGCCCCAGCATTTTCCATCAGTGCATGGCAAACAGTTTAAAGGGCTTCAGCCAGCCCAGACAGTTGGTACAGTATGTGGATGACCTGCTCCTCTTCACCGATTTGAGAGAGGAGCAT
Organism: Somniosus microcephalus; assembly: GCF_052327205.1. Classification (NCBI taxonomy): domain Eukaryota; kingdom Metazoa; phylum Chordata; class Chondrichthyes; order Squaliformes; family Somniosidae; genus Somniosus; species Somniosus microcephalus. The sequence continues at coordinate 156,450,201 of NC_140996.1, read as the reverse complement.
GGCCCACTGTTGTGCATTTGCCTTTAAGAGAAGAACTGATTCTATACTGCAGTACCGGCAGTGACCACCCCTGTATATAAAGCCATAGCAGGCTTCTGTATTTCAGTCTGATGTTACCCTCTGTTAGACCTCATTCTCAGCATTGCTGGCTGTGCAGCAGCACACAAGGAGAAGGAACAGCCAGACCAGGAGAGTGGAGAGTGGAAAGTGGTGGTCTCCTGACCAGGGAGAGGAGGAGAAGGAGAACACCAGACCACCACTACCACTATCACAACAACAACTACTGGGGTGCCTGGAGAGAGAGGACAGAGGAGAGGAGAGGGAAAAAGGAGGCCAACACCTACCAGAGGAGAGGCCTTTCCACCACTGCCTCCCCAAATCGGCCTCCATTCCAGGAGAGGGAGAGAGGGGAGAGAAGAAACAACCAACGCCCACCATCAACTGCTTGGAAGGAGGGAAGGATCACATCTTCACTGAACATCTGCAGGTGGGTGTTATTTGGTGCACTCTCCAAAAGACTTTGTATTGTAGGTGGGGGGAGGAAAGAAGACTGGAACACCAAGGGGTATCTGTGTGTGTGTGTGGCTCTTGTAGAATACTAGGCCACACACACAACTGTCAAACACCCCCTTCTATTGCCTGGCCTGGGAGAGCTGGAGCTGCCTAGGTGAAGTCTTTAATTCCATTAAACATCGTTAAGACCTGGTGCAGGACTGAGCCTGGGCATCTCCAGCTTTCCCAGGTGAAGGCATCTTCTCCCCCTGCCAGAAGACCACCACCATCAAAGACTTTTAATTCCCATCGGAGAGTGCACCCCTGCCAACACCCACCCAACCACCATCCTGAGTGGCAACCCTGCCCTTGCGGCCTCCCTCCTTCCCACCCCACCCCCCTCTCTCTCTCTCTTTGTCTCTCTCTGCCTCTTTCTCTGAGGCACTTCAATTTCATCTTTATTTATTAATTGCCTATTGAGCAGAAGGGAGAAGGCCCCTCTCTCAATTTCAATCAATAAGGGGAGAGGTGTGCCTTCAATCTAAACAGCTCCCTCTGCTCAATAGAGGACCAAAATACATACCTGAGGCCATTAACACCTTCAGGCCTGTGACTTGGGGTGAGTGTAGCCCTTATAAAAACACCCCATAATGGCGACTGCATCTTCGCCGATGGCGGGGCCAGCCAGGACTTATGCGGGAGTGGCAGCCACAGCCACAGCTGCTCCCGCTGCTTCTGCTGCTCCGTCACCCTTTAAACTTATAACAAAAAAGCTTGGGGTGAAGAGCTACACTCACCCCACTATAACCAGTGAGGCCTGCATTAAAGCCATGGCTGGGGTTGTTGGCCCCTCAGCCATCGTCGCGGCCTCAAAAATGTATGGGAAGGCTGTGTTCTTCCTGGGGTCGGTGCGGGCGGTGTCCCTGGCCGTTGCCAAGGGGTTCACCGTGGGCGGGACCTTCCTGCCGGTGGATCCTCTCGAGGCCACCGCACAGAGGATCGTCATTTCTAACGTCCCGCCCTATGTTCCTGGTGAGCTCCTCCTCCCCCATTTACGCCAACTTGGGGAGGTGAGGTCGGGGATCACACCCATCCCGCTCGGCTTCCGGGAGGCCAGCCTTCACCACGTCTTCTCCTTCTGGCGCCAGCTGTTTATCCAGCTGGCACGGGAGGAGGACACTGACAGGGCGTTCATCGTCCTCCACGAGGGGACCGCCTATCGCGTCTTCTGGACGTCGGACGGTGTGCGATGCCACGCCTGCAAGGAGGTGGGCACATCAGGAAAAACTGCCCCGCCTCCAAGGCCGCCAGATCGTCCAGTGCGGCCGAGGCTGGCACCACCGCCGCTCCTCCCGCTGGGTCTGCCCGCGCATCCCGAGTAACCGATGCGCGGTCGACGCCGGAGGCTGATGCCACCAAGGCCTCCGGCGGGGGGGAGGGAGCGCGTCCGGCCGGAAAGAAGGCGCGGAATAAAACTAAACACCTTAGGGCGGGTCCCTCCGTGGGGGGCCAGCTCTTGCCCCTTGAGCCCCTGACACCCGCGCTCCTCGCGGAGTTAATCGGGGCAGACGCGAGTGGGAGGGGCCTCGTGCCCAAGCCTGTGGCCGCAACCGCCGTAGCAGAAATGCCAATACCTGCGGCCGGGCTCGGGCCCGAGGAACCCGACAAACCTGCCCCGCCGGAGGGAACAGACGAGGAGGCCCCTGCAGACATGGAGGTCTCCCTCACTCCCTCCGCGTTAAAAAGAAGGCGCGACCCCCTGGAAGAGGAGGAGGACCGGGAGGAGGAAGGTCCCTCCGAGCAGGGGGAGTCATCGCCCGCCGCGAGTACTGCGCCCCCACCCCCCCCCCGCTGTCATCATCATCAGCGATCGGCGCGGGTCGCCTGTCCCTCGGGAGGCTGAGGCAGATGTGTCTGTCCGGCACGTGCCTCCCGGGGATGGGGACAAGACCCTGCCCGTGGGGGGGGTCGCGGATCAACCCGCGGCAATTGACATTTTATCTGTGCCGTTACCCCTCGCCGGGTCGATCGGCCTGGGGTCCGGGTCGGGCGAGTTTGAAGTAGATGAGCTCGCCCAATGCGACCCGGACATCTCCATGGGGCTGCTCGACCTGGTTGAGGTTTTAATTCAAGACACCCCACCCGCTGGGTCGGAGGTTGGTGGCGGGGAGGAGGATGGCCCCCTGGCTGCGTCTCTGGTGCCGGACGTACTGGAGGAGCTGGGAGTTGTTTTCTCCCCGGTTTCTCCGGTCGTTCCAGCATCTGGGGCGGAGATGAGCTCTGAACCGCCGCCGTCTTCTGGCCCGGCGCCCTTGGAGGAGCCCAGGGAGGAATCCTCTGCTGCCGATCCTGGGGGTGGGATCTGGGCGGAGGCGGGGCTGGCTGGTGCGGCCGAGCCGTCCACTGCGCACTGCGTGGCGGGCGGGTCGGCCGCTGGTGACGACCCCCTGGAGGAGGATGGGGACTCGGTGATGGGCACGGAGGACGATTTGGACTCCAGCGCCGACGAGGCGATGGATGACCTCGTGCCCCTCGCCGAGTCTCCCCTCATTCCCGTAAGGGAACTCCGGTACTTTATGGCCACGTGCCTGGGTCGGCACAATAAGATCCGGCTGGCCCTCGACAGGTGGTCGGAGCTGGCGCTGCTCATCGTGTCCGTCCGCGCCGCCGTTAAGATCATGAGCGCGGACGAGGGTGTGAACCCGCTCGAGCTGCGTCGGCTCAGAACATTCCTCACTGGGCTGCTGAGGAAGTGGCGGCTGACCAGCGGCTGCGCTCCCTCCCCCCGTTAGGTGTAGGTAGAGGTTGCATGATGCTTCTGACATGAAGATAACCATAGCCAGCCTCAACATTAATGACAGCAGGGAGGCACGCCGCAGATTCAATAACTTCTCGGTCCTTTGGGATGGGAAGTATGCGGTGTGCTTCCTGCAAGAAACCCACACCGTTCCGGGAGACGAAGCCACGTGGCTCCTGGAGTGGCAAGGAGGGGTCAGCATGAGTCACCTCTCCAACAATTCCAGTGGGGTGGCTATCTTGCTGGCCCCGCATTTTCAGCCGGAGATCTTGGGGGTCAAGGAGCACGTGCTGGGCCGCTTGCTCCAGGTCACTGTTCGCCTGGGGGGGCCTGCCGCTCCATCTAGTGAACGTGTACGCCCCTCAGACCGGTGCGCAGCAAGTGCGCTTCGTCGAAGAAGTGTCCGCTCTTTTGGGCTCCGTCGACGTGGGCGAGTGCGTCATCCTCGGGGGGGATTTTAACTGCACCCTCGAGGTGAGGGACCGTTCGGGTCCCCCGCAAAGCCCGGCGGCGATGGAGAAGTTGAGGGACCTGGTCGGGTCCTTCGACTTGGTGGACGTCTGGCGAAATCTCCACCCCGACTCCAGCGCCTTCACTAGCGTGAGGTCTGGGGGAGGAAGGTCCAGAATCGGCCGCCTCTACATTTCCCGGGTGTACGTCTCCTGTGTTCCGGCGGCTTCCATGCGGCCGGTGCCATGCACGGACCACCACCTGGTGTGGGTGGAGCTCGCTCCGCTGCGCGTGCGGGGGGGGGTCCGCGTACTGGCATTTTAACAACCTGCTGCTGGAGAATGCGCGGTTCCGGGATTCGTTTCGTCGGTTCTGGGCCGACTGGAGAAGGAAGCAGGGGGGCTTCCCCTCCTTGAGGCTATGGTGGGACGTTGGCAAGGCTCACGTCTGTCTCTTCTGTCAGGAGTACGCGAAGGGGTCGACCAAGAGGCGGGAGGCCCGGGTCGGGTGGTTGGAGAAGGAGGTGCTCGACCTGGAGTCCCGTCTCGGTCAGGTCGTCGAGGACCCGACCCTGCGGAAGGTGTACGAAGAGAAGAAGGGCGCGCTGAAGGACCTGCAGCTCGTCGGGTCCCGAGGCGCGTACGTGAGATCGCGGATCCAGCTCCTGCGGGACCTGGACCGCGGCACCCCCTTCTTCTACTCGCTGGAATAAAGACGGGGGGTCCGTAAGCAGCTCTTGGGGCTGCTGGCCGACGATGGATCTCGGGTCTCGGATCCGGAGGGAATCAACGCGGAGACCCGCGCCTATTACAGGGCTCTGTTCTCTCCGGATCCGTCCAGCGAGGATGTGCACAGAGTTTTGTGGGAGGACCTGCTGAAGGTCAGCCCGGAGGGCGCCGAAAAATTGGACGCTCCGCTAAGCCTGGCGGGGCTGACCGGCGCCCTCCGCCAGCTCTCCAGGGGAAAGTCCCCGGGACTGGATGGGCTGACCATGGAGTTCCACAGGGCATTCTGTGATGTCTTGGGGGGCGACTACGCGCGGGTCCTGGGGGAAAGTTTGGTGACCGGGGAGATGCCCCTCTCTTGGCGCAGGGTGGTCATTGTCCTGCTGCCTAAGAAGGGCGATCTCCGCTTCCTTAAGAACTGGCGCCCGGCCTCCTTCCTCAGCACGGACTATAAAGTCTTTGCCAGGGCCATGTCTGCTCGCCTTGGCACCGTGCTGGCCCACATGATCCACCCCGACCAGTCCTACACGGTCCCGGGCCGGACCATCCACGATAACATCCATCTGGTCCGGGACCTGGTCCACCACTCCCAGAGGGCTGGTCTGTCGGTCACCTTCCTTTCCCTGGATCAGGAGAAGGCGTTCGACAGGGTGGATCACGAGTATCTCTTCGGGACTCTGCGCGCATTCGGGTTCGGGACGCATTTCATCGCCCGGATCCGACTTCTGTACGCCACCGCGGAGTGTCTTATTAAAGTTAACGGGTCCGTGACGGCGCCCCTTCGCTTCGGGAGGGGGGTGCGTCAGGGTTGCCCCATGTCCGGTCAGTTATACGCCGTTTGCGTGCAGCCTTTCCTGCGCCTCTTGCGGAAGAGGTTGACGGGACTGGCTCTGCAAGGGCCGGGCGTGGAGGTGGTCCTCTCGGCTTACACCGATGACGTGCTCCTCACGGTCACGGATCCCGCTGACTTGCGGAGGATGCGGGAATGCCAGCAGATTTACTCGGACGCATCCTCCACCAAGATCAACTGGGAGAAATGTTCCGGACTCCTGGTGGGTCAGTGGCGGGTGGACTCCCTGCCGGAGGAGTTCAGGCCTGTCACCTGGAGCACCACGCACCTCCTCTATTTGGGAGTCTACCTTAGCCTTGCCGAGGACGCCTGGTCGGCGAACTGGCAAGAGCTGGAGGCCAAAGTCACCGCTCGCCTAGGACGCTGGACAGGACTGCTCCGAGTGTTGTCCTACAGGGGTCGAGCGCTGGTCATAAACCAGCTGGTGGCCGCCATGTTGTGGTACCAGTTGGTCACTTTGATCCCTCCCCCTGCGTTTGTCACCAAGATGCAGAAGAAGCTCATCGACTTCTTCTGGGACAAAAGGAAGCACTGGGTCTCTGCCATGGTTCTGTGTCTCCCACTTAGGGAGGGCGGTCAGGCGCTGGTGTGCCTTCGCACCCAGGCTGCGACTTTCCGTCTTCAGACGCTGCAGAGATACCTGTATGTCGAGAATCCTCCAAGATGGTGTGCGCTGGCGACGTATTTCTTCCGCCAGCTGCACGGCCTCAATTACGACACGCAGCTCCTGTTTGTGAAAGTGGGCGGCAGGCGTGCCGGCCTGCGGGAGCTGCCTGTCTTCTACCAGGAACTGCTATGGGTTTGGAACTACGTCGCTTCCAGGCGGAGCTCTCCCCCGTCAGGAGCGGCGGCTCTCCTTCGGGAGCCGCTGCTCAGGAATCCACACCTCCACGACCGCGGGTTCGGGCGGCTGGCAGAGGGCAGGGCTGTGCCTGGCAAGGTGACCAGAGTCGGGGACCTGCTCGATGGCGGAGGAGCGGGCTGGATGGCGCCGGAGGAGCTGGTGCGGCGCCTGTCCTGGGCCAACGTTCGGCTCGCGGTCGAAGCCATCGAGTCGGTGAAAGTGGCACTGGGCCCCGACTCCACTAGGTGTATCGAGGCAGCTCAAGCATGTGGGGCGATCCCGTCTGAGCTTTCCCCCGTTCGGACGGAATTCCTCATCGGCGCCCGGCACCGAAACTCCCCTCGGGAACCGACGCCTCACAAATTGAGCCATCTCGAGGAAATACCCTCCGTGCCTTTTCATTCCGCGCAGAGGGGTTTCCTGTACGGGCTGCTCCTGCACACTCCACTTTGCCATCTTCGTCTGCCGTCCGGACACACCTTGGCGTGGCGTCTTGCCGACTGGTGGAGGCGGAGGTCCCCAATGGAGGGCTCTCTACGCGGGAGTCCTCCCTTGTTCCATCGGGGACTTGGCCTGGAGGGTGTTGCATGGAGCAGTCCCGTGCAATAAGGTTTTAAATAGGTTCACGGACTCCCAGGCCGCCTGCATTTTTTGCGGTCTGGAGGAGTCCGTGTTTCACATTTATATCGAGTGTGGGAGGTTGCATCCCCTCTTTCACTACTTGAAGGGGCTGCTCCTCAATTTTTGGTTGCACTTCAGTCCCACGCTCTTGATCTACGGCCACCCGGTGCGGAGGGGAGCGGGCAGGTTGGAGGACCTCCTCGTGGGACTGCTCCTGGGCCTGGCCAAGAGAGCCATCAATTGGTCCAGGCAGCGGGCGGTCGAGGGGGTTGTCCATCCAGATTGCCTGCCTCTCTTCCGCGGCCATGTTCGCACCCGGGTGGCCCTGGAAATGGAGCACGTGGTGTCCGCCGGTGCGCTTGAGTATTTCCGCGACCAGTGGGCGCCGCGGGGACTGGAGTGCATCATCAACCCGGAAAACCACATTTTAATTTGATTTGTTAAGTTTTAGTTGAACTTTTGTTTACAGTCCAATTTGGTTTTTTTTTTGGTTCAAACTAAAAGAGTGACCCTCTGTTCAGTACCTCATTCACAGCATTGCTGGCTGTGCAGCAGCACACAAGGAGAAGGAGCAGCCAGACCAGGAGTGTGGAGAGTGGAAAGTGGTGGTCTCCTGACCAGGAAGAGGAGGAGAACGAAAGGCCACCACCACCTCCACCTCTACCATCATCACAACAACTGAGGTGCCTGGAGAGAGAGGACAGAGGAGGAGAAGGAGAAGGGAGGCCAGCAACAACACCAACCAGGGGAGAGGCCTTTCCTATCACTGCCTCCCCAAATTGGCCTCCATTCCAGGAGAGGGAGAGAGGGGAGAGAAACATCAACCAACACCAACTGTTTGGAAGGAGGGAAGAACAACATCATCCTTGAACATCTACAGGTGGGTGTTATTTGGTGCACTCTCCCAAAGACTTTGTATTTTAGGTGGGGGGAGAAAAGAAGAAAAAAGGGCCGGATCATCAAGGGGTGTGTGTGTGTGTGTGTGTGGCTCTTGCTAAAAACTAGGCCACACACACCACTAATAAGGACCCCTTCTATTGCCTGACCTGGGACAGCTGGAGCTGCCTAGGTGAAGTCCAATTTCATAATACATCGTTAAGACCTGGGCCTAGAAATTCACTTGCGTTTGCGCCCAATTAGGGGCGAAAGAGTGGGTTGCGCCGGAAGTTGCGTCGCGCCCGAAATTAGGTGGGCCCTAACATCGGCGTTAGCCGGTAGCGCTGCGCCGGCACCGATGACGTCATCGGTGTGCGCAGTGCCCCGGTACCGCCCGAAACCACGCCGATCCCCATCTTCAGTAGCAGCCGCCTCATCCGTGGCGGCCACTAACAACATCGGGAGACCGGGTCCTTACAGCCGCCTTAGCGGGGCGCTTTAAGGTGGAGGTGCGGCCGGCCGCTTTTTCGGCGGCCGCCTGCCCGCACCTCCTTCCCCGGCCTCCTCCACCCCCCCCCCCGCGGCATTGCCGGCTGGTTTCCGTGGAGCCCGGCACTTCTCCGTTGTGCCGGGCTCTTTTGCCGGCACTTGCAATCGGGGCTCCGGCCGTTGCAGGCACCTCCCCCTTAAGAGAAGGGGGAGGCCTGCAGTACAGCAGCCTGCCGCACCGCATCGGGTGGCGCAGCGGGACCGGCAGCGCTGAAATTCACTTTCAGCGCCCCAAGCGGGGCGGCCAAACCCTGGAACAGCGCCCGGTTCCGCTTTGGGGCGCTGAAAGTCAATATGGGGCGGGCACAACTGGCTCCGCGGCGGGAGCAAAATTTACGGCGCAAACGAGCTGGCGGGGCTATACCCAATTTCTAGGCCCTGGTGTGGGACTGAGCCTGGGGCATCTCCAGCTTTCCCAGGCGAAGACATCTTTCTCCCCCTGCCAGAAGACCGCCTTCAAAGACTTTAATTTTTCCATCAGAGAGTGCACCCCTGCCGACACCCACCCACCCACCGTCCTGAGTGGCAACCCTGCCCTTGCGGCCTCCCTCCTTCCCACCCCCCCCTCTCTCTCTCTCTTTGTCTCTCTTTGCCTCTTTCTCTGAGGCACTTCAGCTTCATCTTTATTGATTAATTGCCTATTGAGCAGAGGGGAGAAGGCCTCTCTCCCAATTTCAATCAATAAGGGGAGAGGTGTGCCTTCATTTTAAACAGCTCCCTCTGCTCAATAGAGGACCAAAAAATACCTGAGGCCATTAACACCTTCAGGCCTGTGACTTGGGGTGAGTTTACCCTTATAAAAACACCCCATAATGGCGACTGCATCTTCACCGGTGGCGGGGCCAGCCAGGACTTATGCGGGAGTGGCAGCCACAGCCACAGCTGCTCCCGCTGCTTCTGCTGCCCTGTCACCTTTTAAACTCATGACAAAAAAGCTTGGGGTGAAGAACTACACTCACCCCACTATGACCATTGAGGCCTGCGTTAAAGCCATGGCTGGGGTTGTCGGCCCCTCAGCCATCGTCGCGGCCTCAAAAATGTACGGGAAGGCTGTGTTCTTCCTGGGGTCGGAGCGGGCGGTGTCCCTGGCCGTCGCCAAGGGGCTCACCGTGGGCGGGACCTTCCTGCCGGTGGATCCTCTCGAGGCCACCACGCAGAGGATTGTCATCTCGAACGTCCCGCCCTATGTTCCTGGTGAGCTCTTCCTCCTCCATTTATGCCAACTTGGGGAGGTGAGGTCGGGGATCACGCCCATCCCGCTCGGCTTCCGGGAAGCCAGCATTCGCCACATCTTCTCCTTTCGGCGCCAGCTGTTTATCCAGCTGGCGCAGGAGGAGAACACCGACGGGGCGTTCGTCATCCACCACAAGGGGACGCCTATCGCGTCTTCTGGACGTCGGACGGTGTGCGGTGCCATGCCTGCAAGGAGGTGGGGCACATTCGGAAAAACTGCCCTGCCTCCAAGGCCGCCAGATCATCTAGTGCGGCCGAGGCTGGCGCCGCCGCCACTTCTCCCCCCGGGTCTGCCCACTCGTCGGGAACCGCTGATGCACGGTCGACGGCGGAGGCCGATGCCACCAACGCCACCGGCAGGGGAGAGGGAGCGCGTCCAGCCGGAAGGAAGGCACGGAAAAAATCATAACACCTTAGGGCGGGTCCCCCCGTGGAGGGCCAGCCCATGCCCCTTAAGCCCCTTACACCCGCGCTCCTCGCGGAGTTAGTCGGTGCAGACGCGAGTGGGAGGGGCCTCGTGCCCGAGCCTGTGGCCGCAACCGTCGTAGCGGAAACGCCAATACCTGCAGTCGGGCTCGGGCCCGAGGAACCCGACAAACCTGCTCCACCGGAGGGAGCTGAGGAGGAGGCCTCTGCAGATATGGAGGTCTCCCTCACTCCCTCCGTGCTAAAAAGAAGGCGCGACCCCCTGGAAGAGGAGGAGGACCAGGAAGAGGAAGGTCCCTCCGAGCAGGGGGAGTCGTCGCCCGCCGCGGGTACTGCGCCGCCCCCCCCCCCGCTGTCATCACCACCGGCGATCGGCAGGGGTCGCCTGTCCCTCAGGGGGCTGAGGCAGATGTGTCTTTCCGGCACGTGCCTCCCGGGGATGGGGTCGAGACACTGCCCATGGGGGTGGGTGCGGGACAACCCGCGGCGGTGATTGACATTTTACCGGTGCCATTACCCCTCGCCGGGTCGGGCGGCCTGGGGTCTGGGTCGGGCGAGCTCGAGGAAAATGAGCTCGCCCAATGCGACCCGGACATCTCCCAGGGGCTGCTCGTCCTGGTAGAGGTTTTAATTGAAAACACCCCATCCGCTGGGTCGGAGGTTGGTGGCGGGGAGGAGGATGGCCCCCTGGCTGCGTCTCTGGTGCCGGATGTACTGGAGGAGCTGGGAATTGTTCTCTCCCTGGTTTCTCTGGTCGTTCTGGCATCTGAGGCGGGGGGGGGACTCCGAACCGCCGCCGTCTTCTGGCCCGGTGCCCCTAGAGGTGCCCAGGGAGGAATCCTCTGCCGCCGATCCTGGGGGTGGGATCTGGGCGGAGGCGGGGCCGGCTGGTGCGGCCGAGCCGTTCGCTGCGCACTGCGTGACGGATGGGTCGGCCGCTGGTGACGACCCCCTGGAGGAGGATGGGGACTCGGTGATGGGCACGGAGGACGATTTGCACTCCACCACCGAGGAGGCGCTGGATGACCTCGTGCCCCTCGCCAAGTCTCCCCTCATTCCCGTAAGGGAACTCCGGGACTTTATGGCCACGTGCCTGGGTCGGCACAATAAGATCCGGCTGGCCCTCGACAGGTGGTCGGAGCTGGCACTGCTCATCGTGTCCGTCCGCACCGCCGTTAAAATCGTGGGCACGGACGAGGGCGTGGACCCGCGTGAGCTGCGTTGGCTCAGAACGTTCCTCACTGGGCTACTGAGGAAGTGGCGGCTGGCCAGCAGCTGCGCTCCCTCCCCCCGTCAGGTGTAGGTAGAGGTTGCACTATGCTTCTGACATGAAGAAAACCATAGCCAGCCTCAACATCAACGGCAGCAGGGAGGCGCGCCGCAGAATCAATTACTTATCGGTCCTTCGGGACGGGAAGTATGTGGTGTGCTTCCTGCAAGAAACCCACACCGTTCCGGGAGACGAAGCCACGTGGCTCCTGGAGTGGCAAGGAGGGGTCAGCATGAGTCACCTCTCCAACAATTCCAGCGGGGTGGCTATCTTGCTGGCCCCGCATTTTCAGCCGGAGATCTTGGGGGTCAAGGTGCACGTGCCGGGCCGCTTGCTCCAGGTCACTGTTCGCCTGGGGGGTGTGCCACTCCATCTAGTGAACGTGTACGCCCCTCAGACCGGTGCGCAGCAAGTGCGCTTCTTCGAAGACGTTTCCGCTCTTTTGGGCTCCGTCGACGTGGGCGAGTGCGTCATCCTCGGGGGGGATTTTAACTGCACCCTCGAGGCAAGGGACCGTTCGAGTCCCCCGCGAAGCCCGGCAGCGATGGAGAAGTTGAGGGACCTGGTCGGGTCCTTCGACTTGGTGGACGTCTGGCGAAATCTCCACCCCGACTCCAGCGCCTTCACTCGCATGTGGTCTGGGGGAGGAAGGTCCAGAATCGACCGCCTCTACATTTCCCGGGCGTACGGCTCCTGCGTTCCGGCTGCTTCCATGCGGCCGGTGCCGTGCACGGACCACCACCTGGTGTGGGCGGAGCTCGCTCCGCTGCGCGCGCGGGGGGGGTCCGCGGACTGGCATTTTAACAACCTGCTGCTGGAGGACGCGCGGTTCCAGGATTCGTTTTGTCGGTTCTGGGCCGACTGGAGAAGGAAGCGGGGGGGCTTCCCCTCCTTGAGGCTATGGTGGGACTTGGGCAAGGCTCACGTCCGTCTCTTCTGTCAGGAGTACGCGAAGGTGTCGACCAAGAGGCGGGAGGCCCGGGTCGGGCGGTTGGAGAAGGAGGTGCTCGACCTGGAGTCCCGTCTCGGTCAGGTCATCGAGGACCCGGCCCTGCGGAAGGTGTACGAAGAGAAGAAGGGCGCGCTGAAGGACCTGCAGCTCGTCGGGTCCCGAGGCGCGTACGTGAGGTCGCGGATCCAGCTCCTGCGGGACCTGGACCGCGGCTCCCCCTTCTTCTACTCACTGGAAAAAAGACGGGGGGTCCGTAAGCAGCTCTTGGGGCTGCTGGCCGACGACGGATCTCTGGTCTCGGAGCCGGAGGGAATCAGCGCGGTGACCCGCGCCTATTACGGGGCTCTGTTCTCTCCGGATCCGTCCAGCGAGGATGCGTGCAGAGTTTGGTGGGAGGATCTGCTGAAGGTCAGCCCGGAGGGCGCCAAAAAATTGGACGCTCCGCTAAGCCTGGCGGAGTTGACCGGCGCCCTCCGCCAGCTCTCCAGGGGAAAGTCCCCGGGGCTGGATGGGCTGACCGTGGAGTTCCACAGGGCATTCTGGGACATCTTGGGGGGGCGACTACGCATGGGTCCTGGGGGAAAGTTTGGCGACCGGGGAGATGCCCCTCTCCTGGCGCAGGGCGGTCATTGTCCTGCTGCCTAAGAAGGGCGATCTCCGCCTCCTTAAGAACTGTCGCCCGGTCGCCCTCCTCAGCACAGACTATAAAACCTTTGCCAGGGCCATGTCTGCTCGCCTTGGCACCGTGCTGGCCCACATGATCCACCCCGACCAGTGCTACACGGTCCCGGGCCGGTCTATCCATGATAACATCCATCTGGTCCGGGACCTGGTCCACCACTCCCAGAGGGCTGGTCTGTCAGTCGCCTTCCTTTCCCTGGATCAGGAGAAGGCGTTCGGCAGGGTGGATCACGGGTATCTCTTCGGGAGTCTGCGCGCATTCAGGTTCGGGATGCATTTCTTCGCTCGGATCCGACTTCTGTACGCCGCCGCGGAGTGTCTGATTAAAGTTAATGGGTCCTTGACGGCGCCCCTTCGCTTCGGGAGGGGGGTGCGTCAGGGATGCCCCATGTCCGGTCAGTTATACGCCGTTTGCGTGCAGCCTTTCCTGCGCCTCTTGCGGAAGAGGTTGACGGGACTGGCTCTGCAAGGGCCGGGCGTGGAGGTGGTCCTCTCGGCTTACGCCGATGATGTGCTCCTCACGGTCACGGATCCCGCTGACTTGCGGAGGATGCGGGAATGCCAGCAGATTCACTCGGACGCATCCTCCGCCAAGATCAACTGGGAGAAATGTTCCGGACTCCTGGTGGGTCAGTGGCGGGTGGACTCCCTGCCGGAGGAGTTCAGGCCTTTCGCCTGGAGCACCACGCACCTCCTCTACTTGGGAGTCTACCTTAGCCCTGCCGAGGATGCCTGGCCGGCGAACTGGCAAGAGCTGGAGGCCAAAGTCACCACTCGCCTAGGATGCTGGACAGGACTGCTCCGAGTGTTGTCCTACAGGGGTCGCGCGCTGGTCATAAACCAGCTGGCGGCTGCCATGTTGTGGTACCAGTTGGTCACTTTGATCCCTCCCCCTGCGTTTGTCGCCAAGATGCAGAAGAAGCTCATCGACTTCTTCTGGGACAAAAAGAAGCACTGGGTCTCTGCCGCAGTTCTGAGTCTCCCGCTTAGGGAGGGTGGTCAGGCGTTGGTGTGCCTTCGCACCCAGGCTGCGACTTTCCATCTTCAGATGCTGCAGAGATACCTGTACGTCGAGAATCCTCCGAGATGGTGTGCGCTGGCGACGTATTTCTTCCGCCAGCTGCACGGCCTCAATTACGACACGCAGCTCCTGTTTGTGAAAGTGGGCAGCAGGCGTGCTGGCCTGCGGGAGCTGCCTGTCTTCTACCAGGAACTGCTATGGGTTTGGAACTACGTCGCTTCCAGGCGGAGCTCTCCCCCGTCAGGAGCGGCGGCTCTCCTTCGGGAGCTGCTGCTCAGGAATCCGCACCTCCATGACCGCGGGTTCGGGCGGCTGGCGGAGGGCAGGGCTGTGCCTGGCAAGGTGACCAGAGTCGGGGACCTGCTCGATGGCGGAGGAGCGGGCTGGATGGCGCCGGAGGAGCTGGCGCGGCGCCTGTCCTGGGCCAACGTCCGGCTCGCGATTGAAGCCATCGAGTCGGTAAAAGTGGCACTGGGCCCCGGCTCCACTAGGTGTATCGAGGCGGCTCAAGCACGTGGGGCGATCCCGTCCGAGCTTACCCCCGTTCGGACGGAATTCCTCATTGGCGCCCAGCCCCGAAACTCCCCTCAGGAACCGGCGTCTCACAACTTGAGCCGTCTCGAGGAAATACCCTCCGTGCCTTTTCATTCCGCGCGGAGGGGTTTCCTGTACGGGCTGCTCCTGCACACTCTCCACTTTGCCATCTTCGTCTGCCGTCCAGACACGCCTTGGCATGGTGTCTTGCCGACCGGCAGAGGCGGAGGTCCCCAATGGAGGGCTCTCTACGTGGGAGTTCTCCCTTGTTCCATCGGGGACTTGGCCTGGAGGGTGCTGCACGGAGCGGTCCCGTGCAATATGGTTTTAAGTCGGTTCACGGACTCCCAGGCCGCCTGCATTATTTGCGGCCTGGAGGAGTCCGTGTTTCACGTTTACGTCGAGTGTGAGAGGTTGCAGCCCCTCTTTCACTACTTGAAGGGGCTGCTCCTCGATTTTTGGTTGCACTTCAGTCCCACGATCTTGATCTACGGTCACCTGGTCAAGAGGGGAGCGGGCAGGTTGGAGGACCTCCTTGTCGGCCTGCTCCTGGGCCTGGCTAAAAGAGCCATCAATTGGTCCAGGCAGCGGGCAGTCGAGGGGGTCGTCCGGCCGGATTGCCTGCCTCTCTTCCGCGGCCATGTTCGCGCCCGGGTGGCCCTGGAGATGGAGCACGCGGTGTCCGCCGGCACGCTTGAGTATTTCCGCGACCGGTGGGCGCCGCGGGGACTGGAGTGCATCATCAACCCGGAAAACCAAATTTTAATTTGATTTGTTAAGTTTTAGTTGAACTTTTGTTAATTTACAGTCCAATTTGTTTTGTTTTTTTTGGGTCCAAACAAAAGAGTACCCTCTGTTCAGTAAAATACCTGTTTAATTGTTCTCTCGCAGTCCGTGTATTATTGAGGCGCGGACTTTACACCCACTACTGGCCGAACTGCTGGAGCTGCTCAGGCAGGAGGGTTTTAAAGTAAACCTGAAGAAAGCGCAGATCAGCCAGCAGGAGGTGAAATTCCTGGGTCTGACCGTACGCACTGGTGAAAGGGCCATAGATAAGGCTAGGAGGGAGGCGGTACAGGAGTTACCAGTCCCCAAGACAGTCACGGGTGTGAGATCGTTTCTAGGGCTAACCGGGTACTGCAGAGACTTCATTGAGGACTATGCAGCCACAGCAGCCCCTCTGCTCCGACTCCTACACAAGGGAGTGGACTGGGCTTGGGATGGTTGCCAGGCAGCATTTGTCAGGCTCAAGGAGGATCTGCAGACCGCACCAGCGCTAGGGGCCATAGATGGGGGCAAAGAGTTCTTCCTTGAGGTAGCAGCCAGCGGGGACAGCCTGAGTGCTGTGCTGCTCCAAGAGCGGCACGGCCGGCTGAGGCCGGCGGTCTACTCCTCCAGGATACTCACGGATGTGGAAAAGAGCTTCTCCAATTGTAAGAGGCACCTCTTGGCCACACATTGGGCTGTGAAAAGATCGCTGATCTTCACAGGCACCTCTCCCATCACCCTCCTCACCCATCACACACCCACCCAGATGCTCCTGGATGGTAGGATCCAGGATGGGACGGTGAGCAGTGCCCGCATGGCTCGCTGGACCCTGCTCCTCTCACAGGTGGACCTAAAGGTGAAGGATCTCTGCGAGCCAAAGCTCGCAGTCAACCTGGAATATCCTGGAACAGCCCACCAGTGTTCCATAGAAGGGGTTTGGGAAATGGACATAGGTTTACGGGCTGGGATACATCCCACGGGCCGCGAGATCTATGTGGATGGCTCCAGCACGATATCTGCTGGTGAGCAACTCACGGGGTAAGGAGTTTATGACCCAGCGGCAAACATTGCCCTGGCAATTAAGCTCCCCAGCACCATGAGCGCCCAGCAGGCTGAACTGCCTGGGGTAGTGTACGTTGTTACACACCCCAAAATCTTCCCCACCCCATACACGATTTGCTCGGACAGCATTTTTTCATGCAATTCGTGTACGGAGTACCTGGCCATCTGGTCCCACTGCGGATACACCTCCACTGACGGGAGACCCCTCATAGTAAAACCCCTGCTGGAGAAGATCTTAGCAGCAGTGGGGGAGGAAGGGGAGGTTTTCATCCATAAGGTGAAAGCCCATTCCTCCACAGAACCCCGTAGTCAAGGCAACCAGCAGGCTGACATGCTAGCTAAGGAGGGTGATGCACAGGCACGTTCTGGGACCCATATGGGCCCAGACCCATAGCAGCAGTCAGGGGTAGGGATGGGACACAAGGGAGTGCAGGGGTAGCTTTAGCCGTGGGCCTTGAGATGGTCCAAACCAAGACCCCGTCCTTAAGGCAGTGACTGAGGGAAAAAGGGTAGAGGGCCCTTACGGCACAGCAGCCCTCTCCGTGAAAGGAGGCATGCTGTTTAGGGGAGAACAGTGGGTTGTGCCGCAGCAACACCGGAGGGAATTCCTTCAACTGGCCCATGAGGGTCCAGGAGCGGGGCATCCCGGGCCTGAGACCACCTGGCAGCGGGTGGAACAGGCGGGATGGTGGCCGGGACTCAGGGAAGATGTCCGCGAGTTCTGTGCAGACTGTCTTGTGTGCGCTGCTAACAACCCTGACCCCCACAAAAGGAAGGTACCTATGGGACACATCAGGAGGGTAGAGGGACCATGGCAGTCGATACAGGTCGACTACATCGGGCCCCTGCCCACCGCCCAGGGAGGCTATAAGTACTGCCTAGTCCTGGTAGATGAGTTCACGAAATGGGTAGAAGCCTTCCCCTGTAAAACAGCCACAGCTCTGGGTACAGCCAGGATCCTGGTCCAGGAAGTGTTCTCGTGATGGGGGCTACCACAGTATTTGGAGTCCGACCAAGGGAGTCACTTTACCGGGAAGGTAATGCAGAATACCCTTATGGTGCTCGGCATCGAGGGGAAGTGGCACGTTGCCCACAACCCACAGTCATCAGGGATTGTGGAGAGGATGAACAGGACCTTAAAGGAAAGGTTGAGGAAAGAGACGGTGGAGTCGCCTCGAAAATGGGCAGAGGTCCTACTGTTGGTCCTGATGGGGATCCGGGCCAGCCAGTCAAAAAGCACGGGGTGCTCCCCGTACGAGCTAATGACTGGCAGGGTTATGCGGACCCCCACCCATGTACTAGCCCCGGTGCTCACAGAAGGTCAGCTCAGGGAGATAAACCGGGACAGGTTCACCCGAAACCTCTTCGAGCACCTTAAGCAGGTCCACGGGCAGGCGGCTGGGAACATGGGAAAGCAGCATCGGAGTAACCGATTGCTGTTAGAACCCCGAAAACACCACGAGTGGGAAATAGGGGATCAGGTCATGGTGAGGAATTATGCTCAGGTAGGAAGTCTAGAACCACTATACATGGGGCCCTACAGCATTGTAGACAAGGCCAGCCCCATGGTATACGCCATTAAGATGCCTCGGCGCACCAAATGGTTCCATATTAATCAGTGTAAACTGTTTAAGCCCGAGAAGAGAGAACAGTCAGTTGGGGTAAGGTCTGAGGACAGAAATCCTCAGCCTGCAGCGGGAACAAGTTCACAGACTGCACAGGCAGGCGCTGTGGCTTGTTTAAGGGGAGGGGCCATCCCGCCCACCAATTGGGACACTCCCCCACTCTTCTGGGATCCAGATGAGGAGGGACCCGAGGGCGAAGACCCCGCCCCTGACCCAGGTTTAGATGAGGAGGGACCTGAGGGCGAAGACCCCGCCCCAGACCCAGGTTTAGAGGAGGAGGGACCCGAGGGCGAAAACCCCACCCCGGACCCAGATTTGGGACCTGGGGGCGGAGACACCCGGCCTGCAGCACCAGGCTGCGAAGAGTTACCTGCCCCTAGCCCAGGTTCAGGAGAGGTAAAGCCTGAGGAAGAAGATCCCCAGCCAGCGGTAATGGTAAGTCCACAGACCGCACCGGAGGGGGCAGTGGCTCGGGTTAAAGGCCCACCAGCCAGAAAACCCCCACCTGCCAAAGTCCCTAGAAGATCCCCACGGACGCCCCAGCCAAGGAAACCGTGGTCACCGGCTCCCCATTTAAAAAGGGCAGCCTCTCGAGTGAGGGATCAGTCTGAGGGCAGAGGTCCCCAGCCAGCAGCCACAGGCTGTGAGGGACCAAAAGTACAGGACAGTGCGGCCACACCGAAGGGAGCGGTGTGCCGCAGCCCGAACAGGAATTAGGCTGGCCGCCCGGAGACAGGCAGCGGATGTACATAGCTTAGGTAATTTGAGTTTTGATATCGTTAAGTTTGGGTGTTTGGTTTAAGTTAAACAAGGTGATGGGTAGTTTTATATAAGTAGTAGTATTGTTAAGAGTGTTTGTATTGAGTCGAGGTCGCAAGACTCGACTATGCTTCACCCAAGCCAGAGAATCTCCTTGGGACCTGGCTGTATGCTTTTGTATCTCTTTGCAGAGAGGATTTCAGGATGAAGGGGGGCATACTCCTACTCACCCTGATAGGAATGAGCATTGTAAAGTGAGGTGACGTGGAGGAATCCCACATCTATGGGTGCTCAGGAGAGAGAGCACTTATATTTACTGATGGAAGTGGCGAACGGGATGTGGAGGAGCTCGCCGTCTACTTCCACGAGGGGAGGTGGCCAGGGTGGCTGGGGTCCAATTCGACTCAGTACTCCAGCCAGACCGGGTTCACGTACGGGGAGGCCTCCCTCCTGTGCCCCAGGGTACAGGTCATTGCCACAAGGGTCAGCGTCACCGTGGGGAAACGTGTATGTTTAACATGCAAGGGACAGATTCCTTTGGATAGGTGGTGGTGGCTCAGAAAACTGAGCAAGGATATGGGAAACCCCGCAGTTGAGTGGGAACGATTGGGGAACAATACCCATTGGACAATTACAGGGACCCACGGGGGATTGAGTGTGTGCTGGGACAAGTGATGGGAACCGGATCAGGGGATTTATGTCTGTATGTGGGGTCAGAGAAGGTCTGCCCCACAGGCATATCCATCATTTTCCACCGGCAATGGCAAGACGCCAGGGAGGGGGTGAAGTGGGATTCCAGCCTGAAGGCGTGCGCGGTCCCATACTCCCCGATCCCAGTGAATGCCACTGAACTTGTGACCTGCCCCCGAAAGCCCCTGCCCACAACCCAGGCAGCAAGGATACACAATGAGGGGTGCCCTGCCACCACCAAGGGACCAGGGAATAGGCTAGTACTAGTGCCTACGGATCAGGTGCTGTATCAGAGGGTACACTACGCGGTAGCCTCCATGATTTTAAACCTCACCGAGGTACACTTACCGGAGTGGTGCCCCAAAGAGACAGAACAGCTATACCAGGACCTGTTAAAAGAGATGTTTAGGAAATTTTACAAGTTCGATTTTGCCAACGTGGATAAAACAGAACTGTACACCACACACCATGAGTTTTTGGATAACATGGGGAGGCAAAGAAGGGGAGCAAGGAATGATGTTTTTACAGCGTTTAACACAGAGTCCTCTGGCATCAAAAGTCTGGATGACATAGAATTGCAGACACAGATAAACGGTTTAAAAACACAGTTAAAGAAAATCTTGATGGATGAAAACAAGGTGGTGGGCTCAGAGTTGCACGAGGACCAGGCCATGACGGTCCATTTAAAAGAAATTATAGCTGAGCTGGAAAGACACGCCAAAACCGTGAATGCCCTTATAAGAGAGGACAGAAATGCTTCGGATCAGGCTGCGCAGAACGAGGTGTGCGTGCTGTATGGGGCGTGGTTGCTGGGTGAGGGCCGCAGTAATCTGGAGGATTTAAAACAGGGTTTAGTCCCCTCCTGGATCAGCAACAAACACCTCGCAGCCCTCCATCCATCCTGTGCCAACTCTGGCTAACTTCTGAGGCCTACCCCGTCCCAGTAGATTGTGGACAGTCTAATCATACCATCATGGGTGTAGTAGTAAGGATGCCGGTCATGGGTGAGACAGCCCAACCCGCACCGGTATACAGGGTAGAGAACATTGGAGTCATTCAAGGGGGTGCACACATCCGTTTCACAGCGGTCCCACGTTATCTCATAAAGTGGGAGCACGCTATGGCAGGTACTGACCTCTCGGGGTGCCGGAGCCGGGGAGCACACATAATACTGTGTCCCCAGCACTTGAATGCCTATTCAAAACCACAGTGCAGGTTTAAAGCTGCTGGCGCAAAACCTATAAATTGTACCATGGAGGTAATGGCACAAGACCATGTTCCCCCACAGGTAGCATATATAGGAGGTGGGACATATTGTGTCACCACAGGTGTGCCCCACTACCAGCATGGACAGCATAGCTGGTGTCCAGTAAATGACAGCAGTTTCTGCTTTAAACCCGAGGCAGAAGTTCAATTGGCCCAGGAACGAATTGTCCCCATTCCTGAACCCTCCACTGTTCACCTCACTGTAAAAGAGAATTTCACCAACCTGCAAAAGTATGCAGCGCATTTCGGCTATGAGATCCCCAGAACATCTTACCAAAATACTCAAAGCAGTAATAGTCTCACAGAAACATTTCTACACTCTGGAGCAGAAGACAGTAGAGATAGGGGCCAAGATATTGGATATTGTAGTTCCACCCTGGTGGGACATTTTTTAAAATATAGAGGTCCCTTCATGGATTAAACTGGCTTCCCACATTCTCGTGGTTTGCCATCTGGGGATAGTATTGTACCTAGTGTGCACTCAGTGCAAGGGAAAAGGTCAAATAACCGAATTCCGAAACCAAAAGACCTGGAAAGAACATTATGTTAAGGTTGAGGGAGATACACCTGTTTGAATTTTTTGCGTGTTTCTGAATAAAGATTGTTTTTTTGTGTTCTTTTTGTTATTTTTAATAAAGATTTTCGATGTGTTGTTTTAATAAAGATGTATGTGTACGAAGTGGTGCAGGGGTGTTGGACCCCCTCCATGCTTGGATGTGTGTAAATGCCTGTATTTCTGTCTATGTATGCTTATGTACACTACATTTTTACAGAATGGGAAATGCATGTGTCGTGGGATCGTAGATAGGTAATCACAGGGAAGGTTGACTATGGAGGGTCGGAAACTTTGCTCACCTTGTTAGGATGATACTTAAAGCGAGTTTAGTATCAACAGGGGGGAGTGTAGGGTTCTCAAAATTCCCACATTCCCCAAAGTTATGGATAAAGGGATCCTGTATGGACAAGTTATTAAAAAGGGTACCCAAAATGGCTTCTGAAACCTCGTGACCAAAACCGACAGGATTTTAAAAGCAAGGCCGTGCAAAAGGCAGGCCTTACAAAACCTGAAACGAAACCTAACATGCATGAATCTGTGAAAGACTTTGTGAAGCCAGACAGCTAGGCAAACACAGAATATGCATTCTTCATCTTGGAACAGATCAAGTCAGGATGGGCCTAATCTTGAGGCCATCAACTTTTTGCATACATAATCGGTAACAGATCAACATGGCCACCGAGCCAGGAAAACCCGATTAAACTTCATAAATAACAAACAGCCAGGATATCGAAGCCATTAAACCAGGACAAATGTAAGAAGTCACACAACACCAGGTTATAGTCCAACAGCTTTATTTGAAATCACAAGCTTTTGGAGCGCTGCTCCTTTGTCAGGTGAAGTGGAGAAATGCATAAAGACACAGCTTATATAGTCAGAGAATAATGTCAGATGTTTACAGGTAATCTTTCCAACTGCCATTTATCACACCTCGGCAAAGAGATAATCACAGCAATCAAAGGTGTGAATGGTTATTCTCTGACTATATAAGCTGTGTCTTTATGCATTTCTCCACTTCACCTGACGAAGGAGCAGCGCTCCGAAAGCTTGTGATTTCAAATAAAGCTGTTGGACTATAACCTGGTGTTGTGTGACTTCTTACATTTGTCCACCCCAGTCCAACACCGGCATTTCCACACCATTAAACCAGGAGACAGCCGCCCCAGAAGTCGTTAAAGTAAATGACTGTAATCACTTTAAACGAGCCCGCCAAAAGTTAGACAAAGAACTGACCTGATTTGGCACGCAGATAAGGGATGAAGAACCGGGTATAATTGTAGGCCCACCGGTAGCCAAGGTCTTGCTTCTCTCTTGCCTCTTGCTCGGCCCCTTGCTCACTCCCTTGCCTCTTGCCGAGGACGCCCATTACAACACCGGGGGCCAAACGGGGAAAAAGAACGAAACCGAATCGAGCACGCACAGGACACACGGGGCCATGAATGGGTAGACAAAACGAGATGAGACGAGAAAAATGGTAAAACCGGTAAAGGCAGAGAAGGGCAGCGGAAAGACGCACTGGGGGACAAACGGCTTAGTTATAAGCTGGCGTTTGATGAATAAGTTGGACTTTGAAGCATGGATAGTCAAGTCAATTAAGAATAAGCTGGTGTTTGAAGCTTGGGTAGAAAAATCAGAGTAACGATAAAAACCACCAACCGAGACCCAACCGCAGCAAAACCGTCGGTGACCGAACCGCCCGAAGAAGAAGACCCATCGCGACAAGGTACTCAACGAAGATGTTAACGGAGGAAAAGGAGGGTGCTTTGCACAAACAACTCCATCGCAGCACCCTGTGACCACATGGCAATGGCACACCCCAAAAGACAGCAAGAGTGAACCCCAAAACTCACAACCAGTTAAGCTCAACAGGTTCCGAATTTGGTGAGCATGAATTTCTGGCCCCTCGTAGCTTAATCTAGTTAGGTATTGGGGGTGGGATAAGGATAAGGGGATTTTTAATGCATTTGTTTCCCTCGATGTGCCGTGTGTTCCACATTCCCATATCAGTGTAATTGTATATGCCCGTAATTATTTCAGTGATTCTCAGTAAGATTGTGACTTTATTTGCCTTTAATAAAAATCACGGTTTTCTTGCACCAAACCAATTGTCTACTCGATTTTCTGTATCGCCGCCTGTACCTAAGTCTAGAACCCAGGGGTGTGGGAGCGATTTGAACCGCTCAGGGACAGTCAGGGGCAGAGCTGACTGGGCACACGCCACCCCCCTACATGAGATGGCAAGATGGTGGCGGGAGGGGGGTTGTGGGGGGGTGGGTGCTATGCAGGCTGCAGGTTCGTGACTGCAGGCCAAGCCACTCACCTGTTACAGCCCTTTAAAACTGCAAGCCAGCAGAAAAGTCATCACGTTTCACTGTCTCCTCATTTTTTCTGGGTTTTGCATACCCTTTCTTAGCTCATGCCCTCTTTACTTGCAGATCCATTACAGCAAATGGACGTAGATGAAGAAGCCCTGGAGGATGATGAAGATGAGGAGGGGATGGAAAATAATCTTTCGCATTGATTATGGTGATGATGATGATAAGGATTAGGATGATGATCAGGAAACCTAGGAGTCACTGGATCCAGATCCTGCCTTAGGTTTCTCTGCCCAAGCTCCTTGGTATAACCACTATGTCCCATCCTTACTGAAATTTACACACCAGCTCAGATACTTTCAACCGGAGGGATGTAGATAGTGTAAGTGAGGATGTGGCAATGGGTAATTTACAGAGCACGAGGGTGTTAGAACAGTGGGGAGTGGCCCATTGCCCAGTGCAGGCTGTGAAGATGGCAATCTTTGGCTATGGAGTCATGGGACTCAAATCCCATGGGCCCAAATCTGAAAAGATGTTTGAGGAAGATCTTTCCTATGTGCAGACTCTGATTTCGATCTCACAGGATGTTTAGCAACTTACAAGTGGGACTCTGGAGTCTAGAGCCTTCATTCGCAGTAATATCAGAGAAGCTTTTCCCTTGCTGCAGATATCAACAGGGCATGTGACAGCTTCACTAGATTTTGTTTTATTCGTTCACTGGATTTTGACATCGTTAGCAAGGCCAAGATTTATTGACCATCCCCAATGGGAAGGCGGTGGGGAGCCGCCCTCTTGAACCGCTGCAGTCTGTGTGGTGAAGGTACTCCCACAGTGCTGTTAGGTAGGGAGTTCCAGGATTTTGACCCAGTGACGATGAAGGAACGGCGACATATTTCCAAGTCAGGGTGGTGTGTGACTAGGAGGGGAACTTGGAGGTGGTGTTGTTCCCATGCATTGCAACCCTTGTCCTTCTAGGTGGTAGAGGCTGCGGGTTTGGGAGGTGCTGTCAAAGAAGCCTTGGCGAGTTGTTGCAATGCATCTTGTAGATGGTACACCCTGCAGCCACGGTATGCCGGTGGTGGAGGGAGGGAATGTTTAAGGTGGTGAATGGGGTGCCAATCAAGTGGGCTGCTTTGTCCTGGATGGTGTCAAGCTTCTTGAGTGTTGTTGGAGCTGCATTCATCCAGGCAAGTGGAGAGTATTCCATCACACTCCTGACTTGTGCCCTGTAGATGGTGGGAAGGCTTTGGAGAGTCAAGAGGCGAGCCACTCGTCTCAGAATACCCAGTCTCTGACCTGCTCTTGTAGCCACACTATTTATGTAGCTGGTTCAGTTAAGTTTCTGGTCAATGGTGACCCCCAGGATGTTGATGGTGGGAGCTTCGATGATGGTAATGCCAATAAATATCAAGTGAAGGTGGTTAGATTTTCTCTTGTTGGTTATAATCATTGCCTGGCACTTATGTGGCGCGACTGTTATTTGCCACCTACCAGCCCAAGCCCAACCTTCCCGTGCAAGCGCAGGAGATGCAACACCTGCCCTTATACCTCCCCCTTCCCACTGTCCAGGGCCCCAAACACCCCTTCCAGTTGAAACAGCAATTTACTTGTACTTCTTGCAATCTAGTATACTGTATTCGCTGCTCACGATGTGGTCTCCTCTACATTGGGGAGACTAAACGCAGATTGGGTGACCGCTTTGCGAAACACCTTCGTTCAATCCGTAAGGGTGACCCCGAGCTTACGTTCGCCTGTCACTTTAATTCACCGCCCCATTCCCACTCAGACCTCACTGTACTCGGGCTCTTGCATTGTTCCACGGAAACCCAGCGTAAGCTCGAGGAACAGTGCCTCATCTTCCGATGAGGCACTTTACAGCCTTCCGGACTCAATATCGAATTCAACAATTTCAGATCATAACCTCGGCCCCTATTACATTTTTATATATATTTTTTATCCACTCCTTTGTTTTGTGCCCTTCCCCCTTTTTTTCTCTCCCACATGGCAGCTGTCTCTCATTCTGCCAGTGCATTTCACACCTCATCTAGAGCCGTCTTTTGTCTCTTTACTAGTCCTATCACCATCTCGTCTCGTTTTGAATACTTCTTAATGTCTCTTCACTTCTCTTTTGTTCTTTCATCCCCATTTCCCAGCCCCCAAACTGGCCTTTTAATCTGTTTCATTTCCTGTGTTTTTTCAGTCCTGACGAAGGGTTTTGACCTGAAACGTTGACTCTATTGCTCTCTCCACGGAGGTTGCCTAGCCTGCTGAGTTTTTCCAGCATTTTCTGTTGTTATTTCGGATTTCCAGCATCCGCAGTATTTTGCTATCATACTGAATATTGTCCAGGTCTTGCTGCATGCGGGCATGAACCGCTTCATTATCTGAGAAATTGCGAATGGAACTGAACACTGTGCAATCATCAGCAAACATCCCCACTTCTGACCTTATGATGGAGGGAAGGTCATTGATGAAGCAGCTGTAGATGGTTGGGCCTAGGACACTGCCCTGAGGAACTCCTGCTGCGATTCTGCAACAGACCTCACTTCAGAAGTGGTCCAGGACCAGTTGGTGCCTCCTCCTCCATGGAAGCACAGACAATAGTTCTGGAGGCATGAGGGGATGGGTTAGAAAGAACACTACATTCCGTCTTTAGACATTGGGGGCCAGGATACAGGTCACACTTTCTGAGGGCTTTCAGTATCTGGTTGCAACCATTAGATCTGCCATCCTGCTGCTCAATAGCCACCCAGATCTTGGGTCCAGCAGAATGGTTATGGTTGGAGTCGACATACGTAAAGCTGCCATTTCTCAGGGCAGCAGCATATGCCAAGCATTCGGTCAATCCCCTCTGAGGTCTATGAAAATGACTCATAGAAGGCAAGACCATGCTGCCCAAGCAGATGGACAAAAGATGCAGCCATATCCTTCCAAGGACCAAGAACCACTTCAGTCCCACGAAGCTTTTGTAACAGAAGTGCAGCCAATCATGTCTCACAGTACTGGTCCTCAGCTTGCACGCAGAAGAAGCAGAAAAATAGGAACGAGCATATTTAGCCACACAGAGCAAAAATAGCGTGAAGAAATAGTAGTCTGTATAATGTAGATGCATAGGAATTGTGTAATAAAATATATACACTATTGCTTTTACTCAGTTATTTACAATGTCTTGCAACATCTGATATGATGTGCAGTGAGGCTGTAAACTGTGCTCTGCATTGAACAATTGGACTTGTCCTGAAGGCACAGAAATAGAACACAGAGTCATACAGCCGAGAAAGAGGCCATTCGGCCCTCTCTAAGGTCTTGACATCTTTCCTGAAGTGTGGTGCCCCGAATTGGACACAATACTCCAGCTGAGGCCTAGCCAGCAATTTATAAAGGTTTAGCATAACTGCCTTGCTCTTGTACTCTATGCCTCTATTTCTAAAGCCCAGGATACCATATGCTTTTTTTTAACAGTCTTAAAACTTGTCCTGCCACCTTCAAAGATGTGAATTACCAGGTCTCTCTGTTCCTGCACCCACTAGAAAATTGTACATTTTAGTTTAGATTGCCTCTCTTCATTCTTCCTGTCAAAATGCATCACTTCATACCTCTCTGTAATAAATTTAATCTGCTACGTATCTTCCCATTTCACCAGTATATCTATGTCCTCCTGAAATCTGCTACTATACTCCTCACTGTTTACTACATTTCTGAGTTTTGTATGATCTGCAAACTTTGAAATTATGCACTTTATACTCAAGTCTAGGTCATTAATATATATCAAAAAGAGCAGTGGTCCTAATACCGACCCCTGGGGAACACTTCCCTCCAGTCTGAAAAACAGCCGGTCACCATTACTCTCTGCTTTCTGTCTCTTAGCTGATTTTGTATCCAACGTGGTAACAATAGTGGCGACAAAGGGAGACATTTAAACAGATGAGAATGCATCAATAATAAATTGTATATAAATTCCCCTTGCTGAGAACAATGAATAATCCTCTTAATATGGGTGGGGCTATGTGAAAATTTCTGAGTTAAGTGCAAATCCACCTCTGTATATAATCAAAGCAAGAAAAGTTCTCCAAAATATGACTTCTAAATCCAGATATAACCCAAGTAGTTTTTCAAGACTGAGATTGCAAACAGGAGGCACTTCCACCAGTATCATTTACACCAGGTGCAATGGCAGTGCAAATCATGTAATTTTGGCCATCTCTGTTATTAGCATATATTTAAATGATTGGGCAGGCGGTGGCGTAGTGGTTATGTCACTAGACTAGAATGCCAGAGGCTCAGTCAAATGCTCTGAGGATATGGGTTCAAATCCCACCACGGCAGCTGGTGGAATTTAAATTCAATTCAATTTAATTCTGGAATTAAATGTTAGTCTTAGTAATGGCGACCATGATTGTCGATTGTTGCAAAAACCCATCTGGTTCACTGATGTCCTTTAGGTAAGGAAATCTGCCGTCCTTACCTGGTCTGGCCTACATGTGACTCCAGACCCACAGCAATGTGGTTGACTCTTAATGCCCTCTGAAATGGCCTAGCAAGCCACTCAGTTGTAAACAACCGCTACGAAAAACAATAAGAATAAAACCGGACGGACCACCCTGCATCGACCTCGGCACCGAAAAACAACAACGACAACGACAACGGCAAACCCAGCCCTGTCGACCCTGCAAAGTCTTCCAAACCAACATCTGGGGGCTTGTGCCAAAATTGGGAGAGCTGTCCCACAGACTAGTCAAGCAACAGCCTGACATAGTCATAATTACCGAATCATACCTTACAACCAATGTCCCAGACACCACCATCACCATCCCTGGATATGTCCTGTCCCACCAGCAGGACAGGCCCACCAGAGGCGGTGGC
The DNA here is from genome assembly GCF_052327205.1 of Somniosus microcephalus. Taxonomy (NCBI): domain Eukaryota; kingdom Metazoa; phylum Chordata; class Chondrichthyes; order Squaliformes; family Somniosidae; genus Somniosus; species Somniosus microcephalus. The sequence continues at coordinate 156,421,976 of NC_140996.1, read as the reverse complement.
ACCGTGGTATACAGTCGGGAGGGAGTAGCCCTGGGAGTCCTCAACATTGACTCAGGACCCCATGAGGTCTCATGGCATCAAGTCAAACATGGGCAGGGAATCCTCCTGCTAATGCCCTCCCTCAGCTGATGAATCAGTACTCCTTCATGTTGAACACCAATTGGAAGAAGCACTGAGAGTAGCAAGGGCACGAAATGTCCTCTGGGTGGGGGACTTCAATGTCCATCACCAAGAGTGGCTTGGTAGCACCACAACTGACCGAGCTGGCTGAGTCCTAAAGGACATAGCTGCCAGACTGGGTCTGTGACAGGTGGTGAGGGAACCAACAAGAGGGAAAAACCTACTTGATCTCGTCCTCACCAATCTACCTGTTGCAGATGCATCTGTCCATGACAGCATTGGTGGAAGTGACCACCGCACAGTCCTTGTGGAGATGAAGTCCCGTCTTCATGTTGAGGATACCCTCCACCGTGTTGTGTGGCACTACCACCGTGCTAAATGGGACAGATTTTGAACAGATCTGGCAACTCAAAACTGGGCATCCATGAGGCGCTGTGGGCCATCAGCAGCAGCAGAATTGTATTCAACCACAATCTGTAACCTCATGGCCCGGCATATCCCTCACTCTACCATTACCATCAAGCCGGGAGATCAACCCTGGTTAACGAACAGTGCAGGAGAGCATGCCGGGAACAGCACCAGGCATACTGAAAAATGAGGTGTCAACCTGGTGAGGCTACTTGCATGCCAAACAATGGAAGCAACATGCGATAGACAGAGCTAAGCGATCTCACAACCATCGGATCAAATCAAAGCTCTGCAGTCCTGCCACATCCAGTCGTGAGTGGTGGTGGACAATTAAACAGTTAACAGGAGGAGGAGGCTCCAAAAATATCACCATCCTCAATGATGGTGGAGCCCAGCACATGAGTGCAAAAGACAAGGCTGAAGCATTTGCAACTATCTTCAGCCAGAAGTGCCGAGTGGATGATCCAGCTCGGCCTCCTCCTGAGGTCCCCAGCATCACAGATGCCAGTCTTCAGCCCATTCAATTCACTCCACGTGATGTCAAGAAACGGCTGAAGACACTGGATACTGCAAAGGCTATGGGCCCTGACAACATTCCGGCAATAGTACTGAAGACTTGTGCTCCAGAACTAGCTGCGCCCCTAGCCAAGCTGTTCCAGTACAGCTACAACACTGGCATCTACCCGGCAATGTGGAAAATTGCCCAAGTATGTCCTGTCAACAAAAAGCAGGACAAATCCGACCCGGCTAATTACCGTCCCATCAGTCTACTCTCAATCATCAGCAAAGTGATGGAAGGTGTCATCGACAGTGCTGTCAAGCGGCACTTACTCAGCAATAAACTGCTAACTGATGCCCAGTTTGGGTTCCGCCAGGACCACTCAGCTCCTGACCTTACGGAAACGTGGCTCAAGGATGGTCAAGACTGGGAACTCAACATTCAGTGGTATTCGATATTTAGGAAAGATAGGTAAAAAGGAAAGGGAGGTGGGGTAGCATTACTGGTTAAAGAAGGGATTAGTACAATTGTAATGAAGGATATTAGCTCTGATGATGTGGAATCTGTATGGGTAGAATTGAGAAATACTAAGGGGAAAAAAACATTAGTGGGAGTGGTATATAGACCTCCAAACAGTAAGGCGGAGGTTGGGGATGGCATTAAAAGGGAAATTAAAGAAGCGTGCAATAAGGGCACAGCAGTCGTCATGGGTGACTTTAATCTACATATAGATTGGGCCAACCAAATTAGTAACAATACTGTGGAGGAGGAATTCCTGGAGTGTTTACGGGATGGTTTCCTGGACCAATATGTTGAGGAACCAACCAGAGATCAGGCCATCTTAGACTGGGTATTATGTAACGAGAAAGGATTCATTAGCAATCTTGTTGTACGAGGCCCCTTGGGTCGGAGCGATCATAATATGATCGAATTCTTCATTAAGATGGAGAATTAATTAGTTGACTCAGAGACAAGGGTCCTCAATTTAAATAAAGGAAACTACGATGGTCTGAGGAGCGAGTTGGGAAGGATTGATTGGGAAATGGCACTCAAAGGGTTGATGGTGGATAGGCAATGGCAAACATTCAAAGACCGAATGGCTGAGCTACAGAATTTGTTCATCCCAGTTTGGCATAAAAATAAAACAAAAAAGGTGACTCAACCGTGGCTAACAAGGGAAATTAGGGATAGCATAAGATCCAAGGAGAGGACATATAAATTGGCTAGAAAAAGCAATAATCCTGAGGATTGGGAGCAGTTTAGGAGTCAACAAAGGAGGACAAAGGGATTAATTAAGAAAGGGAAAATAGAATATGACAGTAAGCTATCAGGGAACATAAAAACTGACTGTAAAAGCTTTTATAGATATGTGAAGAGAAAAAGATTGGTGAAGTCAAGCGTAGGTCCCTTACAGTCAGAATCAGGGGAATTTATAATGGGAAACAAGGAAATGGCAGACCAACTAAATACATACTTTGGTTCTGTCTTCACAAAGGAGGACACAAATAACCTCCCAGAGATGCCGGGGAACATAGGGTCTGATGAAAGGGAGGAACTGAAAGAAATCAGTATTTGTAGGGAAATGGTGTTAGGAAAATTGATGGGACTGAAGGCCGATAAATCCCCAGGGCCTGATGGTCTACATCCCAGGGTACTTAAGGAAGTAGCCCTAGAGATAGTAGATGCATTGCTGGTCATCTTCCAGAACTCGATAGATTCTGGAACGGTACCCATGGATTGAAGGGTAGCTAATGTTACCCCACTATTCAAAAAAGGTGGTAGAGAAAAAGCGGGGAATTATAGACCGGTAAGCCTGACAACGGTAGTGGGGAAAATGCTAGAGTCTATTATAAAAGATGTAATAGCAGAGCACTTGGAAAGCAGTGACAGGATCAGACAAAGTCAACATGGATTTACAAAAGGTAAATCATGCTTGACTAATCTACTGGAATTTTTTGACAATGTAACTGGTAAAATAGATAAGGGAGAACCAGTGGATGTGGTGTATTTGGACTTTCAGAAGGCTTTCGATAAGGTCCCACATAAGAGATTAGCGTGCAAAATTAAGGCACATGGGATTGGGGGCAAGGTATTAACTTGGATAGAGAACTGGTTGGCGGACAGAAAGCAAAGAGTTGGAATAAACAGGTCATTTTCCGAGTGGCAGGCAGTGACTAGTGGGGTACAGCAAGGATCGGTCCTAGGACCCCAGCTGTTCACAATATATATTAATGATCTGGACGAGGGAATTGGATGTAATATCTCCAAATTTGCAGGCGACACAAAGCTGGGTGGGAGGGTAAGCTGTGAGGAGGATGTCGTGAAACTCCAGTACGATTTGAACAGGTTGGGTGATTGGGCAGAAACATGGCAAATGCACTATAATGTGGATAAATGTGAGGTTATCCACTTTAGTGGCAAAAACAGGAAGGCAGATTATTATTTGAATTGCAATAGATTGAGAGAAGGTGAAGTGCAAAGAGACCTGGGTGTTATTGTGCAGCAGTCGCTGAAGGTAAGCATGCAGGTGCAGCAGGCGGTTAAGAAGGCAAATGGTATGTTGGCCTTCGTCGCAAGAGGGTTCGAGTACAGGAACAAGGATGTCTTGCTACAGTTGTACAGGGCCTTGGTCAGACCGCACCTTGAGTATTGTGTGCAGTTTTGGTCACCTTACCTGAGGAAGGACGTTCTTGCCATGGAGGGAGTGCAGCGAAGATTCACCAGGCTGATACCTGGGATGGCAGGAATGACGTATGAGGAGAGATTGTGTCGATTGGGCTTATACTCACTGGAGTTTAGAAGATTGAGAGGGGATCTCATCGAAACCTATAAAATTCTGTCAGGTCTGGACAGACTAGATGCAGGAAGGATGTTTCTGATGGCCGGGGAGTCCAGAACTAGGGGTCATAGTCTAAGGATAAGGGGTAAGCCATTTAGGACTGAAATGAGGAGGAATTTCTTCACCCAGAGAGTGGTGAATCTGTGGAATTCTCTGCCACAGAGGGCGGTGGACGTCAGTTCATTAAATATATTCAAGAAAGAGTTGGATATATTTCTTGAGGCTAAAGGGATCAAGGGATATGGGGAGAAGGCAGGGACAGGGTACTGAAATTGGATGATCAGCCATGATCTCATTGAATGGCGGAGCAGGCTCGAAGGGCCGAATGGCCTACTCCTGCTCCTATCTTCTATGAATCTATGAATCTATTACAGCCTTGGTCCAAACATCGACAAAAGAGCTGAACTCAAGAGGTGAGGTGAGAGTGACTGCCCTTGACATCAAGGCAACATTTGATCGAGTGTGGCATCAAGGAGCCCTAGCAAAACTGAAGTCAATGGGAATCAAGGGGAAAACTCTCCATTGGTTGGAATCATACCTAGCACAAAGGAAGTTGGCTGGGGTTGTTGGAGGTCATTCATCTCAATCACATGACATCACTGCAGGAGTTCCTCAGGGCAGTGTCCTAGGCCCAACCATCTTCAGCTGTTTCATCAATGACCTTCCCTCCATCATAAGGTCAGAAGTGGGGATGTTCGCTGATGATTGCACACTGTTCAGCACCATTCGAGACTCGTCAGATACTGACGCAGTCCGTGTCCATATGCAGCAAGACCTGGACAACATTCAGACTTGGGCTGACAAGTGGCAAGTAACATTCGCACCACACAAGTGCCAGGCAATGACCATCTCCAACAAGCGAGACTCTAACCATCTCCCCTTGACATTCAATGGCATTACCATCGTTGAATCCCCCACTATCAACATCCTGGGGGTTACCATTGATCAGAAACTGAACTGGACCAGCCATATAAATACTGTGGCTACAAGAGCAGGCCAGAGGCTGGGAATTCTGCAGCGAGTGTCTCACCTCCTGACTCCCCAAAGCCTTTCCACCATCTACAAGGCACAAGTCAGTAGTGTGATGGAATACTCTCCACTTGCCTGGATGAGTGCAGCTCCAACAACACTCAAGAAGCTCGACACCATTCAGGATAAAGCAGCCCGCTTGATTGGCACTCCATCCACCACCTTCAACATTTACTCCCTCCACCACTGGTGCACTGTGGCTGCAGTGTGTACCATCTACAAGATGCACTGCAGCAACTCATCAAAGCTCCTTCAACAGCACCTTCCAAACCCACGACCTCTACCACTTAGAAGGACAAGGGCAGCAGACGCATGGGAACATCACCACCTACAAGTTCCCCTCCAAGCCACACACCATCCTGACTTGTACCTGTGTCGCCGTTCCTTCACTGTCGCTGGGCCAAAATCCTGGAATTGTGGGTGTACCTACACCATATGGACTGCAGCGGTTCAAGAAGGCGGCTCACCACCATCTTCTCAAGGGCAATTAGGGATGGGCACTAAATGCAGGCCTAGCCAGCGACGCCCACATCCCATCAATGAATTTTTTAAAAAGGTGGAGAAAATGGAGCCCGCCAGGCAGACTGAAAATTACGCCTCTATGGGGCAGAAACCCAGTGTAAACAGGACCCATCCCAATTTGTGTCCCACAAAATGCTTTTGTGCCATGCTCATAATGATGAAATGATGGAAACAGCGAGTAAATTTGGCGATTGTGACAGCCAACAGACAGAGAATGGATGAATGGGATTTGGTGTGAGTTGGGACACCGGCAGCCGAGTTTTGGATGACCTCAAGTTTATGGAGGATGGATGATGGGAGGCCGGCTAGGAGTGCGTTGGAATCTAGAGGTAACAAAGGCATGGATGAGGGTTTCAGCAGCAGATGAGCTGAGGCGGGGCGGAGTCAGGCAATGTTATGGAAGTGGAAATAGGCGGTCTTAGTGATGGCGTGGATATGTGGTCGGAAACTCATTTTAGGGTCAACTATGACACCACGGTTACAAACAGTCTGGTTCAGCCACAGACAGTTGCCAGGGAAAGGGATGGAGTCGGTGGCTAGGGAATGGAGTTTGTGGCGGGGACTGAAGACAATGGCTTCGGTCTTCCCAATATTTGGAGTTGGAGGAAATTTCCAGTGCTGGATGTCAAACAAGCAGTGTGACAATTTAGAGACAGTGGAGGGGTCGAGAGAGGTGGTGGTGAGGTGGAGCTAGGTATCTCCAGCGTACATGTGGAAATTGATGCTGTGTTTTCAGATGTCACCGGGGGTAAATTGTAGATGAGAAATAGGAGGGGGCCAAGGACAGATCCTTGGGGGACACCAGAGGTAAAAGTGCGGGAGTGGGAAGAGAAGCCACTGCAGGTGATTCTCTGGCTATGATTAGATATGGTGTGGAGATGCCGGAGTTGGACTGGGGTGGACAAATGTAAGAAGTCACACAACACCAGGTTATAGCCCAACAGCTTTATTTGAAATCACAAGCTTTCGGAGCAGCGCTCCGAAAGCTTGTGATTTCAAATAAAGCTGTTGGACTATAACCTGGTGTTTTGTGACTTCTTACATATGATTAGATAGATAAGAATGGAACTAGGTGAGCGCAGTCCCACCCAGCTGAACGACGGTGGAGAGGCGTTGGAGGAGGATGGTGCGATCAACCGTGTCAAAGGCTGCAGACAGGTCGAAAAGGACAAGGAGGGATAGTTTACCTTTGTCACAGTCACATAGGATATCATTTCTGACTTTGATGAGAGCCATACTGTGGCAGGGGTGGAAACCTGAGTGGAGGAATTCAAACATGGAGTTCCGGGAAAGATGGTCACGGATTTGGGAGGCGACAGCACGTTCAAGGACTTTGGAGAGGAAAGGGAAGTTGGAGATGGGGCGATAGTTTGCAAGGACGGAGGGATGAAGGGTTGTTTTTTTGAGGAGAGGGGTGATGGCAGATTTGAAGGAGAGGGGGACAGTACCTGAGGAGAGAGAACTGTTAACAAAATCAACTACAGAGTGACTGCTGCCAATGAACTGGAAGCTGCGCAGAAACATTCTGCTTATAAATGTTAACTTTGATAACTTTCATAAGCTGATAGAAAACCAATTCAACTTTTAATTTTTATTTTCTTCTCCTGACGCGGCTCAGTTCGGCAGCACATAAATGTTAACTTTCTCTCTTGGTTCAGTTCGGCAGCAGTGATCTCTTTTCCCCAACCCACTCTCCGCCTTTCGCTCTTGGTTCAGCTCGGCAGCGCATAAATGTTGACTCAACTTAAAACTTTTATTTTCTTCTCCTGACGTGGCTCAATTCAGCAGCAGCGATGAATTTTCCCCACCCCCTCCCCTCCTTTCTCTCTCACTAATCTGTGGGAAGTCTGGCGAGAACATCCCAAAACCCACTGGAACTGCGCATGTGCAACTACTTTATCTCATTGGCAGCAGTCGCGTCCTATCACCTAACAATTAAGCCAGGAAGGGATGTTGGGTGGTCAGCAGTTTAGTGGGAATAGGGTCGAGGGAGCAGGAGGTGGGTCTCATGGACAAGCTGAGCTCGGAGAGGGCATGAGGGGAGATAGAAGGGAAACTAGAGAAAGATGTGAGTTCAGGCCTAGGGCGGGGGGAAGACTAGAGGAAGTTTGGCCCAGTGAGCTAGGGGAATGGAGGGAAGCGGCAGAGGCATCTGAACGGATGGTCTCAATCTTAGTGACAAAGAAGTCCATGAGCACCTCGCACTTATTGGAGGTGAGGGTGGGGATGGTGTCATCAACCGTGTCAAAGGTTGCAGACAGATCGAGAAGTACGAGGAGAGATAGTATATCATTGTCACAGTCACATAGGATTTGACTTTAATAAGAGCATAAACATCCCAAAGCAATTCACAGAGATGTGAGGAAAACAAAATAGATGGTAAAGAGGGATAAATATAGGAGGGGTGACCAAATGTTTCATTGTAGAAATGGGTTTTAACGGGAGGTTCTAAAAAGGGAGATGGAGAGATGGAGAGGCAGGAAATTCCAGACACTGGGACCTATGTGGCGGGTGGGATAAAGGGAAGGAGGGTACACAGCTGGCTGTAATCAGAGGGATATGTTTGGGGGGCATTGTAGAGGTGAGATTGGGTCGATTGGGCTTGTACTCGCTGGAGTTTAGAAGAATGAGAGGTGATCTCATTGAAACTTAAAAAATTCTGACAGGACTGGACAGACTAGATGCAGGAAGAATGTTCCCGATGGTTGGGGAGTCCAGAACCAGGGGACACAGTCTAAGGATAAGGGGTAAGCCATTTAGGACAGAAATGAGGAGGAATTTCTTCACCCAGAGAGTGTTGAACCTGTGGAATTCTCTACCACAGAAGGCAGTGGAGGCCAGTTCATTAAATATATTCAAGAAGGAGTTGGATATATTTCTTAAGGCTAAAGGGATCAAGGGGTGTGGGGAGAAAGCAGGGACCGGGTACTGAATTTGAATGATCAGCCATGATCTCATTGAATGGCGGAGCAGGCTCGAGGGGCCGAATGGCCTACTCCTGCTCCTATCTTCTATGTTTCTATGTTTCTATGTGCAGGAGGATACAGATATAGGGGGGGTTGAGGTCATGGAGTGATTTAAACAAAAAGGGGGAAAAATTCGGTCGTGCCCCCCCAATTTAAGGCTTTGGGAGCCAATGGTCCTTTTTTTTATCTCTTGGAACACCCTGTGCGAGTTGTTACTCTATATTTATTTTTTTTTGTCAGGAAGTCACTGAAATTTTTAATTTTCTTTACCAAGGGAAGAAAACATGCCAAATTGGTTCACCATTCTCAGGAAGTGAAGAATTCACTCCCACTCTGAAATGTCAACAACCTACGTACTGCCTGGAAGTGCCCCATTCATTGACAATTATGACGCTTTGCATCTCTGGCAGTTCATAAATGTCTGGGATGTATGGGATGTACTGTACTTTTTTCACAGGTTGCTTGTTTCTCCAGTCTTCTCTCACACTCCCTCACTCTGTCCAATAATGGATGGAGATATACTATCCGCAGAATCCCTTTCTTCCTGTTTTATTTTGGTTGATTTTGTCTCTTTCAAAAATTTGGGCCCTGGTATTAATCTGAAGCTGGCTTCCAAGTTGGTGGGGACAGGGGAAGGGTGGAATTGCATGGGCGAAACCCGGAAGTCAACTCAGTGGGTCGGAATATGCAATCGCAACTCAATTGTACCAATTAATTTTAACTTACGCGTTTCGCGTCTCCAATCTGCGCAGCAGGCATGATGCGCACCTGCATGAGACGGTCTCAGCTGTATTTAAAGGGACACTGCACCAATGGAAATTGCAGGTGTTCATGATGAATGGTAGATATAGAGCAAGAGCTGCACGTAGGTTCAATGACGGATCACTGGAATTACGCCAACTTCCCGACACCTCCTCCTACCTCCGTCTGGACCATGACCCCACTACCGAACATCAAGCCACCGTTTCCAAGACTGTCACTGACCTCATCTCCTCTGGCGATCTTCCCCCCACAGCTGCCAACCTCATAGTTCCCCAACCCCGCACAGCCCGATTCTACCTCCTTCCCAAGATCCACAAACAGAACTGCAATGGTAGACCCATCGTTTCAGCCTGTTCTTGCCCCATGGAACTTATCTCTTCCTATCTCGACTCTATTTTTTCTCCCCTTGTCCAGTCTTTTCCCACCTACATCCGCGACTCTTCCGATGCCCTCTGCCACTTTAACAGTTTCCTGTTTCCTGGCCCCAACCGCCTCCTTTTCACTATGGACATACAATCCCTCTACACCTCCATCCCGCACCAGGATGGCCTGAGGGCACTCCGCTTCTTCCTTGAACAGAGGCCCAACCAGTCCCCATCCACCACCACCCTCCTCCGCCTGGCTGAACTTGTTCTCACATTGAACAACTTCTCCTTTGACTCCACTCACTTCCTTCAAATCAAAGGTGTTGCTATGGGAACCCGCATGGATCCTAGCTATGCCTGCCTTTTCGTGGGATATGTGGAAAACTCTTTGTACCAGTTCTACTCAGGTCCCCTCCCTCACCTCTTTTTCCGGTACATTGATGACTGTATCAGTGCCGTTTCCTGCTCTCGCCCTGAACTAGATAATTTCATTCACTTTACTTCCAATTTCCACCCTTCCCTCACATTCACATGGTCCATCTACGACTCTTCCCTTCCCTTCCTTGACTTCTCCGTCTCCATCTCTGGGGATAGGCTATTGACAAACATTCACTGCAAGCCCACTGACTCCCACAGCTACCTGGACTGCACTTCCTCCCACCCCGCCTCCTGTAAGGGCTCTATTCCATTCTCCCAGTTTCTCCGTCTCCGTCGCATCTGCTCTGACGATGCCACCTTCCATACCAGTGCTTCCAACATGTCTTGCTTTTTCCTTAACCGAGGATTCCCCTCTACCGTGGTTGACGCGGCCCTTGACCGTGTCCGTTCTATCGTGCGCACTTCTGCCCTCACCCCTGCCCCTCCCTCCCGGAACCACGATAGGGTTCCCCTTGTCCTCACCGTTCACCCCACCAACCTCCATATTCAACGGATCATCCTCCGCCATTTCCGCCACCTCCAGCGTGATCCCACCACCAAAGGCATCTTCCCCTCACCTCCCCTTTCAGCATTCCGTAGGGACCGCTCCCTTCGCGACACCCTAGTCCACTCCTCTATCACCCCCAACACCCCTTCCCCTTCGCCTGGCACCTTCCCATGCAAACGCAGGAGATGCAACACATGAAAGGATTATTACTAGTCCTAGCCCCTGTAGGGCTACCCCAGAACAGGCGCATTCCCCAGACATTCACTTTCAACTAAAGTTAGAGGTAGCCGAATCCTAAAGACGCTTAATTGGGTCTAACGGTCCAGACTATCTCTCCCTAAAGGAAAGGAGCAGCCTGAAGATGTTACCGTCCTCCAGATAGCACTTTTAATAAGTTTAGCTAGACTGTAACCTTCCGGATACTATGAGGGTCCGGAAAACTCCCCCAGAATTCTGCAACTCCTCACCAGAGAGTGCACAGAGATTGAGTTTGCAAGTTTGATACAGAAGTACAATGTGAGACATAGAAACATAGAAACATAGAAGATAGGAGCAGGAGTAGGCCATTTGGCCCTTCGAGCCTGCTCCGCCATTCAATGTGATCATGGCTGATCATCCAAATTCAGTACCCTGTCCCTGCCTTTTCCCCATATCCCTTGATCCCTTTAGCCTCAAGAAATATATCCAACTCTTTCTTGAATATATTTAATGAAATAGCCTCCACCGCCCTCTGTGGCAGAGAATTCCACAGGTTCACCACTCTCTGGGTGAAGAAATTCCTCCTCATTTCAGTCCTAAATGGCTTACCCCTTATCCTTAGCCTATGACCCCTGGTTCTGGACTCCCCGGCCATCAGAACCATCCTTCCTGCATCTAGTCTGTCCAGACCTGACAGAATTTTATAGGTTTTGATGAGATCCCCTCTCAATCTTCTAAACTCCAGTGAGTACAAGCCCAATCGACACAATCTCTCCTCATACGTCATTCCTGCCATCCCAGGTATCAGCCTGGTGAATCTTCGCTGCACTCCCTCCATGGCAAGAACGTCCTTCCTCAGGTAAGGTGACCAAAACTGCGCACAATACTCAAGGTGCGGTCTCACCAAGGCCCTGTACAACTGTAGCAAGACATCCTTGTTCCTGTACTCGAACCCTCTTGTTACGAAGGCCAACATACCATTTGCCTTCTTAACCGCCTGCTGCACCTGCATGCTTACCTTCAGCGACTGGTGCACAAGGACACCCAGGTCTCTTTGCACTTCCCCTTCTCCCAATCTATTGCCATTCAAATAATAATCTGCCTTCCTGTTTTTGCCACCAAAGTGGATAACCTCACATTTATCCACATTATAGTGCATTTGCCATGTTTCTGCCCAATCACCCAACCTGTCCAAATCGTACTGGAGTTTCCCAACATCCCCCTCGCAGCTTACCCTCCCGCCCAGCTTTGTGTTGTCTGCAAATTTGGAGATATTACATCCAATTCCCTCGTCCAGATCATTAATATATATTGTGAACAGCTGGGGTCCTAGGACCGATCCTTGCGGTACCCCACTAGTCACTGCCTGCCACTCGGAAAACGACCCGTTTATTCCAACTCTTTGCTTTCTGTCCGCCAACCAGTTCTCTATCCAAGTCAATACCTTGCCCCCAATCCCATGTGCCTTAATTTTGCACGCTAATCTCTTATGTGGGACCTTATCGAAAGTCTTCTGAAAGTCCAAATACACCACATCCACTGGTTCTCCCTTATCTATTTTACCAGTTACATCCTCAAAAAATTCCAGTAGATTAGTCAAGCATGATTTACCTTTTGTAAATCCATGTTGACTTTGTCTGATCCTGTCACTGCTTTCCAAGTGCTCTGCTATTACATCTTTTATAATAGACTCTAGCATTTTCCCCACTACCGTTGTCAGGCTTACCGGTCTATAATTCCCCGCTTTTTCTCGACCACCTTTTTTGAATAGTGGGGTAACATTAGCTACCCTTCAATCCATGGGTACCGTTCCAGAATCTATCAAGTTCTGGAAGATGACCAGCAATGCATCTACTATCTCTAGGGCTACATCCTTAAGTACCCTGGGATGTAGACCATCAGGCCCTGGGGATTTATCGGCCTTCAGTCCCATCAATTTTCCTAACACCATTTCCCTACAAATACTGATTTCTTTCAGTTCCTCCCTTTCATCAGACCCTATGTTCCCCGGCACCTCTGGGAGGTTATTTGTGTCCTCCTTTGTGAAGACAGAACCAAAGTATGTATTTAGTTGGTCTGCCATTTCCTTGTTTCCCATTATAAATTCCCCTGATTCTGACTGTAAGGGACCTACGCTTGACTTCACCAATCTTTTTCTCTTCACATATCTATAAAAGCTTTTACAGTCAGTTTTTATGTTCCCTGATAGCTTACTGTCATATTCTATTTTCCCTTTCTTAATTAATCCCTTTGTCCTCCTTTGTTGACTCCTAAACTGCTCCCAATCCTCAGGATTATTGCTTTTTCTAGCCAATTTATATGTCCTCTCCTTGGATCTTATGCTATCCCTAATTTCCCTTGTTAGCCACGGTTGAGTCACCTTTTTTGTTTTATTTTTATGCCAAACTGGGATGAACAAATTCTGTAGCTCATCCATTCGATCTTTGAATGTTTGCCATTGCCTATCCACCGTCAACCCTTTGAGCGCCATTCCCCACTCAATCCTACCCAACTCGCTCCTCAGACCATCGTAGTTTCCTTTATTTAAATTGAGGACCCTTGTCTCTGAGTCAACTACTTCATTCTCCATCCTAAAAAAATATATAGATTTATTAACGAACCAACATATAGTTTACAGTTGGTGATTCAATCACAACTTTAACAGGTTCAAATACAAAAAGCTTTTACAATCTTATCAGAGATCCTTATTCTCAAATCTTAACTTCGTTACATTTGTACATTTCTTAGTCTATTCCAGGATATCCACCAAAATCAAATACAAGTACCTTGATCCCCGAGATACAAAGATTTGAAGACTTACAGAGCTTGCCTCTGAAGCCTGAGAATCGCTTTGCCCCTTCAAGCGAATCTGTCTTCCCATTTGGAAGTCCAATTTTTATACCCTTTCTCAGTGGTATATCTTGTGAAGTTTTCTGCTGATGTAAGCTAATTATCTCCAGTCATTTTTCTGTTGACCCCTGCTATTCTTACAGTCATTTCAGCTGGTAACAAGCAGACTTGTGTCTCTACCTTTAGGTGTTCAAAGCTTATCATAAAAATTGGTGTGGAGCTGGTGCATCTATTTGATGTCATTCTTACGAAGGGCTTCTGTTTGTATCTTTTGCATTTAGAACACCTCGACATGGTGCACCGTTGTCTTCTTAGTTACCTCAGTTGATTGTACACAGACTCGTGTCTCCGTGTTTCATTTGATGTTATTTTTACGCAGGCATGTGTTTCTTTAATTTATGTGATTTCTTTCCGAAGTGTTGGCTTAAGACACTTTAACAGGGTATGGTATTGTGTTGTTTCCAAGGCTTCAGACTTTCAGGAACCTTTAACCTTCTGTTTCATTAAGGCTATTGTCTCAGTGTCAACAACTTATCTTATCTCAATATCATGTATGCTGTTCACAGCTTTAGACTGTTGAGGCTTCCAGATTTTCAAGCCCAGTTGTCATGTTTTAATAAAGTTAAAATTCTTTCATAGGATGGTGTATTTTTCTGAATATTGCTTATTCCTTCACAACATGCCCTTATACCTCCCCCTTCCCACTGTCCAGGGCCCCAAACACCCCTTCCAGGTGAAACAGCGATTTACTCGTACTGCTTGCAATTTGCTATACTGTTTTCACTGCTCACGATGTGGTCTCCTCTACATTGGGGAGACCAAACGCAGATTGGGTGACCGCTTTGCAGAACACTTCTGTTCAGTCCGTAAGGGAGACCCCGAGCTTCCGGTCGCCTGTCACTTTAATTCTCCGCTCCACTCCCACTCCCACTCAGACCTCACCGTCCTCGGCCTCTTGCATTGTTCCACAGAAGCTCAGTGTAAGCTCGAGGAACAGCACCTCATCTTTCGATTAGGTACTTTACAGCCTTCTGGACTCAACATCGAGTTCAACAATTTCAGATCATAGCCTATCATATATATTTTTTTTCCCACACTTTTTGTTTGTGCCTTCTGTTCTTCTCTCCCACATGGCAGCTGCCTTTTATTCTGCCAGCTCAATTTACACTTCATCTGGAGCCATCCTTTGTTTCTTAACCTGTCCCATTACCATCTCCTTTTGCATTGAATATTTCTTAATGTCTCTTAACTTCTCCTGCCTTCTATCCTATCACAGACCTTCCCTTTTGTTCTTTCATCCCCTCCCCCATTTCCCAGCCCCTACACTTGCTTAAAAATCTGTTCCATTTCCTGCTTTTTTCCAGTTCTGACGAACGGTCATCGACCTGAAACATTAACTCTGTTTCTCTCTTCACAGATGCTGTCTGACCTGCTGAGTATCTCCAGCATTTTCTGTTTTTATTTCACTGGAATTACTGTTGGGTGCAATCAGGAGGAGGATGGATAAATTTTTCCCCAGCAATGGGACAAAGAAACCAGTGGCTCTCACCAAGATGGCATGGTTGGAGGCAGCTGAGGAAGTGAACAGCAGGAGCATTGAGCCCAGGTCTTGGATGCAGTTCAGGAAGCAGTTTAATGACCTAACCAGGTCAGGAAAGTGAGTACATTTGCTGACTAATTGACCCCCCACCCCACCCCCTTCACTCTGTCTTGCTAAGTGTTCTCCATCACATCACTCCTCACATTCACTCAACTTCCAGCAGCACCTAGCCTTCACTTTCTATGCATTTCATCATCTCCCCATTTTTCTATCCATGTGGTCACTCACCCCAATCCTTATGCAATGTGATGCATGCGTCTCATAATCACCCTCACCAAATACACTGCATCCATCGGGTGAACACCTGATCTTCACTCACTCACAGATCTATTTTTTCGCCCCTTGTAGGAGAAAAGAGAGCAAAATTCTAGGGGGAGGAAGAGGCCTGGAGGTGCACCATCACAAATAGTCCAACTATCAGATCAGATGGAGGACTCCCTGGCGATAAGTGGCACATCTGCGTCCCTCCCAGCTGGAGATGGAGAGACAGGGAACTTGCAGATAGCTGGTGACAAAATTACAAATATCTCTGACACACATATGTTGACTTTATTTTATCAATGACTGAACTATGAAAAGACTGAGTATGGTGATTGTCAAGATTGTGACTTTTCCACAAGTAAATCATATCCCTTTCTTTTTCCTTCCAGAGCCTTCATGTGTACAGCAACTGCTGCAGGACATCCATAAGGACAATTCTTCAGAGGACTTCATTCCTTCTGAGGGTGCACAGTCACAGCATGTACAGAAACGCACCAGCGCAAATACTCACACTTTGGTGGGTCCACTTAGGTAATTAGTTGGGTTTTCACCTGGTGATTCACACCTCACAAGTGAGCACGTGCAGACACTCGTGGCAAAGACGGCTGTGGAGAGTCCACATCGGGGGACATAATCTTCTCCAAGCTCTGCTCAGCTGGATACAGATGCTGAACCCTGGGGCTATTGTTGAGAAGGAGAATGCTAGAGGTGCATCAGCAACTTAGCCAGGTACTGACTGACATGTCACGCACATTCTCCACAATAGCGGGGAGGATGGAGGCGTCCAACTCGATCATTAGTGGATTGATGAAGCAGGGAATTGTGAGAATGTCTGCCATGGAGAGGGAGACTGCCTCCATGGAGCTTCAAGCATGGTTCACAAATGAGTCCATGGAGACCATGATTACGGTTTTGCAGGAGATGCCTGCCACCTTAAACAGGATGACAGATACCTTATCCGTGGTCTTACAACACGTCACTGATCTCCACCAAGCTGGTCTGCCGCAGAGTGGTAGGAGTGAATTGCAGCTGGCCCAGGAGAGAGATGATGGCGAAAGGGGACATGAAAGTGGGAATTCCACTCAAAGCATTCCCATTTCTCAGCCGTTGCCCCAACCCCCTTTCAGCCAATACCCAACATGCTGCCTCGTCTCCCGATGTCCGAGTCTGTCCCTGCACAGGTGCATATGGAGCAGCCTTTGGCAGGGCCCTCAGGGGCTGCAAAACCCACAGGGCATAGGCCAAAAGCATCGCAGCAGCCAGGGCAGGGAGCCTGCTTCTACCTCTGCTGAAGCCACATGGGGTGCACCACGTAGAAGCAGTAGGCTGCAGATGTCTGCCACCACCTAATGTGACAACCTCAGCCTGTAGAAGCACTGCTCTTCTGAGAGGTCAAGGAAGCTGAGCCTCTGTCTGCAAACCTTATGACATGGGTAGTGCCTCCTGTGACCTCGGACCTCTCCTGTGCAGCTCTCTCCTGTACACCTCTCTCCTGTACACCTCTCTCCTGTACACCTCCCTCCTGTACACCTCTCTCCTGTACACCTCCCTCCTGTACACCTCTCTCCTGTACACCTCTCTCCTGTACACCTCCCTCCTGTACACCTCTCTCCTGTACACCTCTCTCCTGTACACCTCTCTCCTGTACACCTCCCTCCTGTACACCTCTCTCCTGTACACCTCTCTGCTGTACACCTCTCTCCTGTACACCTCTCTCCTGTACACCTCCCTCCTGTACACCGCTCTCCTGTGTAGCTCTCTCCTGTGTAGCTCTCTCCTTTATACCTCTCTCCGGTACACCTCCCTCCTGTGCACCTCTCTCCTGTGCACCGCTCTCCTGTTCACCTCTCTCCTGTACACCTCTCTCCTGTACACCTCTCTCATGTACACCTCTCTCCTGTGCACCTCTCTCCTGTACACCTCTCTCATGTACACCTCCCTCCTGTGCACCTCTCTCCTGTACACCTCTCTCCTGTACACCTCTCTCATGTACACCTCTCTCATGTACACCTCCCTCCTGTGCACCTCTCTCCTGTACACCTCTCTCCTGTACACCTCTCTCATGTACACCTCCCTCCTGTGCACCTCTCTCCTGTACACCTCTCTCCTGTGCACCTCTCTCCTGTACAACTCTCTCATGTACACCTCCCTCCTGTGCACCTCTCTCCTGTACACCTCCCTCCTGTGCACCTCTCTCCTGTACACCTCCCTCCTGTACACCGCTCTCCTGTGTAGCTCTCTCCTGTGTAGCTCTCTCCTGTACACCTCTCTCCTGTACACCTCCCTCCTGTGCACCTCTCTCCTGTGCACCGCTCTCCTGTTCACCTCTCTCCTGTACACCTCTCTCCTGTACACCTCTCTCATGTACACCTCCCTCCTGTGCACCTCTCTCCTGTACACCTCTCTCCTGTACACCTCTCTCATGTACACCTCCTTCCTGTGCACCTCTCTCCTGTACACCTCTCTCCTGTACACCTCTCTCATGTACACCTCCCTCCTGTACACCTCTCTCCTGTACACCTCTCTGCTGTACACCTCTCTCCTGTACACCTCTCTCCTGTACACCTCCCTCCTGTACACCGCTCTCCTGTGTAGCTCTCTCCTGTGTAGCTCTCTCCTGTACACCTCTCTCCTGTACACCTCCCTCCTGTGCACCTCTCTCCTGTGCACCGCTCTCCTGTTCACCTCTCTCCTGTACACCTCTCTCCTGTACACCTCTCTCATGTACACCTCCCTCCTGTGCACCTCTCTCCTGTACACCTCTCTCCTGTGCACCTCTCTCCTGTACACCTCTCTCATGTGCACCTCCCTCCTGTGCACCTCTCTCATGTACACCTCCCTCCTGTGCACCTCTCTCCTGTGCACCTCTCTCCTGTACACCTCTCTCGTGTGCACCTCTCTCCTGTACACCTCCCTCCTGTACACATCTCTCCTCTGCTGCTCTCTCCTGTGCACCTCTCTCCTGTGCACCTCTCTCCTGTGCACCTCTCTCCTGTACACCTCTCTCCTTTGTACCTCTCTCCTCTGCACCTCTCTCCTCTGCACCTCTCTCATGTGCACCTCTCTCCTATACACCTCTCTCCTGTGCAGCTCTCTCCCCTGCACCTCCCTCCTGTACACCTCTCTGATGTTACCCTCCCTCCTGTTCACCTCTCTCCTGTGCACCTCTCTCATGTGCACCTCTCTCCTATACACCTCTCTCCTGTACACCTCTATCCTGTGCAGCTCTCTCCTGTACACCTCTCTCCTCTGCACCTCTCTCCTCTACACCTCCGCACCTCTCTCCTCTGCACCTCTCTCATGTGCACCTCTCTCCTATACACCTCTCTCCTGTGCAGCTCTCTCCTCTGCACCTCCCTGCTGTGCACCTCTCTCCTGTACACCTCACTCCTCTGCACCTCCCTCCTGTACACCGCTCTGCTGTTACCCTCCCTCCTGTTCAACTCTCTCCTGTGCACCACTCTCCTCTGCACCTCTCGCCTGTGCACCTCTCTCCTCTGCATCCCTATCCTCTGCACCTCTCTCCCCTGCACCTCTCTCCTCTACACCTCTCTTCTCTGCATCTCCCTCCTGTGCACCTCCCTCCTGTGCACCTCTCTCCTGTGCACCGCTCTCCTGTACACCTCCCTCCTGTGCACCTCCCTCCTGTGCACCTCCCTCCTGTTCATCTCCCTCCTGTGCACCTCCCTCCTGTTCACCACTCTCCTATGCACCTCCCTCCTGTGCATCTCCCTCCTGTTCACCTCTCTTCTCTGCACCTCCCTCCTGTGCACCTCCCTCCTGTGCACCTCCGTCCTGTACACCTCCCTCCTGTGCACCTCTCTCCTGTACACCTCCCTCCTGTACACCTCCCTCCTGTACACCTCCCTCCTGTACACCTCCCTCCTGTGCACCTCTCTCCTGTACACCTCCCTCCTGTGCACCTCTCTCCTGTGCACCTCCCTCCTGTGCATCTCTCTCCTGTGCACCTCCCTCCTGTGCACCTCCCTCCTGTGCACCTCTCTCCTGTGCACCTCCCTCCTGTGCACCTCCCTCCTGTGCACCTCTCTCCTGTACACCTCCCTCCTGTGCACCTCTCTCCTGTGCACCTCCCTCCTGTGCACCTCCCTCCTGTGCACCTCTCTCCTGTGCACCTCCCTCCTGTGCACCTCCCTCCTGTACACCTCCCTCCTGTGCACCTCCCTCCTGTGCACCTCCCTCCTGTGCACCTCTCTCCTGTGCACCTCCCTCCTGTACACCTCCCTCCTGTGCACCTCTCTCCTGTGCACCTCCCTCCTGTGCACCTCCCTCCTGTACACCTCTCTCCTGTACACCTCCCTCCTGTGCACCTCCCTCCTGTGCACCTCTCTCCTGTGCACCTCCCTCCTGTACACCTCCCTGCTGTGCACCTCCCTCCTGTGCACCTCCCTCCTGTGCACCTCCCTCCTGTACACCTCCCTCCTGTACACCTCCCTCCTGTGCACCTCTCTCCTGTGCACCTCTCTCCTGTGCACCTCTCTCCTGTGCAGCTCTCTTCTGTGCTGTTCTCTCCTGTGCAGCACTCTCCTGTACACCTCTCTCCTGTGCAGCTCTCTCCTGTGCACCTCTCTCCTGTGCATCTCCCTCCTGTGCATCTCCCTCCTGTACACCTCTCTCCTGTGCAGCTCTCTCCTGTGCACCTCTCTCCTGTGCAGCTCCCTCCTGTGCTGTTCTCTCCTGTGCAGCACCCTCCTGTTCACGTCTCTCCTCTGCACCTCCCTGCTGTACACCTCGCTCCTGTTCCTCTCCCTCCTGTGCACCTCCCTCCTGTACACCTCTCTCCTGTTCCTCTCCCTCCTGTGCACCTCCCTCCTGTGCACCTCCCTCCTGTGCACCTCCCTCCTGTGCACCGCTCTCCTGTACACTTCTCTCCTGTACACCTCTCTCCTGTACACCTCTCTCCTGTACACCTCCCTCCTGTACACCTCTCTCCTGTGCACCTCCCTCCTGTGCACCTCCCTCCTGTGCACCTCCCTCCTGTGCACCTCTCTCCTCTGCATCTCTCTCCTCTGCACCTCTCTCCGCTGCACCTCTCTCCTCTGCACCTCTCTCCTCTGCACCTCTCTCCTGTGCACCTCCCTCCTCTGCACCTCCCTCCTGTGCACCTCCCTCCTCTGCACCTCCCTCCTCTTCACCTCCTTCCAGTGTACCTCTCTCCTCTGCACCTCTCTCCTCTGCACCTCTCTCCTGTACACCTCCCTCCTGTGCACCTCCCTCCTGTACACCTCCCTCCTGTGCACCTCCCTCCTCTGCACCTCCCTCCTCTTCACCTCCTTCCAGTGTACCTCTCTCCTCTGCACCTCTCTCCTCTGCACCTCTCTCCTCTGCACCTCTCTCCTGTGCACCTCTCTCCTCTGCACCTCTCTCCTGTGCACCTCTCTCCTCTGCACCTCTCTCCTCTGCACCTCTCTCCTCTGCACCTCTCTCCTGTGCACCTCTCTCCTCTGCACCTCTCTCCTCTGCACCTCCCTTCTTTTCACCTCCTTCAAGTGCACCTCTCTCCTCTGCACCTCTCGCCTCTGCACTTCTCTCCTCTGCTCCTTCCTCCTCTTCACCTCCCTCCTGTGCACCGCTCTCCTCTGCACCTCTCTCCTCTGCACCTCTCTCCTTTAGTCCTTGGTCCTGTGTATGTGCTGATCCCACCATAGCATGTCGTCACTGCCATGGATGGTGATGGTCTTCCTCTGCTGATGTGCTGTCAAACACATCCAACTTACCTCCCATCTTGACCTTGTCAATTGTGAAAGCCTCCAAAGTAGAGAAAAAGCTGTATCAACACAACTCTCTGCCAAAGATTTGCCAGAGGGAACTGAGATACCAGCTGTAATCAGCGAGGTTTTATTCAGATTGGGTAATGAGAAGTTTAAATACCCACTTGAACTGCGGCTCAATCTTGCCTTCGTTTCCTGGTCAGTTTCCTGAGCCCTGGGAAACTCATGCTGGAGACATAAAATTTAGAGCAAAGTCAAATTCAATTTGTAAACACCTCATTAACGTCTCCAAAGGACGTTAATTGCAGCAATAACTACCCTTCCATCTGCAATAATTAAATCCCAGACTTCGGTGAGTAGGTTTCTCGCGAGCATCCAAACGTGCCTCCGTTAAACCCGGAATGGGCACGTTGGAGCCGGGTTGCAGTCGCAATCGAAAAATCATAAATTCTATTCCTTACCCACCCGATCTAGGGGGTTAAAATTCCCCCCTGTGTTTCTATGAACCATAAAATGCTTTTTCAATTTATCCAACACTGTATTATTTCCCTGTTCATTCTTAGGCATTTGAAAAGAATACAAAAAATCCTCAGCTTCCTCATCCATTTAACATGCCAATGTGTTAATCCGATTCAATTCGTCTTTCGTAGCTAAACATGAACCATTTCTAAATCTTTCAAATTCATTTATCTACCTTTGCCATATTCTTTTGATCTACTGAAATTGGAATTTATGTAGTGAGCTAAAGGGGGAGGAAGCCATTTATCTGTACTTTCAAACTGTCCCTTTCTTTTCCTGTGATTTTCTCCTGGTCCCTGGCATACCTTATCTTTTGGTTCCCTCATAATTTCCAGATGATTAGTTTAACAAAGAATCACCATCTTTGCTACCATTTCACATTAGTGCTTAATTTGATACAAACAACGTCAGTACTTTACTGCAAGGCTCTTCTCTAACAGTCTCCGCCTGCTGCGTTCTTCCTGTAAACAGTGCCATGGGCTGCACTGGTCTCTCATCTATTTACATTCACACAGCATTCCCACTCCTGGCCTTTTCTCACATTATACATAGCTGATTTGTAACCATATATCATAACTAGATAACATATAGTATCTGAGTTCAATTTGGCACAGTGTCATTACAATACAATATGTAGGAAAATACATTGTATGGGGGGCAGGAAAGCCAAATCAAATCAAAAACTGTTCTGGCTTGAAAAGATCATCATGAATGACTATCACCCAGGAATTTGCCGTACTGCAATCCAGAGAAGATGGACAGCAGTTTGTCAGCAAATGCTAGGTACTCTGGACTTTCTCTCATCTATGTCACTGATTACTGACTGGCTAATTCTGAAGTGTGTGTGTGTGTGTGTGTGTGTGTGTGCGGGCAGGGCTGCATTCAAGAGGTGAATCAGTAAATAAAGTTTAACTGTTGAATTGCTTGATGCACAGAGCGGTGTTTATGGGAAGTCCATGAAGCAGATCATTTGAATAAGTGCTTGTGATCTGTACAATTTCATAGCAAGTTGGTGTTAAGAGATATTTTAAAGTGTGCTTAGATTGGATCTGAACTCTGGTACCTAATTTGAATTCATTGGTATTTAACCACCATGATTAATAAAATTAAGAGCTGCTTTTTTAAAACTTTTCCCCTAATTTCTCCATTCTCAAAGGTGGCAACTCATTCCAGGATTTGGGTCCATGCATGTCAACAGTCTTACCTGGCTCTTCTTTCTTCAGGAGTAAGGCTTGACAGTGTGCTTGGCAAATTATTCAAACATGCAAGGGAGAGGCCACCAAAGTCTTCAAGTCATATCCACGCATGACATTTTCCAGCACAGGTCACTGGAGAGTAAACTGGAATGGAATTCCTGGCTGATTTTTCTCCTCACTGGCACGAGGATGTTTATGAAAAAGATTAACACTCCAAGAATTATACATCTCACATGATAATTTTATGCCAACTAGTGTAACTCTTGTACATGCTAATTTAATTAAACTATCATCTGAATGCATTATTGCACAGATTGGGTGGCACATTCCTGGTTACAGTTTTGCACAGTTTTTGCAGAAGTTAAATTTAACTTATACATTAAACATCAAGACAAAATCACAAATGACCACCAACCCACCAATTACAGTGGCTTCATCCTACCTCACCTTCCTCTTCCCCAATCCCCATCAATTTACCACCTGGTGCACGTACTTTCTCTCTCCCAGACACCAGCTCAGATACCCGGGAGCACGTAGATATTGTAAATGAGATTGTAGCACCATGTGATTCACAGAGCAGGAGGCTAGCCAGGGGAAAGGGTGAGGATGAGCAACCTTCCCAGCGGAGGCTGCAGAGAAGGCTGCCATTGGCTTTGGAGTTTTGAGACCCAGATTTCATAGATACTCACCTGACAAGAAGGGTGTTCGAGGAACATCACATTTCTGTACAGACTCTGAGGTCAGTCTCTGAGGATGTACGGCAATTCACAGGAGTGACACAGCAGTGTGCACTCATTTGAGGGAACGCGATGGAAGGTTATTCTTTGTAGTACACATCACTGGAGTGTGTGGCAGTTTCATTGGAATCAGCAGCAGTCCTGCAGAAGTGGCCCAGACCTAGTGGGCGCCTTTTCCACCTTGAAAGCACAGTCTGCAGCCCTGGTGGCTGTGGGATGCATGTTAGACAGAACTCTGTGTGCCAGCTTTCAGCACTTGGGGCCAAGATGCGGGCCAGAATTTTTCAGGCCAAGACACAATAGAAGATGGCCCACCTTAAGGAAATTGCCACGGTAAGGCTACACAACGGTTCCATTTACAAGGTGCATAGTCCAGTATCAAATGTATCGTAAGGACTTAGAGTAAAAATAGGCGAAGTGTGGGTACTCTTATCTTGGTAATCTTCATGAGTCTTCTCCCCTCATTCATTTCAAACTAAGCCCACTGATCAGAGGCTGCCCTTCTGCTCCGAAAAGGGTAAGCCTCTTTTGCAACAATGGCTGGAGTAACACCTTCCGAGCTGCATCCTTAAAAGAAGCAGCACTGCTCTTCTACCTTCTTGCTGCCATACTGAATCAATATCAAGAAAACTTTTATAAATTTGAAAATGTGTAGTTCAGCTTCAACTATGAGCAGCATCCCTTTAAGAGCTGCTATCTTACCTGATGTTCTACCTGTGACCTCAGCCAACTTGCACAGGGAATGTGTAAAAACTATTCATCTGAAAGCACCTTCAAAATGACAAGAGATCACTCCACATGCTAGTTGTACCCGAGTGGGCGAGCGGGTGTGGTCTTCATGTGGTGAGTCGCCGACCACAAGTGTGCAGGAGCTAGGGAAGAGGGATAGAACACCACATGTGCCAGCTCGCTGGAGGGCAAGATCACACACTAGCTCTACTACAGAGGACTCAGAAGCAGAGTTCGAGGTTCCAGACTACCAAAGAAAGCTGATGGGCATACACCAGGAAATGCATTGAGCAGCCTGCCAGTGAGCTAAAGAGAATCTATTTCCTCTGGTGGGGGAATCCAGAATAAGAGAGCATAATCTTAAAATTAGAGCCAGGTCATTTAGGAGTGAAATCAAGAAGCACTTCTTCATGAAAAGGGTAGTAGAAATCTAGAACTCTCACTACCAAACAGCTGTGGATGCTGGGTCAATTGAAGCTTTCAGGACTGTGATCAATAGGTTTTTTTAGGAGGGTATCAAGGGATATGGATCAAAGGTGGGTAAATGGAGTTGAGGTACAGATCAGCCATGATCTAATTGAATGGTGGAACATGCTCAAGGGGCTGAATGGCCTCCTCCTGTTCCTAAATCTCTAAATCAGAACACAAGCTCTTTGTCAAATAGGCATGTTAAAATCATAGGAAACAGCATGAGTTTGTTGTGTACTTCATAAAATAGACACAGTTCTAGCATTGGTTGACGAAGTGACTTAGAACACCTGTGTTTTCACCTCTGGGACCTGGATCTAAATCTAGTCCAGACTGATGGAATTACTGTCTGATTTCCCCACCAAATCTAAGGGCTTTAAATTAAATGAATTTAGCCAAACTCAAATAGTGGGCAAAAGTCACAATTAAGAACACAACGTTTTTTCCTTTCTCGCCCAGGGACCTTGAGGTCAATTATGGTATCTGTAAAAGATTAGGGTCCAAACCTAGGATTTTCAGGGTCTGCCTGGCCCAGTATCACATCCACTGAGCCACCAGGAAGGCCCTGCAATTACTGGCGTTACGTTTCCCTCTAGCTCCTTACTATAGTAATTGAGTGAGGATTGCAGTAAGCAGCCACACCTAACCACTCTAGTCCCCTATCTCCACAGGTTGATGTATAATTAAAGGTGTAAGTGTATGCACCAACCTCACTAAGTTGCTGAGATACATAGAAAAAAGCTGAACAAGAATTGGCTATTCAGCCCATCAAACCTTTTCCTTTCAAAGTTCGTTGTTTTCACAAAGGAGAGGCACGATGCAGAAATTGCTATCAGGGAGGAGGAGTGTGAAATATTAGATGAAATAAACATAATGAAAGAGGAAGTATTAAGGAGTTTAGCAGCTTTAAAAGTGGATATATCCCCAGGCCTGGATGAAATGTATCCCAGGCTGTTAAGCGAAGCAAAACAGGAAATAGCAGAGGCCCTGACCATCATTTTTCAATCTTCCCTGGCTTCAGGTATGGTGCCGGAGGACTGGAGGGCTGCTAATGTGGTACCCTTGTTTAAAAAGGGAGAAAAGGATAGACCGAGTAATTACAGGCCAGTCAGCCTAACCTCGGTGGTGGGAAAATTATTGGAAAGAATTCTGAAAGACAGGATAAATCTTCATTTAGAAAGACATGGATTAATCAAGGATAGCCTGCATGGATTTGTTAAGGGAAGGTCGTGTCTGACAAACTTGATTGAATTTTTTGAGGAGGTAACAAGGAGGGTAGATGAGGGTAGTGCATTTGATGTAGTGTATATGGACTTTAGCAAGGCTTTTGATAAGGTTCCACATGGCAGACTGGTCACGAAGTTAAAAGCCCATGGGATCCAGGGCAAAGTGTCAAGTTGGATTCAAAACTGGCTCGGAGGCAGGAAGCAGAAGGTAATGGTTGATGGGTGTTTTTGTGACTGGAAGGCTGTTTCCAGTGGGGTTCCGCAGGGCTCAGTACTAGGTCCCTTGCTTTTTGTGGTATATATCAATGATCTAGACTTGAATATAGGGGGTATGATAAAGAAGTTTGCAGGTAATACTAAAATCGGCTGTGTGGTTGATACTGAAGAAGGAAGCTATAGACTGCAGGAAGATATCAATAACTTGGTCAGGTGGGCAGAACAGTGGCAAATGGAATTCAATCTGGAGAAGTGTGAGGTAATGCAATTGGGGAGGGCTAACAAGGAAAGGGAATACACATTAAATGGTAGGATACTGAGTAGTGTAGAGGAACAAAGAGACCTTGGAGTGCATGTCCACAGACCCCTGAAGGTAGCAGGCCAGGTAGATAAGGTGGTTAAGAAGGCATACGGAATGCTTGCCTTTATTAGCCATGGCATAGAATACAAGAGCAGGGGGGTTATGCTTCAACTGTATAAAACACTAGTTAGGCCTCAGCTAGAGTACTGCATGGAGTTTTGGTCACCACATTACAGGAAAGATGTGATTGCACTAGAGAGGGTACCGAGGAGATTTACAAGGATGTTGCCGGGAATAGAGAATCTTAGCTATAAGGAAAGACTGGATAGGCTGGGTTTGTTTTCCTTGGAACAGAGGAGGCTGAGGGGCCTAGATAAAGTGGATAGAAATGACCTATTTCCCTTAGCAGAGGGGTCAAAAACCAGGGGGCACAGATTTAAAGTAATTGATGGCAGGTTTAGAGGGGATTTGAGGGGAAATTTCTTCACCCAGAGGGTTGTGGGGGTCTGGAACTCACCTGAAAGGGTGGTAGAGACAGAAACCCTAACCACATTTAAAAAGTACTTGGATGTGCACTTGGAATGCTGTAACTTGCAGGGCTATGGACCAAGAGCAGGGAAGTGGGATTAGGCTGGATAGTTCTTTGTTGGCTGGTGCGGACACGATGGGCCGAAATGGGCTCTTTCAGTGCTATAACTTTCTATGATTCTATGATTCTATGATTCGTATTGTAACATTTCCTTTTTCACATTCCCTCTTTTTTGAGCATTTCCTGTTCTGAAATGTGAACACTTCAATTGGCTCTCCGGTGAATAGCAAAATGAACCACCACACATCTTCACTATACTGAATTTAATTTGCCATTTACCTTCCACTCTGCAAGCCTGTTTATGTCTTACTCTATTTGAGTGCAGCCCTCCACATTATTAGCTATATCCCCCAATTTGGTATCATCTTCAAATTTCAACAGCATACCTCCAATTTTTGAGTCCAAATAATTTATGTATATGGTAACAACAGTGGTTCCACCAATGGTCCTATCTAAATACTGAATAGTAGCTAGCATTTTCACCCTTATATTCTGTACATAAGAACATAAGAAATAGGAGCAGGAATAGGTCACTTGGTCCCTCGAGCCTGCTCTGCCATTCAATAAGATCATGGCTGATCTTGGGCTCAAAGCCACTTCCCCGCCCGCTCCCCATAACCCTTCACTCCCTTATCTTGCAAAAATGTGTCTATCTCCACCTTAAGTGTATTTAATGACCCAGCCTTATGAGCTCTCTGGGGCAGAGAATTCCACAGATTTACGACCTGCTGAGAGAAGAAATTCCTCCTCATCTCAGTTCTAAAAGGGCGACCCTTTATTCTAAAACTGTGCCCCCACATTATAGATTTCCCCACGAGGGGAAACATCCTCTCTGCATCTACCTTGTCGTGCCCCCTCAGTATCTTACAGGAAACTTTGTGCTATCCGGCACCGACGGGACCGAGCTGTTGCCATTCCCTCAAAACTGCCAGACACTCCAGCTCTAATGTTGAAGCATACGGAGGTTTTCATCTCCGTATCTGACAACAAACACTGTTGCTTAGCAACAGCTTCTAAACAGTCGGCTGCAGCTGCAAGCCTCTGTAGCTGAAGCTGTTGCTATAGCTACAGACCTTGCCGTGCCTGACTGGGAAAAAAAAAGCAACAAAAAGAAACGAAAAGAAAAAAAATGGCTCCTGATTTTTGCCGGTGGCCCGAGCTTGCCGGACATTTAGCCTCCGGATAACACAAAGTTTCCTGTATATGTTTCAGTAAGATCGCCTCTCATTCTTCTAAATTCCATTGAGTATAGGCCCAGCCTGCTCAACCTTTCCTCATAAGTCAACCCCCTCATCTCTGGAATTAACCTAGTGAATCATCTCTGAACTGCCTCCAATGCAAGTATATCCTTCCTTAAGTAAGGAGACCAAAACTGTACGCAGTACTCAAGATGTGGTCTCACCGATACCCTGTATAGTTGTAGCAGGACTTCCCTGCTTTTATACTCCAACCCCTTTGTATTATATTCTATAATTTTAAAGTTGATTTAACCCTTACTTCACTCTAAACTAAGGAAATCATCCAGACGATCAAATCTAAAAGAGCTGACAAATATCTTCTGGTAGCAACCTGTCCCTGTTTAATGCATTTTATGTGTTTATAATACAGCCAGGCCAATCTTCAAACTTTTGATTGACGGGATAAAGGTCTTTGGAGCAGCTGTTCAGACAATGAAAACTGATATGTTGAGAAGGGGAATGGGGAAGGAGAAAGACTGGGGAAACTGCAAGAGAATTTCAAGCAAATTGCTGTTTAAAATATTTCATTTAAAAAAGTTATATTGTGAAGTGTGTATTTTAGTAGTATTGGGTTAATATTACAATAATAAATCTAATCCTGGCAATTGCGTAATGTTACTGCTGTAGTATTTGCATTTTTCAGTGCCACTGTGCGTGAGGTGAAAACTAGTAGCCCAGGAAGACTGCCATGTCCCTGAATCTGCCAGCACCCAAAGTTTGAATATAAAAATACAGCATTATTCATCATAAGAACATAGGAAATAAGAGCAGGAGTGGACCATACGGCCTCTCCAGCCTGCTGCGCCATTCAATAAGATCATGGCTGATCTTCAACCTCAACTCCACTTTCCCGCCCGATCTCCATATCCCTTGATGCCCCTAGAGTCCAAAAATCTATCGACCTCAGTCTTGAATATACACAATGGGGTCGATATTCATTAGGCTGTCGGGAAGGAGGCGGGACTACAACTTTCAGGTTTTAGTCCCGCCTATATCGACGCCCAGCCAATCCACGCGATTTTCCCTTGATTGACCTTGTTGAGCCCGCCCAGCGGGCTCAGCAGGCCAATTAAGGGCCACCCGGCAACAGGTGACATCACAGACTGAAATTTCATCTGTCAAGAGATCTTGACAGATGAAATATCAGTGTTTCACAGCTGTTTGAAGCTGTCAAACACTGACTGTCTGACTTCTAACCTGAGTCCTTCTACACAGACTCGGTTAGAACTGTCACTGGCAATGAAAGCTGAAGGCTGTCACTTTTGACAGCTCGCAGCCATTTTGCTTTCAGTGCCGGCTGAGTGATGGACTCCCGAAACCTAGAGGAAGAAAGGCTGTTAAGGTAAGTACAGGTAATTTATACTTCTTTACACACTTTAGACACACCAAACACACTTACCTTTGCACTCATGCACCCATCACTCACCTGAACACCGACATCACGACCCCTCCAAGTCCTTCAACCCAACGGCCCACCTGCTCTAACCTGGCGTGGTTTGGAGCAGTCAGGAATCCCACATGACACCCCTCAAAATAGGGATTAGGCTAAAAACTGCCTGTTAACTGCCTGTTAACAGGCAGTTAATTGGCACTAATCCCTTCCCCCCTTGGGTCGGCGGGTCCCAGTGCGGCCTCATGCGAAACTTACGTGGAGGCGGGTTTCGGGCGGGATGGTGTCGGGACCCCCGAATTCGGGATTTCCCCCCCCCCCACACGCCTGAAACCCTGCCTGACGGCTCCAGGAAAATCGACCCCAATGACTCAGAATACACAGCCCTTTTGGGGCAGAGAATTCCAAAGATTCACAACCCTCTGAGTGAAGAAATTCCTCCTCATCTCAGTCTTAAATGGCCGACCCCTTATCCTGAGACTATGCCCCATAGTTCTAGACTCTCCAGCCAGGGGAAACAACCTCTCAGCATCTATCTTGTCAATCCCCCTCAGAATCTTACATGTTTCAATGAGATCACCTCTCATTCTTCGAAACTCCAGAGAGTATAGGCCCAATCTTTTCAATCTCTCCTTATAGGACAACTCCCTCATCCCAGGAATCAATCTAGTAAACCCATGTTGCACCGCCTCTAAGATAAGAAGACCAAAACTGTGCACATTACTCCAGGTGTGGTCTCACCAAAGCCCTATACAATTGTAGCAAGACTTCCTTACTCTTGTACTCCAACCCCCTCACACTAAAGGCCAACATGACATTTGCCTTTCTAATTGCTTACTGTGCCTGCGTGCTAAGTCTCTGTTTTTCCTGTATGAGGACACCTACGTCTCTCTGAACACCAACATTTAATAGTTTCTCACCATATAAAAAATATTCTGTTTTTCTATTCATCCTACCAAAGTGAATATCCTCACATTTCCTCATGTTATACTCCATCTGCCACCTTATTGCCCACTCACTTAGCCTGCCTATAGTCCTTTTCAGTCTTTGTGTCCTCCTCACAGCTTACTTTCCCACCTAGCTTTGTATCACCACCAAACATAGTTACATTACACTCGGTCCCTCCATCTAAGTCATTATTATAAATTGTAAATAGCTGAGGCCCAAGCACTGATACTTGCGCCACCCCACTCGTTACAGCCTGCCAATCTGAAAATGACCCGTTTATCCCTACTCTCTGTTTTCTGTCCATTAACTAATCCTCTATCCATGCTAATATATTATCCACAACCCCATGAGCCCTTATCTTGCGTAACAACCTTTTGTGTGACACCTTATCGAATGCCTTTTGGAAATCCAAATATACTACATGCACTGGTTCCCCTTTATCTACCCTGCGAGTTACATCTTCAAAAAACTCTGATAAATTTGTTAAACACGATTTCCTTTTCATAAAACCATGTTGACTCTGACTAATCATTGGGGCAGAAATTCGGATCGGGGGCTTGCCGCGCATGCAAGCCCCCGATCTGCACTTATCCGACGCGCCTGCCGTTCACCTCCAGGGACGCCTGGAATTCGATTTTGAAAGAGAAGAATCCCGGGCAGCGTCTGACATCACGCCGCCCAGGAGTGCAGCCAGCGCGAAGCCTGGAGCGCGCTGTGCAACTGAGACACGCCCCTTGAGGTCTCAGTTTAATAGGACACGCCCCCAATGTTTCTCACAAGCTGCAAAGCATTTTTACATGCAGAGCAGCATTTCAAATAGGTTTTTGTTATTTTTATGAAGCTTTTGGTAACTTTTATAAACTTTTAAAAACATTTACATTATTTAGAAGAATCTGAAGTAGTTTTAAACAGAATTAAAGCAATTTAAAGACTTTTAAAAGCCCTGAAAAAAAAATTTTTCATTCCATTTATTTATTTAGCAACGTCGTCGTCATACGTGTCTTCACACTGTTCCCTTTGGGGAACTGTATGAAGTGGTGGAAGGGTTTATGGCCGTGATTAACGCTCCTTCTGTGACCGTAAACATCTTTGTACCAGCCATTAGGGTGGTTAGTCCTATGGCGGGAGGGTTTTACGGGCTCCCACAAGCTATATGAGGAGGGGGGGCCACCCACACCGACGGACGCAAATATCCCACTGGATGTCAACCCAGAATTTAGAGCCGGAGCTCCGACTCCACTTGCCGGGACTGTCTGGAGTGGGATTTGAAACCCTACCCCGTCTGGCCCAGCGGCGGGGATCCTACCGCTACGCCAAAGACCCACACCGATTAGCAACGTGAAATGGCTGGAATGAGCACAATTCACAGCATTAAAAGAACTCACAATTGAACTGATGATGACCTCAGCAATCTCCTCAACAAGGTGGAGGCGCAGCGCCTGCTCATCATTGGTAATGAGAAGTCAAAGGCGCCACAAAAAGGACAGATGATAGCTTGGTCTTTCAAGTGGCAGCATAGGGCTCCAGTCACGGGGAGGGAAAAGGCGCAGGAAACGTATGGGTGTCACCTTTTGCGCGGAGTGGGCCTTTTGCGTAGCGGTAAGCATCCCCGCCGCTGGGCCAGAAGGAGTAGGGTTTCGAACCCCGCTCCAGACAGTCCCGGCAAGTGGAGTCGGAGCTCCAACTATAAATTCTGGGTGGACATCCAGTGGGATACTTGCGTCCGCGGGTGTGGGTGGCACCACCCCCCTCAGATGGGTTGTGGGAGCCCGTAAAACCCTCACGCCATAGGACTAACCACCCTAATGGCTGGTATGAAGATGGTTATGGTCACGGAAGGAGCGTTAACGTGGCCAGAAATCCTTCCACCACTTCATACAGTTCCCGAAAGGGAACAGTGTGAGGATACGTATGACGATGACCTCTTGCGCAATGCACCTCCTTGGACCCTCAGTCGCAGATGCGAGGGGGCAAATCGCGCAATTGTTAAATTTTTCATTTTATTGACATGTAAAATGTTGGCCCAGTAATTCCGTTCCAAACGCATGAGTACGGTCGGGATACTCACGCGTCTGGCCAGAGGAAATGCCGGTTTTCAGCATGCACAGCGCATGCGGGGAAAACCGGCATTTCCTGTCCTCTGAACGAAGGGGTTCAGAGGCAGAATGCGTACGACTGCACAGGCAGCGCGTGCGCAGTAAAATTCGCCGGTTTCATTCATGCTTTCAGTGAGATTAAGTCCTTACAACTTACACATGAAAAAAGCATGAGTACAGTTGCTCCAGAGGCTGCGGAGGAAGATATATTTTATCGTGGAGCTTCTGAAAGGCAATATTTTTGTTTGGGAAAGGGAGGAAAGTTATTTTAAGAAATGCTGAGGTAAGTTTTAAAGTTTATTTTTGTTTTTTAAAACGGGTTTTCAGTACTGTAGGTAGAAGGAGCAATTGTGGCTATGTGAATTGAATTTGCTGTGTTTATTAAATGTGAAAATGACTCCAACATTTTTAAGAAAGAAATTTTTCATCAGTAATATATTCTTTTAAGTAATTATGTATGTATGTCTGTATATATTCCTTTGCGTATATGTATGTATATATTCCTTTACTTATGTGTATGAATGTATGTATTTAATTATGACTTTCAGAGAAAGTAACTTATTGGAAAATCATAATTAAATACATACATTCATACACATAAGTAAAGGAATATATACATACATACATATACGTAAAGGAATATATACGGACATACATACATAATTACTTAAAAGAATATATTACTGATGAAAAGTTTCTTTCTTAAAAATGTTGGAAATGTTACATTACTCATTTTAGAACAGTCATTTTCACATTTAATAAACACAGCAAATTCAATTCACACAGCCACAATTGCTCCTTCTACCTACAGTACTGAAAATCCGTTTAAAAAAAAAAAATTAAACTTTAAAACTTACCTCAGCATTTCTTAAAATAACTTTCCTCCCTTTCCCAAACAAAAATATTGCCTTCCAGAAGCTCCACGATAAAATATATCTTCCTCCGCAGCCTCTGGAGCAACTTTACACATGCTTTTTTCATGTGTAAGTTGTAAGGACTTAACCTCACTGAATCCATGAATGAAATCGATGAAGTTCACTGCGCACGCGCTGCCTGTGCAGTCGCACGCGCTGTGCCTCTGAACCCCTTCGTTCAGAGGACAGGAAATGCCGGTTTTCCCCGCATGCGCTGTGCATGCTGAAAACCGGCATTTTCTCCGGACAGACGCGTGAGTACCCCGACCGTACTCACGCGTTTGGAACGGAATTACTGGGCCAATAATTTAAATTTTTGAAAAAAATAATTTTATAAAAAAACGGGGCTAAAAATAAACTTACCTTGCTTTAAAGTATTTAAAAATAACAAACCTGTGGAAAAAATGTTTTAATTTTAATTAATTGGCCACTTACCTTTTAAAATACAGTCCTTACGCCTGGTTTTTACATTTCTAAAATCTAAAGACTTACCTGTTGTGTATGTACCTTTAAGAGAAGAACTGATTTTATACTGCAGTACCGGCAGTGGCCACACCTGTATAAAAAGCCCTAGCAGGCTTCTGTACTTCAGTCTGACGTTTACCCTCTGTTCAGTAAATACCTGTTTTATTGTTCTCCCGCAGTCCGTGTATTATTAAGGCGCGGACTCTACAGTGGCGACGAGCAGGTTCGAACTCACCTGCAGTACTGCATCACCTCACGGGGATCTTTCCCTGAGAAGAAGCTTCTTGGAGGTCGAAGTCAGAGCAACGGGCGTCGGCCTCGGGCAACTGCCCAAGGAGCCATCGGAGTTCGGAGAATTGCGGGAGATGCTGTGGAGAGCTGGGCTTAGCTCCCCAGTCAAGGTGTTCCAGCAAATCGTGCTGGTATCAGGTAGTGCGCTGACCATTCCGGACTGCGGCGGGCTCGAGCTCGATCGAGCGGCTCTGCAAAGGGGCCACGCAGCGTTGCCTGGAGGAAAGAGAGAGAGAGAGGGTGGAGCGCACAGGGCGCGGTCGGTGCTCAAGAACCGGGCAGCGGAGAGAATATAAACGAGGGGAAGGAAAAGTGAGACGCGCAGAAGCCGCGGGTTGCCGCCATTACCCTGTAGAACGCTAGGAGCAGCGTGGCAGCAAGGGGAAGAAGGAAAAGCGCAGGAGGCGCCATTTTATTCCATTGGGGAAGAAGGAAAAGCGCGGGAGGCGCCATTTTATTCCATTGGGGAAGAAGAAAAAGCGCGGGTGGCACCATTTTAAATCACCCAAGATGCCGAAGAGTGGCAGTATCACTGCTTTCGACAATGAGGTAGAAGACTGGACCATGTATGTGGAAAGAATCGAAGTGTACTGCAATGCCAATGAGGTGGCCAATGGAAAGAAGGCATCGGCATTATTAAATTTAATGGGCGCGAGAACGTACGGCCTATTGCGGAATTTAATTACCCCAGCTAAACCAATGGAGAAAAGTTTTGAAGAGATTGTTAATATCTTACAGGAACACCTAAACCCTACACCGCTGCTGATAGCAGAAAGATTCAAGTTCCATAAAAGAAACCAGCACAGAGATGAGAACAATGCTGACTATCTTACAGAACTACGCAAGTTAGCGAAGCACTGCCAGTTCGGAGCAGGACTGGCAGACACGTTATGGGATAAGTTTGTCTGCGGGCTCCACAGTGAAGGAACCCAGAAACGACTACTTTCGGAAAAGGACCTGACGCTAGAACAGGCTTTCAGCATGGCAGTATCCTACGAAGCAGCAGCACGGGGAGCTGCGGAAATACAACAGAAACCACAAGAATACAGCTCTAACGAAATGGCGTATGGAGCAGAAAAGTGCTATCGTTGCGGCAGAACAACCCATGGTCAGAAGGACTGCTGGGTTAAGGACAAAGTATGCAGGCAATGCGGGAAAATGGGACATATAGCAAGAGTCTGCAGGTCAGGAAAGAAAACCAACACGACAAGAACTACTAAGGAAAAGTACAAGAAAGTAAAAAAAATGACAGACAGTAGTTCGGAAGATCAGGAGAGTGATAATGACTCCGGGAGCAGGAGACTAAGTTGTCTAAAGTTACACAACGTGATCACAAAGGAGGATCACCGAACCATTTGGGTCACCCTCATGATAGCAGGGTCCCAAGTAAAGATGGAATTGGATACAGGATCAGCCCTAACTGTCATGAATCGACGAGACTATGAGCGGCTATTCTCACACATACCCTTAAAGGACATGTCCATTGTATTGAAGACATACACAGGGCAAAAAGTCTACCCCAGAGGAAAAATAAGGGTGCCAGTTAAATATAACGGCAAGGAAACACAGAAACTGTATCTATATATACTTCAAGATGGAGGACCACCATTATTGGAACGTGAATGGATCCGAAAAATACAATTGGATTGGTAACTGTGAACCCAGTCCTGCACACAGTACAATATCCACTTCCACGGATAGAAGATATTTTCGCCTCGCTATCTGGAGGGAAACGCTTTACGAAGATTGATCTGCCCAAGCGTATCTACAAATGGAGGTGGAAGAAGCATCTAGGAAATACCTCACGATAAACACTCACAAAAGCCTTTACCAGTACAATCGACTGGTATTCGGGGTAGCATAAGCCCCGGCTATTTGGCAGAGGGCGATGGAACAAGTCCTGCAAGGGACCCTGGGGACCCAGTGATTTTGGACGACATCCTGTTTACGGGCGAAAATGACAGTGAACACCTTGCCAACCTGGAGCAGGTGTTCACTAGATTGCAGGAATATGGGCTACGAGCCAACCGCCCCAAATGCGAGTTCTTCAGGAGACAAATCACGTATTGTGGCCACATGATTGATGAGGAAGGGTTGCATAAGTCGCCAGACAAGATTGAGGCTGTAGTCAAGGCTCCAGCACCGGAAAATGTGTCGCAACTGAGGTCGTTTCTCGGGTTGGTGAACTACTACAATAAGTTCTTGCCTAATTTATCCACAATTCTGCACCCACTGAACGCCCTGCTGCAAACTGGAGTAACATGGAAATGGAGTGATGAGTGTAAACATGCCTTTCAGAAATGTAAATGCCTAATCACTTCAAAAGAAGTATTGGCCCACTACAACCCAACACTACCGATTCGGTTGGCATGTGATGCGTCTCCCTATGGCATTGGAGCGGTGCTGTTACACAAATTCCTTGATGGTTCAGAGAGGCCAATAGCCTTTGCGTCGCGCTCGTTAACTTCAGCCGAGCGTAACTACGCCCAGATTGACAGGGAGGCCCTCAGCCTGGTGTGGGGGTGAAGAAGTTCAATCACTATCTGCATGGGCAGAAATTCACCCTACTGACTGATCATCAGCCCCTGGTCTCCATTTTTAGCCCAAAGAGGGGCGTTCCGGTGATGACGGCGCAACGGCTGCAAAGATGGTCACTTTTTCTAGGGACACATCAGTATGACATAGAGTACAAGGGTACGAAGCAGCATGGAAACGCTGATGGGCTGTCGCGTCTACCGTTGCCTACGGTAGAGGAAGCACCTGCAGTGGACCCTGTTGAGATATTCCATGTGACCATAGTCGAATGTCTGCCTGTTACAAACTCAAGTATAGAGAAGGAAACCCGAAATGACCCGACACTCTCTCGGGTCTATGATTTGACGGTGAAGGGATGGCCAGCACATGGCGACTCACTGTTGCCAGCATTCTCGCCAAGGAGAGAACAGCTGTCAGTGTGCCGGGGGACCTTGATGTGTGGATCCCAAGTGGTAATTCCACCCAAGTTGAGAGGCAGAGTGCTCAATGAGCTTCATGAGGGTCATCTGGGAGGGGTAAAAATGAAAAGCCTAGCCAGGGCTTATGTGTGGTGGCCAGGAATCGATAAACAAATTGAGGACCTGACCAAGAGCTGCTCAGGATGCCAGAAAGTCCAAAATGCACCACCACAGGCCCCTCTACACCCATGGGAGTGGCCCTCATCTCCATGGCAACAGGTACACATTGCTTTTGCTGATCCATTTATGGACTCAATGTTTCTAATCGCCGTGGATGCCCATTCGAAATGGCCAGAAGTCATCAAAATGTCCTCCACCACCACGGAGAAAACTATTGCAGTCCTACGGACCATCTTCGCAAGGAATGGCTTGCCAGAACAGATTTGCTCCGACAATGGGCCACAGTTTGTGTCCGAGGATTTCCGGAGGTTTCTGAGGAATAATGGGGTGAAACATTATACATCTGCCCCATATCATCCAGCCACAAATGGATTGGCCGAGAGGTTTGTTCAGACCTTTAAAAAGGCAATAAAGGTGATGTATAATGACGACATACCACTACAACACAAGGTAGATAATTTCTTGTTTGCTTACCGGAATGCGACACATGCAGTCACCAACCAAGCTCCAGCCATAATGTTCTTCAACCGAAGGCTAAGATGTCGCCTGGATTTGCTCAAACCAAACATAAGACGAGATGTTGAGGATAAGCAATTCCAGCACATCAACAAGAAGCCAACCAGGAGCTTCAAGATAGGACAACCAGTCTTGGCCCGCGACTACCGACCAGAAAAATGGCAGCCAGGAACGATATGCGCACAGCAGGGACCATTAATGTACACAGTGGACGTTGGAGAGAGCATCGTGAGACGCCATGCTGACCAGATTCTAGAGTCACAGGAACAAGCCAAACCTATACCACGAGCATGTGCACCTGGTAATGAACCCGAAGTACAGATTGCGTCTACCTCAGAAGCAGTGGTATTGGAAGCTGACGAACCAACCAATGACAATGAACCAGAATCGACTCCGCCGCAAGAACAGGATACTTGAGAAAGGCGCGATCCAGTCAGGATCAGGAAGCCTCCTCAAAGACTGAACTTTTAAATAATTATTTCAGTTGATGTATATAGTACGGAGAAAATTGTAATTGTAATTAGTTATTATTTAGTTGTTAAATGAATGTTATGTACTGTTTATCTAAAAGGGGAGGAATTGTTGTGTATGTACCTTTAAGAGAGGAACTGATTTTATACTGCAGTACCGGCAGTGGCAACACCTGTATAAAAAGCCCTAGCAGGCTTCTGTACTTCAGTCTGACGTTTACCCTCTGTTCAGTAAATACCTGTTTTATTGTTCTCCCGCAGTCCGTGTATTATTAAGGCGTGGACTCTACATTACCCTCACGGAAAAACCTGCAAAAAAAATGTAAGTTCAAAGCACACGCGCAGACTCCCGCGCGCACGTGTTCGACCTCTGAACCCCTTCGTTCAGAAGATCGGAAGTGCCGGTTTCCCGCACATGCGTAGTGCATGCAAGAAACCGGCACTTCCATCGGGTCCACGCGTGAGTACCCCGTGCGTACTCACGCGTTGGGACCCGAATTTCTGGGCCATTATGATTTTCTAAATGCCCTGTTACCATCATTCCTCCATTGAGGCAGAACATTTCTGCTGAGGAAAGTGGTTATTGTTCCAGCAGTTTGGATTCAGCTCAGAAATTGAGAATTGAGAATTATTAAATTCATTGGCCTAGAAATTCAGTTGGTTGCGCCAGCCGGTAGCGCCTTAGGAGGAGTAGATGTCGGGCGCTCGGCAGCTAGCGGCCGGGCGCAGCGCGAACTGCGCCTCTCCCCAACTTCACTAGAGATTTAGCGGCGGCGCAAAGTCTTTGCGCGCGCTCAGATGCGCGCGCAGATCTTGACGTCATTTCCTCGTGCAACGCCCTTTGTGCGCCCCCAACCGGAAATTCAGTCACGATGCCCCATTGTGCGCCCGGCGCCCCTAGCGACTGGTAGAGTGGAACGGTGCTCAGTCGATGCGGGGCGCGGGGGGCGCAAATTAAAGGGCACTCCTCCTGCACTATAAAAGGCTGCCATTTCGCAGCACTCCTTCTTGAGAGACGGATCTTTGCAGAGAGACCAAGGTAGAGAGCTATCTGCTTTGGCTCAACACTCGGACAGGTACTTGTGGCTTCAGGCCACAGCTTTCCACTTGTCTTTGCCTCATTGACATATCATTCTTTGCTAACATATTATGGGGGCTGCAATGGGTGCAAACGCTGGCTTTCTCCATTGCATCCAAAGGGCTCACAGACGCCGTGAGAGAGTGGCAGCCCTGGCTAGACGGAGAGGGGGCAACAGGCGTCGGGAAAGGAGGCCTTACCCACCCAGGGTATACCGCCAGCATTTCTCCTATCTCAACATGTCTGACGAGCAGTGTGTTCAGAGGCTGCGATTCCGAAGGGAGGTGGTCACAGAGATCTGCCACCTGCTTGGCGGTGATCTGCAGCCACAGCTGAGGAGCAGGACGTCTCTGTCGGTGGCAGTGAAGGTGATGGTGGCTCTCAACTTCTATGCCACCGGCTCCTTCCAATCCACGACTGGGGACATTTCCAACATCTCCCAGTTCGCCGTGCATTGCTGCATCCGCCAGGTGACCAATGCCCTTTTCAAAAGGAGACGTCAGTTCATCTCCTTCTCCATGGCCCTTGCCAAGCAGCAACAGTGTGCAATGGGCTTTGCAGCATTCGCGGGCTTCCCCATGGTGCAGGGCGCCATTGACTGCACGCATGAGGCTTTGCGGGCACCTCTGGAGAATGCCGCAACCGGAAGGGCTACCATTCGCTCAATGTCCAGCTGGTGTGTGACCACAGGCAGCTCATCCTAGCTGTCAATGCCCGCTTTCCAGGCAGCAGCCATGATGCCTTCATCCTGCGACAGACTTCTGTGGCAGACTTGTTCCAGGCCCAGCCTCACCCACGAGGATGGCTTATCGGGGACAAAGGCTATCCTTTGTGTACCTGGCTGATGACCCCGCTCCGTGCGCCCAGCACCCCTGCTGAAGAGGGATACAACAAAAGCCATCAAGCGACCAGGAACATCATCGAACAAACAATCGGCGTCCTGAAGCAACGGTTCCGCTGTCTGGATTGTTCCGGTGGAGCCCTACAATATTCGCCGGAGCGAGTCTCCCATTTCGTGGTCGTTTGCTGCATGCTGCACAACCTGGCTATCCGCAAGACTCAGCCACTGCCACCAGAGATTGGAGGACCACCTGAGGAGGAGGAGGAGGAGGAGGAGGACCAGCACAGGAGGGAGGCAGAAAGTGCAAGGGCCGCCCGTCGCCGGCTTATTGAACGTCGCTTCTAGGCCCCTCTCAGGGAATGGCTTGTGCCAATGTCAGCAGATGAATGTAGCCACTCCACAAGCCCTCAGCCGAGCAGGGCAACCAGGACTTGACAAAAAAACCATGCACAGTGCAATTTAAGAACAATAATTTATTGCAAACCTCTGCCCTTCCCACATTACAACCTCATGTGGAGAAGCCCCCCCAAAAACACAAAACTACCAGTCTCGGCCTTACAAAAAGAAAGAAAGACACCAGTCTCGGCCTTACAAAAACACAACTACACCAGTCTCGGCCTTACAAAAAGAAAGAAAGACACCAGTCTCGGCCTTACAAAAACGCAACTACACCAATCTCGGCCTTAAAAAAAGCACCAGGCATTTGTGCAGAGCTTCTACTTTTTGCCCTGCGAGGGCGATGCCGTTCGCATCCTTGCCTGGCCCCTGCCCGCCCTGCAGCTCCTCCTCAATGGGAGCCCAGTGGCTGCAGCAAGGCTGGGGGAAGGCTGCTGAGGGGCAGATGGCGAGACGGCAGATGCCCTTGGGGGTCGGCCTGCACCAGCTCTGACCTTGGAGGGGCCGGCTGCTGACTGCTCCAACTCTGTCTGGGCGGCAGCAGTCTGTCCAGCGGCTCGTGGCAGCTGCAATGGCGGAGTGGCAGTGTCGGCTGCAGGAATGGTGCCAACCTGGCAGATTGCAGGTGCTCGCTGGTCGCCTGAGACATTGGCACTCGCACGGGCCAGCACTGCAGCATGCGCAGCAAACAGCTGAAGAACAGACTGCTGGGCTGCTGCTGCGCGGCGGGTGCCCTGGCGATGCCTGGCTGATCCAGCGAGGGTGGCAGCAGTTAGTGACCGTGTGGCCCTGGTCTGCGTCCGCATGACCACAGCCAGTGAATGGACGGCATGACTGAGCACTTGGCTCGAAGCCGCCTGTGCTGCCGCGAAGTCCTGTAGACTCCTGGCCTGTGCTGCTCCAAATTGCTGCACACTCCTTGACAAAGACCCAATGGAGTCAGGCATCCTTGCCACTGCAGCCATGAGCTCATTGTGCCTGCGCTCAGCCTGGATGGCCATTTCCTCCAGGAGCCGCACCTCCTCTGCGCTGACCATCGCAGGACTGGAGGCCGCACTCACCCTCTGGGGAGAAGTCCACCGAGCTTCCCCACCCCTCCCGCATTGCTGCAGGCCGCTGGGCCCCGGAGCTTCACTCTCCTCCGACCCTTCCCCCCGGCTCCCCTCCAGGGAAGACGTGTCCCCTTCCTCGCCATGGGCTGGCGCAGCTGAGGGTGGCACTGATGGGCCGGCTTCCTCTTCCTCCTCCTCGGAATCGGAAGCGCTGACAGTGGCAGCTTGAGGGCCCGCCTCCTCACCTGGCGATTCACCATCTGAAAGCAGGAAGGCACAAGAGTAGCTTTAGAGTGAGGACAGGGCAGCAGCGAGGGAGGCATGAGTGCTGCCATGCACTGCATTGGTCGGACAGTGGCAAAGGATGCTGATCTGAGGCGCAAGTGCAACAAGAGAAGTCAAAAAGGTGATGCCCTTACCATTGGTGCCCAGAACAGGGTCGGCATCTCCAGTGGCGATGGGGCCAATCAGCCGGCCTGCCATAATGCGCTCCACACACTGGTCGAGGTCGGAGAGCTCTTTGATGTCAGGACGGCCTCCCCCGGTCTCAGTTCGTTTCCGCCGGTTGTACGCCACCTTGGCCTGCAAGAGAAAGGACGGCCTCTAAGTACAGTGTGAAGCCCTGATCTTGTCTGCACTGCCTCCCATGGTCGAATAGCTTGTACAGTGTGTAGCCCTGATCTTGTCTGCAATGCCTCCCATGGTTGAATAGCTTGTACAGTGTGTAAAGTGCTGAATGTGCAAGTGATTTTCATGACAGTCCCATAGCTGCTGGATGAGGGCTGGCCATTAGGGCTTTCAGGTCCCTTTGCCCATAAAGTGAGGTGCACATGCAGGGATGAGGAGGACACTGGAAAGGGTACTCACCCTGACAACCCGAGTGAGGTCGTTGAACTTCTTCCGGCATTGCACAGGAGTCCTGGCAACCACGCTGTTGGAAGACACCCTGTTTGAGACCTCCCTCCAGGCTTTCCGGTAGGCGCTGGGCAGCGGCCTCTTGCCACCTTCTGGGAACAGAACATGGCGCCTGCGCTCCACTCCGCCAGCCAGCAGCCTCAGGTCACCGTCGCTGAAGCGCTGTGCTCTCTCCCTTCCCTTCTCCATAGCCCTGGGCATTGTGCAGGTGAAGCTGAAGTGGTCAGGCCTAGGTTGAGGGCTGCAGTGTGCAGGGCGTGGCAGGCAAACAAATCCACCCTCCCCCTTTAAAAGCTGACCGGCGCCAGAGTGTCTGCCGTCAATCAACAACTCGCCGCACCGGCGCTGCGCCCGGCCTCGGGGGTATCGCTCAGCACCGCCGGCTTAGCGCCTAAAGATAGTCGTGCATCGCCTGTTTTAGCGCAGCAGCAACCTCTTGGGGCGATGCGACTGAATATCGGCGAAGGTGGCGCGACTTTGCGCCGGGCGCAAACTTTAGCGTCCGCCAGACTTTACCGCCCCAAAAGTGGCTATACTGAATTTCTAGGCCATTAACTTTAACCTTAAATATAAATTATTTTTTCATATTCCTTGGTTTATATGGGATTTCACATTTTTGTACAAACTTACAAGATGTTTTTTGATAAACATTTTTTAAACAAATTGCTCAATATTAATTTCTACATGTGTCAAACAGTTCAGAACTGGTATGGCATGAGATTTTTTTCCATTTTCTCACTGGAATGCAGAATGTGATAGACTCAGCATCTGTGGTGCCAAACCTGATGAGCACTGACACTCTGCTACATTTATTGCAATCCAAGTACAGTTCTGATTGATGCTGCACTCCAGATGTCCAGTACAAGATTGAAATACTTTCTCAGTCAATCAGTCCCAGAAGGCCACAACTAAAACGATGCTGAAGGGTGAGATGGGATTCATGCTTATCAATTCTACTCTGATAAATGCCAAAATATGATTTCTCACACAAGGTCATCCACACATATAACCATATTACAGCCAGCAGTCAAAACAGCACCATTAAGCATTGTAATAATTCGATTGTATTTTATACACAAAATATCTATCATCCTCTGAATACTGCACTTTAAAATATATTTTATTCTTCCGTACTAATAAAACTTACAATACTTTAAAGGTGTAATTATTAAACATTTACAGTACATTTGCACTGCAAGTTTAGTGA
This sequence comes from Somniosus microcephalus, assembly GCF_052327205.1. Classification (NCBI taxonomy): domain Eukaryota; kingdom Metazoa; phylum Chordata; class Chondrichthyes; order Squaliformes; family Somniosidae; genus Somniosus; species Somniosus microcephalus. The sequence goes on along the minus strand of NC_140996.1, from coordinate 156,377,992 downwards.
CAGTGCAAAACCAAAACCACTTCATACAGATGCTAAACATTGAACTCAAATCAGGCAGTGCGGACCTGGGAGATGCGGCAGCGGCGATAAAAGGCGAGCCTGAGGCGCAGGTAGTCCCCACAGCAGCAGCAGCGGCAGTGCGGACCTGGGAGGAGCGACGGCAGCGATAAAAGGTGAGCCCGAGACGCAGGTGGGCCCCACAGCAGCAGCAGCGACAGCGCGGACCTGGGAGGAGCGGCGGCAGCGATAAAAGGCGAGCCCGAGATGCAGGTGGGCCCCACAGCAGCAGCAGCGACAGTGCGGACCTGGGAGGAGCGGCGGCGGCGATAAAAGGCGAGCCCGAGGCACAGGTAGGCCCCACAGCAGCAGCAGCAGTAGTGCGGACCTGGGAGGAGCGGTGGCGGTGATAAAAGGCGAGCCTGAGGCGCAGGTAGGCCCCACAGCAGCAGCAGCGGCAGTGCGGACCTGGGAGGAGCGGTGAGGTGGCGGCGGCAATAAAAGGCGAGCCCGAGGCGCAGGTAGGTTTACCAATCTCAGAGCTCCGAGAGCATAAGAGAGAAGTAAAAAGTAATCGAAGTCTGACATCACCAGAAGGCAGGTAAGTGATTGGTTGGTGAGTATTTCCCTCTTTCTCGTTTTTTCCAAACTTAAATTTTGTGCTTTATAATTTCTAGGGTCTCTGTTGTGTAGCGGGGACTGCTGTTAAACAAGGGCCCTTGAGTATATCATTTAATTGGAGTGTAATTGGTGGGATTGATTTGATTTAATTTAATTTGAATTAATTAAAGGGTAAGTCATGGCAGGACAGCTCGGTGCCATGGTATGCTCTTCCTGCACTATGTGGGAAATCAGGGACACTTCCTGTCTCCCTGACGACCATGTGTGCAGGAAGTGTACCCAGCTGCAGCTACTGACAGACCACATTGCGGCGCTGGAGCTGTGAGTGGATACATACTGGAGCATTCATGATGCTGAGGACATTGTGGATAGCACGTTTATGGAATTGGTCACACCGCAGGTAAAGGCTGCACAGGCCGGTAAAGAATGGGTGACCACCAGGCAGAGTAGTAGGCGCAGGCAGGTAGAGCAGGGGTCCCCTGTGACCATCCCTCTCTCAAACAGATATACCGCTTTGGATATTGGTGAGGGAGATGGCTTATCAGGGGAAGGCAGCAGCAGCCAACTTCCTGGCACCATGGGTGGTTCTGCTGCACAGGACGGGAGGAAAAAGAGTGGGAGAGCTATAGTGATAGGGGATTCTATTGTAAGGGGAATAGATAGGCGTTTCTGCGGCTGCAAACGAGACTCCAGGATGGAATGTTGCCTCCCTGGTGCAAGGGTCAAGGATGTCTCGGAGCGGCTACAGATCATTTTGGAAGGGGAGGGTGAACAGCCAGTTGTTGTGGTGCATATAGGTACCAACGATATAGGTAAAAACTGGGATGAGGTCCTAAAAGCTGAATATAGGGAGTTCGGAGGTAAATTAAAAAATAGGAGCGCAAAGGTAGTAATCTCAGGATTGATACCAGTGCCACATGCTAGTCAGAGTAGAAATAGAAGGATATTTCAGGTGAATACGTGGTTAGAGGAATGGTGCAAGGGGGAGGGATTCAAATTCCTGGGACATTAGAACCGGTTCTGGGGGAGGTGGGACCAGTACAAAACGGATGGTTTGCACCTGGGCAGGCCTGGGACCGATGTCCTAGGGGGAGTGTTGGCTAGTGCTGTGGGGGAGGGTTTAAACTAAAATGGCAGGGGGTTGGGAACCTGTGCAGGGAGACAGAGGAAAGGGAAAAAAGGATAGAAACAAAAGACAGGAAGGAGAAAAGCAAAAGTGGCAGTCAGAATAATCAAGGTTTAAATCAAACATGCCTGCAATAAATAATAACTCTAAAAGGTCTAAGAGTGTTAAAAAAAACAAGCCGGAAGGCTTTGTGTCTTAATGCGAGGAACATTCGTAATAAGGTGGATGAATTAGCTGCGCAAATAGAGGTAAACAAATATGATATGATTGGGATTACGGAAACATGGCTCTAGGGTGACCAGGGCTGGGAACACAACATCCAGGGGTATGCAATATTCAGGAAAGACAGGCAAAAAGGAAAAGGGGGTGGGGTAGCATTGCTGGTTAAAAAGGAGAGATTAACACAATTGTAAGGAAGGATATTAGCTCTGATGATGTGGAATCTGTATGGGTAGAGCTGAGAAATACCAAGGGGCAGAAAACGTTAGTGGGAGTTGTATACAGACCCCCAAACAGTAATGCGGAGGCTGGGGATGGCATTAAACGGGAAATTAGAGATGTGTGCAATAAGGGCACAGCAGTTATCATAGGTGACTTTAATCTACATATAGATTGGGCTAACCAAATTAGTAACAATACTGTGGAGGAGGAATTCCTGGAGTGTACACGGGATGGTTTCCTGGACCAATATGTCAAGGAACCAACTAGAGGTCAGGCCATCTTAGACTGGGTATTATGTAATGAGAGAGGAATAATTAGCAATCTTGTTGTGCGAGGCCCCTTGGGGCGGAGCGATCATAATATGATCGAATTCTTCATTAAGATGGAGACTGAAGTAGTTGACTCAGAGACTAGGGTCCTGAATTTAAATAAAGGAAACTCTGATGGTATGAGGCACGAGTTGGGTAGAATTGATTGGGGAATGTTACTCAAAGTGTTGACGGTGGATAGGCAATGGCAAACATTTAAAGATTGCATGGATGAACTACAGAATTTGTTCATCCCTGTTTGGCATAAAAATAAAACAAAAAAGGTGAATCAACCGTGACTAAGAAGGGAAATTAGGGATACCATGAGATCCAAGGAGAGGACATATAAATTGGCCAGAAAAAGCAGTAAACCTGAGGATTGGGAGCCGTTTAGGATTCAGCAAAGGAGGACAAAGGGATTAATTAAGAGGGGGAAAATAGAGTATGAGAGTAAGCTTGCTGGGAACATAAAAACTGACTGTAAAAGCTTCTATAGGTATGTGAAGAGAAAAAGATTGGTGAAGTCAAGCGTAGGTCACTTGCAGTCAGAATCAGGGGAATTTATAATGGGGAACAAAGAAATTGCAGACCAATTAAATACATACTTTGGTTCTGTCTTCACAAAGGAGGACACAAATAACCTCCGAGAGATGTGAGAAACATCGGGTCTAATGAGAGGGAGGAACTGAAAGAAATCAGTTTTTGTAAGGAAATGGTGACAGGGAAATTGACGGGATTGAAGGCCGATAAATCCCCAGGACCTGATCATCTACATCCTAGGGTACTTAAGGAAGTGGCCCTAGAAATAGTGGATGCATTGCAGGTCATCTTCCAAAATTCTATAGACTCTGGAACAGTTCCCATGGATTGGAGGGTAGCTAATGTTACCACACTAGTCAAAAAAGGTGGTAGAGAGAAAACGGGGAATTAAGCCTGACATCGGTAGTGGAGAAAATGCTAGAGTCCATTATAAAAGATGTAATAGCAGAACACTTGCAAAACAGTGACAGGATCGGACAAAGTCAACATGGATTTACAAAAGGTAAATCGTGCTTGACTATTCCACTGGAATTTTTTGAGCGTGTAACTGGTAGAATAGATAAGGGAGAACCAGTGGATGTAGTGCATTTGGACTTTCAGAAGGCTTTCGATAAAGTCCCGCATAAGAGATTAGCATGTAAAGTTAAGACACATGGGATTGGGAGCAAGGTACTGACTTGGATAGAGAACTGGTTGGCAGACAGGAAGCAAAGAGTTGGAATAAACGGGTCTTTTTCCGTGTGGTAGGCAGTGACTAGTGGGGTGCCGCAGGGATCAGTCCTAGGACCCCAGCTATTCACAATATATATTAATGATCTAGACAAGGGAACTAGATGTAATATCTCCAAGTTTGCAGACGACATAAAGTTGGGTGGGCATGTGTGCTGTGAGGAGGATGCCGAGAAACTCCAGTATGATTTGGACAGGTTGGGTGATTGGGCAGATGCATGGCAGATGCAGTATAATGAGGATAAATGCGAGGTTATCCACTTTGGTGGCAAAAACAGGATGGCAGATTATTATCTGAATGGCAATAGATTGGGAGAAGGGGAAGTGCAATGAGACCTGGGTGTCCTTGTGCACCAGTCACTGAAGGTAAGCATGCAGGTGCAGCAGGTGGTTAAGAAGGGAAATGGTATGTTGGCCTTCATAGCGAGAGGGTTCGAGTACAGGAACAAGGATGTCTTGCTGCAGTTGTACAGGGCCTTGGTGAGATCACATCTTGAGTATTGTGTGCAGTTTTGGTCACCTTATCTGAGGAAGGATGTTCTTGCCATGGAGGGAGTGCAGCAAAGATTCACCAGGCTGATACCTGGGATGGCAGGAATGACGTATGAGGAGAGATTGGGTCGATTGGGCTTATACTCACTGGAGTTTAGAAGAATGAGAGGGGATCTCATTGAAACTTATAAAATTCTAACAGGACTAGACAGACTAGATGCAGGAAGGATGTTCCCGATGGCGGGGGAGTCCAGAACCAGGGGTCAGAGTCTAAGGATAATGGGTAAGCCATTTAGGACAGAGATGAGGAGGAATTTCTGTACCCAGAGAGTGGTGAACCTGTGGAATTCTCTACCACAGAAGGCAGTTGAGACCAATTCATTAAATATATTCAAGAAGGAGTTGGATATATTTCTTAAGGCTAAAGGAATCAAGGGATATGGGGAGAAAGCAGGGACAGGGTACTGAATTTGGATGATCAGCCATGATCTCATTGAATGGCGGAGCAGGCTCAAGGGGCCGAATGGCCTACTCCTGCTCCTATCTTCTATGTTTCTATGTTTGAAGCCAAAACTGATTCCAAAGCAAAGCGGACTGAGATTTCCCTATCCACTTTGTTGCAGCCTTGCCAACATCACCCACATCCAGAGAATAAATTAAAACAATTCTACATCCTTGGAAGGTAAGGAACTAAATGGTGTAGAGGAGCAAAGAGATCTGGGAATACAGATAAATAAGTCACTAAAAGCAGCAACATAAGTTGATAGGGTCACAAGGATGGCAAACAAAGTACTGGGGTTCATTTGCAGTGGAATATAATACAAAAGCAGGGAGGTGATGTTAAATGTATGTAGAATCTTGGTTAGATCACACTTGGAGAATTATGCACAGTTCTGATCTCCATACCACAAAAAATTTATTGAAGCACTGGAGAAAGTGCAGAAAAGATTTACAAGGACGCTACCAGAATTGAGAGGATGCAACTATCAGGTTGAGCAGTCTGGGGCTCTTTGCTCTGGAAAAGATAAGATTAAGAAGGAGTCTGATGTGGATGAGGGTGAATGTGGAAAAATTGTTTCCACTTTTGGGTGAGTCCAGAGAAAAGGGGCATAAATATAAAATAACCACTAACAGATCAAATACAGTACTTAGGAGGTATTTCTTTACATAAGGAGTGGTGAGAATGCGAAACTTGCTGCCACATGGAGTGGTTGAAGCGGTTAGTATTGATACATTTATGGGGAGGCTTGATACATACATGAGGAAGAAGTGAATGGAGTAATATGGGGCAGAGCTAATTAGAGTGGAGGGGGCTCCTGTGGAGTATAAACACCGGCATAAACCAGTTGGGCCAAATCACCTGCTTCTGTGCTGTAGATTCTAAGTAATTCCATGCAATACAATTTTATGTACATGTACTTTGAGCAATACAGGAGTTACATATTATAGACAATGCTATCAGTCAAGATATGCTCCTTTGCATGTGTACAATATTGTTCAATGTCTTGTAAACAGTCAACAACACCTCACTGAGTATCAGCTCTCTTATTATTAGATGGTGAAAAACATTGCTTTACTGCACAATCATACCACAAAATCTAGAAAAATTCTCTTTTCAAACATTTTCAAATGATTCCTTGAGGTGTTTGAAATACATTTTATTATTTTAAAATGATTTAAAAGTGATTTAATGTTTGAGGATCCAGTTACACAGTATTTTGTCAGGCTAGCCCTTAACTTCAGATTAAGGCTGTATTTGCACTCTGACTGCAGTGTCTGAGCAAAGTAAAATTGCTTCACACTAACACTACAGTCGTAATGTAAATTTAAATGTAACTTTAGTTAGAATAATGAAGGACTCACCTGAATTTCTAAGAATTAGAATTTGTGAAGTGTAGCTTGGTTATGGTGCGCGAGCAATGCAGTACCCTTGCTGGGGTCAGAGGAAACCAGAAGGTCCACACCACTTACATTTGGACAATGGAAAAACATCAATTTTAGAAGAATTGAAGTGGGTTGACAGTGCCAGAATGAGTAGGAAGAGGCTTTTCATGAATGGTTACAGCAGAATGCCTAAAAGAGTTTTATAAAGCTGAAATGGAATATGGAAGAAAATCGGTGTCTAATTTTAGGTCCATTGATTTGTAAATTATCCAAGAAGACAATACACTGAGATAGCTGTATTAGGCAAAGCTGAATTATATTGTGATCATGCATATCTTAATATGATATTCTAAGGTTGGGGAATACGTAATGTCACATGAAAAATACTGTATTAATGCTCAACTGCCACACATTACGCTGGCTGCATGGTAAGAAATTATTGTAACATAATGCATATAAATATATGGGCCTAGAAATTGGGTTTTGGCTTAGCCAGGGCTTTAGCGCCGGAAATTAGTGCCGGCGCTAAGTCCCCTGCGCGCGCCAAAAATTCAGTGGCGCCGCGCCCAAACGGCTGCCGGCGCTACTGAAGGGTCTTAGCGCCTGGAAAAGGGCGCTAACTGCCGTTTTGCGCCGCAATTCCGGCGCTGCGGCACCCGATGCGGTGCGGCAGGCTGGGGAAGTGCAGGCCTCCTCCTTCCGTTAAGGAGGAGCTGCCTGCACCCGGCCGCGGCCCGCGCAAATCTGCTTAAAAATGAGCCCGGCACCTCGGACAAGTGCCGGGCTTGCATCTGTTCCGGGGAGGGGGGGGAGAGAAGTCCGGGGAGGGAGCTGCGGGCAGGCGGCCGGCGGGAAAGCGGCCGGCCGCCGCGGGGCCTTTAATGCGCCGGCGCTAACTGCAGTAAGGCACCTCTGACAAAACGCTGGTTGCGGCTGCCACGGGCGAGGCAGCCGCAACTCAATTTCGGAGTTCGGGCGGGTTACCACGGCAACCGGGACGCTGCGCACACCGATGACGTCATCGGTGCCGGCGCAGCGCTACCGGAGCAACGCCGATTTAGGGCCCCAGGGAATTTCACTACTGGCCATAACTCCGGCGCAAGGCCCTCTAGCGCCTCAAATGAGGCGCTAAGGCTACTGAATTTTCAGCCGATGGTTTTCTGTAAAATAACAACAGAAAATGCTGGAAAAACTCAGCAGGTCAGAAGGGTGCTTTCTAACAAAAAAATGTTCACAAAGATTTTAGTCCATAGCAGTAAAGATGATTTAGATTTTTTTTTAAAACAAAAAGCAATGATCTTATCTACATTACAACTGCATAATCTGCCTGTTCATTGTCTGTGTACATAGGATTGTACAAATTAATATGAACTTTTAAATTAAAAAATTGTTCTCAGGAGGTGGATGACGCTGACAGAGCCATATTTATTGCTCATCCCTGGTTGCCCTTCAGCAGGTGATGGTGGGTCTTCTCCTTGAAGGGCTACAGTCTGAGTGGTGAAGGTGCTTCCACAATGATGTTAGGTAGGGAATTCCAACATAATGACCCAGCGATAATGAAGGAACAATGATATATGGCTAAGTAATGACAAAGGGGTGATGGTGGTCCTAAATCAATATTGCTCTTGTCCTTCTCAGTGGAGGCGGCCACAGGGGAGGGAGATGCTGTCAAAACAACCTTGGTAAGTTGCCGCAGTGCATCCTCTAAATAGCACATACTGCAGCCTAAGTATAGAAGGTTAAATGCATGGCTCAAAGAGTGGTGTGGGAGGCAGGGGTTTCAATACATGGAGCACTGGCACCAGTACTGGGGAAAGAGGGAGCTGTTCCATGAGGACGGGCTCCACTTAAACCGGGCTGGGTCCAGTGTATTGGTGAATTGAATAACTAGGGTGGCAGATAGGGCTTTAGACTAATGAAAGGGGGGTGGGAGGATTCAGGAAAGGGTAAATTCAAAAGCAGTCAGAGAAATGTCAAGGCTGTAGAGCAGAGTAGTGATCAGAGTAAAGATAAGCAGTGTGGGTCAGGAAGGGACAGAAAGATGAATAAAGGTAACATTAGTGACAAGAATGACATCGGGGAAAAATAGAAAAAAGTTAAAGCTAAATATCTGAATACACGAAGCATTCACAGCAAAATAGATGAATTAATAGCACAGATAGAAATAAATGGGTTTGATTTAATAGCCATTACAGAGACGTGGGGCTGGATTTTGCCAATGGGGAGCTTTTAGAGGCGGGACTCCCACTTGTCGGGTTTCAGTCCCGCCTCCATCAACTTCTGGCCAACCCACGCTATTTTCCCTTGATTGACCTGGTTAAGCCCACCCAGTGGGCTTAGCAGGCCAATTAAGGGGAAGCCAGTTAGAGAGAATGTCAGCGTACGACATTTCATCTGTCAAAAATTTTTGACAGATGAATTGTCATCGTTTGACAGCTCTGTGAAGCTGTCAAACACTGACATTCTCTGTAGTTTGATGAGTTCTTGTATTCAAGACTCATCAAACCTCTTTCTTTAGCAGAAATTAGATGGTTGTTGCATCGGAGAATGTAGCAGCCATCTGTCATCTCTGCCGGTGAGATGCGAGACTCTCCTCATCACCCACTGTTGAAGCCTGCAAGAAGAAACAAAGGTAAGTAAACATTTTCTATCACTTTCCACTCACCTCACATACTTACCTCTCCACACTTGCAGCCATCACTTACTTTCACAGCGCACTTTTGCACCCCTCCGACCCCCTCCGACCCACTGTTCACCTCACTGACCCTGGCGGGGTTCACAGCTTTCGGGAAGCCCACACTTGTGTGGGTAAAATGGGAATAATCCTCTTATCTGCCTGTTAACTACCTGTTAATAGGCAGTTAAGTGGCTGTAATCCCCTTCCCACTTCCAGGAGACGGGACCCGGCGCGGGTCGGCTACCTGCCTCCTAGGAAGATGGCAATGAGGTGGGTTGGGGGCGGGATGGGCACCCGCCCCCAGATTCTGCCATTTTCCTGGCAGTCCCGCCTCCAAACCCGCCTCCCCAGGGCTGGCAAGATCGCGCCCGTGGTTGCAGAGTGACCAAGGTTGAATACTAAATATTCCAGGATATTTGACTTTTAGAAGAGACAGGCAGAATGGAAAAGGAGGAGGGGTAGCCCTGATAATAAAGGAGAGAATATGGACAGTAGAGAGAAAGGATCTTGGTTCGGAAAAACAAAATGTAGAATCAGTTTGGGTAGAGCTAAGAAACAACAAGGGGCAGAAAACATTAGTGGGAGACGTCTATAGGCCCCTAACAGTGGTTGTAGTGTCAGGCAGAGTATAAATCAGGAAATTAGAGATGTATGTAACAAGGGTAATACAGTCATCATGGGGGACTTTAACTTTCCTATAGACTGGGCCAACCAAATTTGCAGAAATAGTGCAGAGGAAGAGTTCATGGAATGCATTCAAGATAGTTTTCTAGATCAGTATATCAAGGAACCTACAACGGAATTGGCTATTTTAGATCCAGCACTGTGCAATGAGACAGGGTTAATTAATAACCTTGTATGTTGAATTTGAGAGCGATTTAGTTAAGTCCGAAACTAGGGTCCTAAAGCTGAACAAAGCAAACTACGTAGCTATGAGAGGTGAGTTGGCTAAGGCAAGTTGGGAACTAGATTAAAAAAGAGGACAGTAGAAAAGCAATGGCAAACATTTAAAGAAAGAATTCATAATTCGCAATGAATATGCATTCCCTTAAGGAATAAAAACACCACGTGAAAAATGGTCCAACCGTGGCTAACAAGAGAAATTAAAGATAGTATTAGATTAAAAGAAGAGGCTTATAATGTTGCCAAAAAGAGTAGTAAGCCTGAGGATTGGGAGGATTTTAGTATTCAGCAAAGGAAGACCAAGAAATTGATAAAGAAAGGGAAAATAGAATATGAGAGTAAAGTAGTGAGCGTAATAAAAATAGACTGTAAAAGCTTCTATAGGTATGTAAAAAAGAAAAGATTTGCAAAAGTAAACATGGGTTAACAGGCTGAGACAGGAGAAATTATAATGGGGAATAAGGAAATGGCTGAGAAATTAAACAAATACTTTGGGGGGAATTTTTCCAACCCTAGGGAGGCGGGTCTGCTGGGAAATTGGCAGAAACTGGGAGCGGGTACCCAACCCGCACCCAACCCACCTCCGTGCCATCTTCCTGGACCCGTCTCCTTGAGGCGGGAAGGGGATTACAGCCAATTAACTGCCTGTTAGCAGGTAGTTAACAGGCAGTTAAGAGGCTTATCCCCATTTTACCCCTGCAAGTGCAGGCTTCCCGATGGCTGCTAACCTCACCAGGGTAAGTGAGGTGAGCAGTGGGTCTGCGGGGGTGAGAGGTCTCAAAAGGTGCGCTGTGGAGGTGAGTGGTGAGTGCAAGGGTGGAGAGATAAGTATGAGAGGTGAGTGCAAAGTGTTAGAAAAAGTTTACTTACCTTTGCTTCTTCCTGCAAGCTTTACCCCTTGGGGATCCAGAGGTGCCTCATCTCAATGGCAGAGATGACAGAATGGCTGCTGCATTCTCCGATGTAACAGCCATTTGATTTCTGCTAAGGAGAGAGGTTTGGTGAGTCTTCAGTACAAGGGTTCACCTTAGAACAGAGATTGTCAGTGTTTGACAGCTTCTAAAAGCAGGGCAGGCTTAACTAGGTCAATCAAGGGAAAGTAGCGTGGGTTGGCCGGACGTCATTGGGGGCGGGACTGAATCCCGACAACCAGCAGTCCCACCACCAACTCACCCCCATTGCGAAAATCCAGCCCTTTGTGTCTGGATTCACGGAAGAAGGCGCAAAAAACCTCTTGGAATTAATGGAGATCCCAAGAGTCTAGCAAGAATGAGGAACTGAAAGAAATTAGTATTAGTAAAAAATAGTGCCTGAGAAATTAATAGGACTGAAAGCCGATAAATCCCCATGACCTGATGACCTATATCCTAGGGTTTTAAAAGAGGTAGCTATAGAGATATTGGATGCATTGGTTGTCACCTTCCAAAATTCCATAGATTCTAGAACGGTTCCCATGGATTGGAAGGTAGGAAATGTAATCCCACTAATTAAGAAAGAAGGGAGAGAGAAAACGGGGAACTGCAGACCAGTTAGCCTGACATCAGTAGTAGGAAAAATGCTAGAATCTATTATTAAGGATGTGGTAATGTGAAGGAATAAGCAATATATCTATTCAGAAAAATACACCATCCTATGAAAGAATTTTGACTTTATTAAAACATAACATACTAGGTTTGAAAATCTATAAGCCTCAACAATGGAAAAGCTGTAAACGGCATACAGGATATTAAGATAAGATAAGTTGTTGACACTGAATCAATAGCCTTATTGAAGCAGAAGGTTAGAGGTTCCAGAACATCTGAAGCCTTGGAAAGAACAAAATAGTATACCCAGTTAAAGTGTCTTAAACCAACACTTCGGAAAGAATCACAGAAAATTAAAGAAACATATGCCTTCGTAAATATGACATCAAATGAAACATGGAGACACGAGTCTGTGTACAACCAGTTGAGGTAACTAAGAAGGCAATGGTGCATCCGGTTGAGATGTTTATAATTTACACGTTGTAAAAAGATACAAACAGAAGACTTTGGTAAGAATGACATCAAATAGATGCACCAGCCATCACATTGTTTTTATGATGAGCTTCGAACACCTAGGGTAGAGACACAAGTCTGCATTGCTACCAGCTGAAGTGACTGTAAAAATAGAAGGGGTCAACAGAAAAATGACTAGAGATAATTAACTTACATCAGCAGAAAACTTCAAAGGATATACCACTGAGAAAGGGTATAAAAATTGGACTTTCAAATGGGGAGATAGATTCGCTGTAATGGGGCAAAGCGATTCTCAGCTTCAGAGGCAAGCTCTGTAAGTCTACAACTGGAGCTGAGCGGCAGACCTGCGAGAGGCACAGGGTCAGCGAGAGGAGGATAAAAAGAGTGCAGAGAGGAGACCTGGGACCGGAGCTGTGCAGCGGACCTGCGAGAGGCACAGAGTCAGTGAGAGGAAGATAAAAAGAGCATGGAGTGGAGGCCTGGGACTGGAGCTGAGCGGCGGACCTGCGAGAGGCACAGAGTCAGCAAGAGGAGGATAAAAAGAGCGTGGAGAGGAGGCCTGGGACCGGAGCTGGAGAGGAGGCCTGGGACCGGAGCTGAGCAGCGGATCTGCGAGAGGCACAGAGTCAGCAAGAGGAGGGAGAGAAGTAAAAAGTAATCAAAGTGTGACATCACCAGAAAGCAGGTAGGTGATTCGTTGGTGAGTATTTCTCTTTCTCGCTTTTATCCAAACATAAATTTTGTAGTTTAGAGTTTCTGGGGTCTCTGTTGTGTAGCGGGGACTGCTTGTAAACAAGGGCCCTTGAGTATATCATTTAATTGTAGTGTAATTGAAGGGATTGATTTAATTTAATTTAATTTGAATTAATTAAAGGGTAAGTCATGGTAGTACAGCTCGGTGCCATGGTATGCTCCTCCTGCACTATGTGGGAACTCAGGGACACTTCCTGTGTCCCTGATGACCATATGTGCGGGAAGTGTATCCAGCTGCATCTATTGGCAGACTGCATTGCAGCGCTGGAGCTGCGAAGGCATACATACTGGAGCATTTGCGATGCTGAGGATGTCGTGGATAGCACGTTGAATGAGTTGGTCACACCGCAGGTAAAGGCTGCACAGGCAGGAAGGGAATGGGTGACCACCAGGCAGATTAGTAGATGCAGGCAGGTAGTGCAGGGGTCCCCTGTGGCCATCCCTCTCTCAAACAGATATACCGCTTTAGATATTGTTGAGGGAGATGGCTTATCGGGGGAAGGCAGGAGCAGCCAACTTCCTGGCACCGTGGGTGGTTCTGCTGCACAGGACGGGAGGAAAAAGAGTGGGAGAGCAATAGTAATAGGGGATTCTATTGTAAGGGGAATAGATAGGCATTTCTGCGGCCGCAAACGAGACTCCAGGATGGTATGTTGCCTCCCTGGTGCAAGGGTCAAGGGTGTCTTGGAGTGGCTGCAGAGCATTTTGGAAGAGGAGGGTGAACAGCCAGTTGTTGTGGTGCATATAGGTACCAACAATATAGGTAAAAACCGGGATGAAGTCCTAAAAGCTAAATATAGGGAGTTAGGAGTTAAATTAAAAAATAGGACCTCAAAGGTAGTAATCTCAGGATTGCTACCTGTGTCACGTGCTAGTCAGATTAGAAATAGAAGGATATTTCAGATGAATACGTGGCTAGAGGAATAGTGCAAGGGGGAGGGATTCAAATTCCTGGGACATTGGAACCAGTTCTGGGGGAGGTGGGACCAGTACAAACTGGACGGTTTGCACCTGGGCAGGAATGTGACTGATGTCCTAGGGGGAGTGTTTGCTAGTGCTGTGGAGGAGGGTTTAAACTAAAATGGCAGGGGATTGGGAACCTGTGCAGGGAGACAGAGGAAAGGGAAACAAAGATAGAAGCAAAAGACAGGAAGGAGAAAAGCAAAAGTGGCAGAGAGAGAAATCAAGGGTTTAAATCAAACATGGCCACAGTAAATAATAATTCTAAAAGGTCTAAGAGTGTTAAAAAAACAAGCCTGAAGGCTTTTTGTCTTAATGCGAGGAGCATTCGTAATAAGGTGGATGAATTAGCTGCGCAAATAGATGTAAACAGATATGATATGATTGGGATTACGGAAACATGGCTCCAGGGTGAGCAAGGCTGGGAACTCAACACCCAGGGGTATTCAATATTCAGGAAAGACAGGCAAAAAAGAAAAGGAGGTGGGGTAGCATTGCTGGTTAAAGAAGAGATTAACACAATTGTAAGGAAGGATATTAACTCTGATGATGTGGAATCTATATGGGTAGAGCTGAGAAATACCAAGGGGCAGAAAACGTTAGTGGGAGTTGCATACAGACCCCCAAACAGTAATGCGGAGGCTGGGGATGGCATTAAACGGGAAATTAGAGATGTGTGCAATAAGGGCACAGCAGTTGTCATAGGTGACTTTAATCTACATATAGATTGGGCTAACCAAATTAGTAACAATACTGCGGAGGAGGAATTCCTGGAGTGTATACAGGATGGTTTCCTGGACCAATATGTCAAGGAACCAACTAGAGGTCAGGCCATCTTAGACTGGGTATTATGTAATGAGAGAGGAATAATTAGCAATCTTGTTGTGCGAGGCCCCTTGGGGCGGAGCGATCATAATATGATCGAATTCTTCATTAAGATGGAGACTGAAGTAGTTGACTCAGAGACTAGGGTCCTGAATTTAAATAAAGGAAACTCTGATGGTATGAGGCACGAGTTGGGTAGAATTGATTGGGGAATGTTACTCAAAGTGTTGACGGTGGATAGGCAATGGCAAACATTTAAAGATTGCATGGATGAACTACAGAATTTGTTCATCCCTGTTTGGCATAAAAATAAAACAAAAAAGGTGAATCAACCGTGACTAAGAAGGGAAATTAGGGATACCATGAGATCCAAGGAGAGGACATGGAAATTGGCCAGAAAAAGCAGTAAACCTGAGGATTGGGAGCCGTTTAGGATTCAGCAAAGGAGGACAAAGGGATTAATTAAGAGGGGGAAAATAGAGTATGAGAGTAAGCTTGCTGGGAACATAAAAACTGACTGTAAAAGCTTCTATAGGTATGTGAAGAGAAAAAGATTGGTGAAGTCAAGCGTAGGTCACGTGCAGTCAGAATCAGGGGAATTTATAATGGGGAACAAAGAAATTGCAGACCAATTAAATACATACTTTGGTTCTGTCTTCACAAAGGAGGACACAAATAACCTCCGAGAGATGTGAGAAACATCGGGTCTAATGAGAGGGAGGAACTGAAAGAAATCAGTATTTGTAAGGAAATGGTGACAGGGAAATTGACGGGATTGAAGGCCGATAAATCCCCAGGACCTGATCATCTACATCCTAGGGTACTTAAGGAAGTGGCCCTAGAAATAGTAGATGCATTGCTGATCATCTTCCAAAATTCTATAGACTCTGGAACAGTTCCCATGGATCGGAGGGTAGCTAATGTTACCACACTGGTCAAAAAAGGTGGTAGAGAGAAAACGGGGAATTAAGCCTGACATCGGTAGTGGAGAAAATGCTAGAGTCCATTATAAAAGATGTAATAGCAGAACACTTGCAAAACAGTGACAGGATCGGACAAAGTCAACATGGATTTACAAAAGGTAAATCGTGCTTGACTATTCCACTGGAATTTTTTGAGCGTGTAACTGGTAGAATAGATAAGGGAGAACCAGTGGATGTAGTGCATTTGGACTTTCAGAAGGCTTTCGATAAAGTCCCGCATAAGAGATTAGCATGTATAGTTAAGACACATGGGATTGGGGGCAAGGTACTGACTTGGATAGAGAACTGGTTGGCAGACAGGAAGCAAAGAGTTGGAATAAACGGGTCTTTTTCCGTGTGGTAGGCAGTGACTAGTGGGGTGCCGCAGGGATCAGTCCTAGGACCCCAGCTATTCACAATATATATTAATGATCTAGACAAGGGAACTAGATGTAATATCTCCAAGTTTGCAGACGACATAAAGTTGGGTGGGCATGTGTGCTGTGAGGAGGATGCCGAGAAACTCCAGTATGATTTGGACAGGTTGGGTGATTGGGCAGATGCATGGCAGATGCAGTATAATGAGGATAAATGCGAGGTTATCCACTTTGGTGGCAAAAACAGGATGGCAGATTATTATCTGAACGGCAATAGATTGGGAGAAGGGGAAGTGCAATGAGACCTGGGTGCCCTTTTGCACCAGTCACTGAAGGTAAGCATGCAGGTGCAGCAGGTGGTTAAGAAGGGAAATTGTATGTTGGCCTTCATAGCGAGAGGGTTCGAGTACAGGAACAAGGATGTCTTGCTGCAGTTGTACAGGGCCTTGGTGAGATCACATCTTGAGTATTGTGTGCAGTTTTGGTCACCTTATCTGAGGAAGGATGTTCTTGCCATGGAGGGAGTGCAGCGAAGATTCACCAGGCTGATACCTGGGATGGCAGGAATGACGTATGAGGAGAGATTGGGTCGATTGGGCTTATACTCGCTGGAGTTTAGAAGAATGAGAGGGGATCTCATTGAAACTTATAAAATTCTAACAGGACTAGACAGACTAGATGCAGGAAGGATGTTCCCGATGGTGGGGGAGTCCAGAACCAGGGGTCACAATCTAAGGATAAGGGGTAAGCCATTTAGGACAGAGATGAGGAGGAATTTCTGTACCCAGAGAGTGGTGAACCTGTGGAATTCTCTGCCACGGAAGGCAGTTGAGGCCAATTCATTAAATATATTCAAGAAGGAGTTAGATATATTTCTTAAGGCTAAAGGTATCAAGGGATATGGGGAGAAGGCAGGGACAGGGTACTGAATTTGGATGATCAGCCATGATCTCATTGAATGGCGGGGCAGGCTCGAGGAGCCAAATGGCCTACTCCTGCTCCTATCTTCTATGTGTCTATGTAACTCTTTGAGTCTCGAGGGTCAAAAAGGTACTGTATTTGATTTTGGTGGATATCCCGGATTAAGACTAATAAATGTAAAAATGTAACGAAGTTAAGATTTGAGAATAAGGATCTCTGATAATAAGGTTGTAAAAGCTTTTTGTATTTGGAACTGTTAATGTTGCGATTGATATACTTACTGAAATTACATGTCAGTTCTTTAATAATCTATATATTTTTAGAATTGTCTCACATAATACTTCTGTATCAAACTCGCAAACTTAATCTCTGTACACTCTTTGGTGAGGAGTTGCAGAATTCTGGGGGAGTTTTCCGGACCCTCATAATATCCGGAAGATTACAGTCTAGCTAAACTTATTAAAAGTGCTATCTGGAGCACAGTAACATCTTAAAATTTTCCTTTCCTTTAGGGAGAGATATTCTGGACCTTTAGGTCCAATTAAGCGTCTTTAGGATTTGGCTACCTCTAACTTTAGTTGAAAGTGAATGTCTGGGGAATGCGCCTGGTCTGGGGTAACCTGAAAGGGGCTAGGACTAGTAATAATCCCTTCAGTAACAGGGCACTTAGAAAATAATAGTAGGATTGGACAGAGTCAACACAGATTTATGAAAGGGAAATCAAGTTTGACAAATCTCTTGGAGTTTTTTGAGGTTGTAACTAGCAGAATAGATAAGGGGAACTAGTGAATGTGGTGTATTTGGATTTTCAGACGGCATTCGATAAGGTGCCACACAAGAGGTTATTCAACAAATTTAGGGCTCATGGGATTGGGGGTAATGTACTCGCATGGGTTGAGGATTGGTTAACAGACAGAAAGCAGAGAGTGGGTGTTATATCTGAGTAGTAAGGCCCAAATAACTGATATAAGTGAGACTTCAGGAACTCAAAACTTTACTTTTAATTACACAGAATAAGGAGAGAACAGAGCTCTTACAAGCTACAGGCATGCACTTCTAATTCTACTGCATGAGCAAAACATGGAGGATGCTATGATGTCATTCTACCCATAATGCAATTTTACCTTAAGACTAGTAAATATAATCCCTTTGCATTTGTCTCCCTCTGGTGGATAACTTAAGCATTACACCCGAGATTACTATATCCCCCCCTTCTTAAGTTACAATAATTCTTAACAACATTCTTAAAAATCCATTAGGAAACTCCTTTAACAATAGTCCATCCTGAATGAATCTGGCAGGTCGTGATCAATCGCTCTGGCGGCTTGTGAGACCTTGTTGAACGTCTTACAGTCAAGTCCCTGCTTGGTTGTGGTAAAGCCACCTGCTGCTCCTGAGCAGTACTCAGAGTTTCTGACTCTGCTACGATGGTTTCCTCTTGATTAAGGGGTCCAGGTATAACTGTCTCTGTTTGTGGTGGTGGGACCACCAATGCATTTGGATAACTGGGGACCAACTTGTCCTCCAACCTTTCCTCTGGACCCTCCAGTTCGATCTCCCATTGTCTGGTCAGTATCTGATCCACATGTCTGCGTACTACCTGACCAATTCCCAACATGACCCTATATGAAACTGGACCAGTCATTGAATCTATGATGCCAGGAATCCATTTTGGACCATAACTGAAATTTCTGGTAAGGACCGCATCTCCTACTCCAAAACTGCAGCTCTTTGTCCTTCTGTCATGGGTCTCCTTTTGTTTGATTTGTCGGTTTTCCACCTTCCTTTTTAGATCTGGATGAACCAGGTCAAGAGTGGAGCGTAGTCGACGTCCTAACAATAACTCAGCAGGAGAGAGTCCTGTGGTAGATTGAGGTGTTATTCTGTAACTGAACAGAACTCGTGACACCTTTGCTGTCAAACTCCCTTCTGCACTTTTTTTCATCATCTCCTTAAATGTTTGTACGGCTCTCTCTGCCAGTCCATTTGAAGACGGATGATATGGAGCTGAAGTCATGTGTACTATGCCATTGTTTCTCATGAACTCTTTTGTTTCTGTACTCACAAAACACGTGGCATTGTCACTTACTACGTTCTCCGGTATCCCTTGATTACTAAAACTCCTACGCAGGCAGTCTATAGTAACAGTAGATGAAGCAGAATTTACGGGATACACATCCATCCATTTGGAATGTGCATCAATGATTATGAGGAACATCTTTCCCATGAATGGACCTGCATAATCTACATGTAATCTCCTCCATGATTTATCCGGCCACTCCCAGGGGTGGAGTGGAGCCGCTGCCGGTGCCTTCCTGTGTTCTTGACAAGTGCTGCATGTCTTGACTAGATGTTCTATCTCTTCATCTAGCTTTGGCCACCACAAGTAACTCCTTGCCAAGGCTTTCATGCACGAAACTCCAGGATGACACTGATGTAGTAGCACTAGGATAGACTGTCGTGCTGGCTGTGGAATAATCACTCGAGCTCCCCACAACACACAACCATCCTGCACACTCAGCTCTGTTTTCCTGACACTGTAAGGTGTGAAATCAGTCCCTTCCGGATGTTGTGGCCAACCCCTCATTACATATTCTCAGACTCTAGACAGTACTGGATCCTTACCAGTCCACGTCCTTACTTGTTCTGCGGTCACAATTGCCGTGTCCGTGTCCTCCAACATCAAAACTTTGTCCTCTGGAGCTGCACGGATAGGTATACCTGGTAGTGGAAGACGGCTCAAGGCATCTGCATTCCCATGGTACTTGCCTGCTTTGTAAACGATGACATACTCATATGCCCTCAACGTCACTGCCCACCTCTGGATTCGGGGTGACACCATCTGTGGTACTGCTTTCATCTCATTAAAAAGCGATAGAAGCGGTTTATGATCGGTGCATATGGTGAATTTCCTGCCATATATGTACTTATGAAACCTCTGTAACCCAAACATTACTGCTAATCCCTCTTTATCTAACTGGGAATAGTTTTTTTCCGCTGGGGTCAGAGTACGAGACATAAACCCTATCGGTCTTTCTGTTCCATCTTCCATACAGTGTGAAAGAACTGCCCCCACCCCGTAAGGTGAAGCGTCACAAGAGAGATTGATGTCTTTCTCTGCATTGTAGTGCACCAGCACCTCCAAAGATAGCATCAGTTTCTTGGACTGTTCAAATGAAACCCTCTGTTCCTCCTCCCACTGCCACTGTGTCTCCTTGCGCAGTAGTTTGTGAAGAGGTGCTAACACTGTTGACAAGTTTGGCAAAAACCTGTTATAATAGTTTAGCAGTCCCAGGTAAGCTTTTAACTCAGTCACATTGGCAGGATCTGGGGCCTCCTGCAGTGCTTTTACCTTCTCCTTGATTGGATGGAGCCCAGTGGCATCCACTCTGTGTCCCAGGAACATGGCCTCATTCCCCATGAAAGTACACTTACTTCTCTTGAGCTGTAACCCAGCCTTATCCAATCTTTGAAGTACCTCTCTCAGAGTGCTCAGATGCTCCTGGTCGGTTCTTCCCATCACCAGAATATCATCCAGATAGATCAAAACATGTGGAATCCCTTGCAGTACACCCTCAATAGTTCTCTGGAAGATAGCTGGACTAGATGAGACACCAAATGGCAAGCGGTTATAGGTAAACAAACCCTTGTGTGTATTTATGGTTACATACTTCTTGGATTCCTCATCTAGTGTAATCTGTAAGTATGCATGACTCATATCCAGCTTCGTGAATTTCTTCCCTCCAGCCAGGTTTGCAAAAAGATCCTCAGTTTTAGGAATAGGATACTGTTCAAGTTTAGACACCCTATTTACAGTCAATTTATAATCTCCACAGATTCTTACCGAATTGTCTGGTTTTAAAACAGGTACAATGGGAGCTGCCCATTCTGAACATTTCACGGGTTCCAGAATGTTCTCCCGCAACAGACGATCAAGCTCAGCCTCTACCTTCGGTTTCATGGCATAAGGCACAGGTCGTTGTTTAAAAAACCTTGGCAGTGCCTCCTTGTCGACATAAATCTTAGCTGGGAGGCCATTAAATGTTCCAAGTTCTTCCTTGAACACATTCTCATGTTCAATCAACACTTCTTGCAAAGACAACTGGTTGCCTCTCTCCATTTGATTTATTGCTCCCCAATCTAATTTAAGTTCTCGTATCCAGCCCCAACCTAACAAGTTTGGTCTAGAACCCGATACTACAACTACAGGTAGCTGTTCCACAGTGTCCCTGTGTTTCACAGTTACAATAGCTGTACCCAATGTTGCCACTCGTTCACCGGTATAGGTTTTAAGCTTCATAGAGCAAGACTTTAACTCTGGAACTTTTGCACGGTTCCACAATTTTGAATATTCCTCCCTGTTCATTATGGTAACACCACATCCAGTATCCACCTCAAAGTTGACCTTAGAGTCATTTACTATCAGTTGCAAAGTGATAGGATCCACTTTTGGAATGTCCTCTACCATACTATGCAATATGAACACGTCATCTTCTTTCTCAGCTTCTCCACTGATGTGATGTGCTCCCTGTTTTTTCACTTCTCTTCCAAGGTTTTGCTTTTCTCCCCCTTTAGGTTTGTATACCTCCCGGGTAGCTTTTGCTCTACATGCACGTTTTATATGTCCTTTTTTCCACACTTGTGGCACTTTCCCTCCAGAAACCTGCATTCACTTGCCAGGTGATCCCCATTGCATCTATAACATGCCTTTAAATGCGCACGTTGTGGTGTACGACTCATATTTAACTTGTGCACCAGCATCTGACCTGCAACTTGCTTCGTAGTAGACCAGTCTGAACCTTGTATTTCTTTCACATCACGGTTAGCTGTCTCTATGGCTTGAGCAAGTTCCAACACTTTTTCATACGTAAGCCCAGTCTCGGATAATAATCTCCTCTGCATTCGAGCATCCATTATCCCGCAAACCAGCCTATCTCTCAGCATGTCCTTCAAGCTGTTCCCGTAATTGCAATCATGTGCCAGTTTTCTCAACACCGCTACATAATCCAACACAGACTCTCCCGGTATCCTGTTCCGTGAATTAAATTTGAAACGCTGTACAATCTCACTCGGTCTGGGATTGAAATGTTCCTTTAGCAAGTCCACTAATTCAGTAAATGATTTATCTCCTGGCTTATTAGGACCGCATAAGTTTCTCAATAAACTATATGTCAGACTTCCCACCAAAGTTAGCAAAATAGCTCTCCTTTTTCCAACATCGACAATATCATTTGCTACAAAGAAATGCTCCAATAACTCACAGTTATTGTTTGATTTTGAACATCAAAAGCAGAAATCTCTCCTACTCGAGTAGCCATGATTCAGATGCAGTGATCTTGTATTTTCCCTTCTTCAAGTTGATATCTGTTAATCCTCGTCGCCAAATGTTATATCCGAGTAGTAAGGTCCAAATAACTGATATAAGTGAGACTTCAGGAACTCAAAACTTTACTTTTAATTACACAAAATAAGGAGAGAACAGAGCTCTTACAAGCTACAGGCATGCACTTCTAATTCTACTGCACGAGCAAAACATGGAGGATGCTATGATGTCATTCTACCCATAATGCAATTTTACCTTAAGACTAGTAAATATAATCCCTTTGCATTTGTCTCCCTCTGGTGGATAACTTAAGCATTACATCCGAGATTACTATAGTAAGAATAAACAGGTCATTTTCGGGTTGGCAGGTTGTAACTAGTGGGATACCGCAAGGATCACTGTTTGGGCCTCAGCTATTCACAATCTATATCAATGATTTAGATGAGGGGACCAAATGTAAAATATCCAAGTTTGTTGATGATACAAAGCTAGGTGGGAATGTAAGTTGTGAGGAGGATGCAAAGAGCCGGTGTCCATGGAACTAAGAGAGGAGCAGGGAAATTTTGAGAAAAAATTATTTTTTTAAATTACAAATTAATTTGAAATTAATTTGAATACAACAGAAAATCTCAGGGTCTAAAAATCAGTAAGTTATTTTGTGAGATAATCTTAAAGATTACAAAGTGCAACTGAGCGAGGCCATTTGGTCCATCGAGATCCTCCTCCAATAGAAATCTTCTTGAATGTCTTCAGAGGTTTTGCCTCCACTACACTACCTGGAGGACCATCCCACGTACCAATCATTCTTTGTGTGAGGTACCTCCTGACATCAGTCCTAAATTTGCTTTTTTCCACTTTGTACCTTTTCCCCTTTGTCCTGATTTAACTTAAAATAGTGCTCAGGATGAAGCTTTTCTATTCTATTTGGTATCATATAATGCTATACCATCTCCTTTCACTTGCTTCCTTTCTTGGCAAAAGGGTCGAAGGGCCTTAAATGCCAAGATTTTGGGGAGGCGGGGGGCAAAGTGGCATAGTTCTGGCATAGGAGACTGCATTTTGGGTAAAAGTGAGATTTAGCAGACTTATAGCTTAAAATACATGCTAAATTCCAGTAGAAATGGATACTGGTAGAAGATGCAGGAACCACAAAGTGGTAATTTATGCAAATTGCATAATAATGAGGGCAAAATCTGCTGTCCCAGATGTTCCACCACTTACATCAGAATTGTATAATTCATGGGCTTTAACTGTTCACCAGCTTTGTCTGAAAAATTAACTTTTACTGGAACAATGGTCCAAAAAGTGCTGTCAAAATAATGGTGATGCTAATAGTGCTCGTCGTTATTGAAGTGCAAATACCACAGCAACTTCAGGCGCGGGCAAATGTGTGATAAAATGCAAAAATTGAGAAGTTGCTGTTGAATATGTGCCACTCCACCATTAGCTTTGTGAAAACGGCATCTTGATGTCTGGCTTCCATTTCAAATGCATTGAGCGGCATGAAGTTCCTGTACTTACTTGGTAGATACAAAGCAAACTCACCACAGAAAGTTAGAACTGGTCCGAAGTGACACAAGGAGCCTACCTTATCCCCATTTAAAGTTTGCACATATTTAATTAGGCCTAGATTCAGAGAGCGGGAGTTTTTTAAATGTCAGAGATCCTTTGTAGAAATTAATGTGAGACCCAGAGTGTTAGATTTTTCCACACTTATGTGACATGAACAGCCCTGCAGTGCTTAAAGATGCCTGTGAGACAAAAAAGAGCGGAGGTCGGGAACCCGCTGTCAAAACGCGCACACTGGACTTTCCTGATGTCAGGTCTGTCAGCGCTGAGCAGACCCGTCAGGCAGCAGTGGGGGAGACAATTAAAATCATTAGTGGCTTGTTTACAGCCACTTATCCATGGTTTTTTCCCAGCTTTTGGGATTTGACAGGTTGTCCACTGGTTTCCAACTGTGCCTAGACCTCATCCGTGAAGCTGAGGCAGGAGGTCAGTGGCCATTGAATCAGCTGATGAGTTGACAGCTTCAAATGTACAGTAAAAGCTCCCACCTTACAGAGATATCTTCCATCAGCCACAATCTCTTCCTCACTGCATTTCCACAACAGATTCACCATGCTGCAAGTCTTAACTCAAGTCTCCATCCAGTCTGACCTTGTTACCTCTCTCACCATTGACAGATCGCTTCTGTCATCTCTACTTCACCTGTCATCTATTCCCTTAGCATGGGTGCCCTTTATACTCTCTCACCTTGGTCCTCAGGATCCCACCACGATCAACCCCAACACCAGCAGCACCAGGTACACCAGCAGCACCGACAACAGCACCAACCTTCTCCACAATCAACTGATGCTGCACAGGAAACAGGGCATCAGCACCTGATCACATTGCTGCCCGGGAGGCCAGGGATGGCCTCATTGGGCCAGATTTACTTCACTTTATGCTGTACACCCTGGCTGCCACATGATGCGCCAGGTTGGCACCACTCCACACCAACACCATAAAGCATCCCTATAATGCCCAAGCCATTCCTTTCACACTCATCACCATTGGGGGGGGGGGGGGGTACCGTTATGTCTCACCATTTACTGCAATTCACTAAGCCACTTCCAAAGGTGCACACAAATCTGCCCAAGAATGCAAAGTGTTGAAAGTAAAGGTTTCAATGTTTGACACCACATTCATAGAAAATTTACATGAACATTGCATAAAACACTCAAGTGCCTACCCTTGTGTGTTAGTTGGTATGATTGCACTAGGCTGAGGGTGAGGGTGAGGGGTGGCTAGTGAGATGGGGATGTGATAATGTAGATAGAGAGGGATGGGTGGAGGTGCAAAGTAAATTGGTGTGAGTAAGGATGTGCAGGGGTAGGGTAGGGAAGGCAGAGTGATGGGGATGTGATGAGAGGCACAGCAGGATGAGGTTGATTGTTCTACTGAGATCATTGAAACATTTGCAGCAATGCACCCAGGTCCTCCTGACTACATCTCTGCTTGTGCCCTCCTCTGCAATGTGCAACCAGGCTGTGTTGGTCTCCTGGGGAGATCTCTTCCACCCATGGGAAGGGAAGAGGACCTCCCTGTGTGCTGTGACTCCCTCCATAAGCATACGGAGGGAGTCATGGAAGAGTTGGGTGCAGCCGTGCACCTTGTGCAGTCATTGTCAGTGTTCGCAGCACCTTGATGCTGTAGAACACTGACAGCACAAATGTCAAAAGAAATTTGTCCGTAGTCCCTTTAAGGAAATCGGCTGATGACGTGTCATCAAATGACGTCACCAGACCCGCTTCCTCTAATTGGCCGGGAAAGGCGCTGGGCGGGCTTAACAAGCCCAATCAAAGTAAATTAATTCCACAGTGGGCTGGAGCCAGCAGTGGGATCGGGACCTGCCACCGACGTTGCCCACCACGGACCCCCGCCGAGATTCATAAAATTACGGCTGAAGAGTCAGGCACTGTGCGCAGAGGCTCACCAGGACTATTACCCACCCCAGAGAGTCTACAGGGAGAAGTTGTCTTTCTCAATGATTTCCGAGGAGCTGCGTGTGAGGAGGCTTCGCTTTAGTAAGGAGGCAATCGGCCGCCTCTGTGAAGAGGACCTTCAACCAAGTTCTAACTCCCGCACTGCCTTGTCAGTGGCCAAGAAGGTAGCCACAGCCCTCAAATTTTATATATGCGGGTCATTTCAGTCAGGCACCGATGACATGTGCAACATCACCCAGAGCGCTGTGATTCACCAGGTCACAGATGTCATATTCACAGGACTTCTGACTTCCTCAGCCATGGCATGTCTCCAGCGTGGCAAAGGGAGAGGTCTATCGCATTCCATATGACCACTGGATCCGCAAAGTGCAGGGAGCCATTGTCGTATTGAAGGCACCGAATGATGCAACTGTCACATACATCAACAGGTACTATTCGTTAAATGTGATGATCCTTTGCGATGCCCAAATGCAGATCATGAATGTCAATGCAGATCACTGGGGAAGTGCTCATGGTGCCTTCGTCCTTCATCACGCAAAGTTATGATTCCTTCATTGGAGAGTAGCAAGGATCTGGATGGGCCTTAGGTGAGGAGGCCTACCAACAGAAGCTGTGGCTGATGGCACTCTACGGCAGGACCAATAGTGCAGCACAGGAAAGGTACAACAGAGCGCACAGGTGCACGTGCCATCTGGAATGTACTGCCTGAAGGGGTGGTGGAGACAGACTCAATCATGGCTTTCAAAAGGGAATTGGATAAGTACCTTCAGGAAAAATAAATCGCAGGGCTACGGGGAAAGGGCAGGGGAGTGGGACTAGCTGAGGTGCTGTTGCAGAGAGCTGGCACGGGCTCAATGGGCCAAATGGCCTCCTTCTGTGCTGTAACCATTCTATGATTCTATGATTCTATAAGTAGTGGAGAGGACAGTAAGGGTGCTGAAATCACTCTTCCGGTGCCAGGACATGTCTCGTCTATCAAAGTGACAAGGATTGTGGTGGTATGTTATGCATTGCACAACTTTGCCTTGAGGGAAGGATTGGCCCTTAACCAGGCAGACGAGATCACGGTGCAAATGAACAACATGGATGATCCCAACCTGGATGTCGCTGGGGCCATGGTTCATGGCAGCCACGACTGCAGAGGGCACAGCGGTTAAAGAGCAGCTGGTGGTGCATGCATTTGGACAGTGATAAAACTTTAAAGCAACATTGAGGTAGTTAGTCATTTGATACTTTGGAGACAGCTGTAACCTTAACATAGTTGATATTATTAAAATTTATCAAACAGATCCAAATTACTTCTGACTAATTATTGAAGGACAGCAGCAACAATATCAATTATAATGGCCCAGTAATTCCGTTCCAAACGCGTGAGTACGGTCGGGGTACTCACGCGTCTGGCCGGAGGAAATGCCGGTTTTCAGCATGCACAGCGCATGTGGAGAAAACCGGCATTTCCTGTCCTCTGAACGAAGGGGTTCAGAGGCACAGCGCGTGCGACTGCACAGGCAGCGCGTGCGCAGTGAACTTCGTCGATTTCATTCATGGATTCAGCGAGGTTAAGTCCTTACAACTTACACATGAAAAAAGCATGTGTAAAGTTGCTCCAGAGGCTGCGGAGGATGATATATTTTATTGTGGAGCTTCTGAAAGGCAATATTTTTGTTTGGGAAAGGGAGGAAAGTTATTTTAAGAAATGATGAGGTAAGTTTTAAAGTTTAATTTTTTTTTTTTAAACGGGTTTTCAGTACTGTAGGTAGAAGGAGCAATTGTGGCTGTGTGAATTGAATTTGCTGTGTTTATTAAATGTGAAAATGACTGTTCTAAAATGAGTAATGTAACATTTCCAACATTTTTAAGAAAGAAACTTTTCATCAGTAATATATTCTTTTAAGTAATTATGTATGTATGTCCGTATATATTCCTTTACGTATATGTATATATTCCTTTACTTATGTGTCTGAATGTATGTATTTAATTATGATTTTCCAATAAGTTACTTACTCTGAAAGTCATAATTAAATACATACATTCATACACATAAGTAAAGGAATATATACATACATATACGCAAAGGAATATATACAGACATACATACATAATTACTTAAAAGAATATATTACTGATGAAAAGTTTCTTTCTTAAAAATGTTGGAGTCATTTTCACATTTAATAAACACAGCAAATTCAATTCACATAGCCACAATTGCTCCTTCTACCTACAGTACTGAAAACCCGTTTTAAAAAACAAAAATAAACTTTAAAACTTACCTCAGCATTTCTTAAAATAACTTTCCTCCCTTTCCCAAACAAAAATATTGCCTTTCAGAAGCTCCACGATAAAATATATCTTCCTCCGCAGCCTCTGGAGCAACTGTACTCATGCTTTTTTCGTGTGTAAGTTGTAAGGACTTAACCTCACTGAAAGCATGAATGAAACCGGTGAATTTTACTGCGCACGCGCTGCCTGTGCAGTCGCATACGTTCTGCCTCTGAACCCCTTCGTTCAGAGGACAGGAAATGCCGGTTTTCCCCGCATGCGCTGTGCATGCTGAAAACCGGCATTTCCTCCGGCCAGACGCGTGAGTACCCCGACCGTACTCACGCGTTTTGAACGGAATTACTGGGCCAACATTTTACATGTCAATAAAATGAAAAATGTAACAATTGCACGATTTGCCCCCTCGCATCTGCGATTGAGGGTCCAAGGAGGTGCATTGCGCAAGAGGTCATCGTCGTACGTATCCTCACACTGTTCCCTTTCGGGAACTGTATGAAGTGGTGGAAGGATTTCTGGCCACGTTAACGCTCCTTCCGTGACCATAACCATCTTCATACCAGCCATTAGGGTGGTTAGTCCTATGGCGTGAGGGTTTTACGGGCTCCCACAACCCATCTGAGGGGGGGGGGGCCACCCACACCCGCGGACGCAAGTATCCCGCTGGATGTCCACCCAGAATTTATAGTTGGAGCTCCGACTCCACTTGCCGGGACTGTCTGGAGCGTGGTTCGAAACCCTACTCCTTCTGGCCCAGCGGCGGGGATGCTTACCGCTACGCAAAAGGCCCACTCCGCGCAAAAGGTGACACCCATACATTTCCTGCGCTTTTTCCCTCCCCGTGACTGGAGCCCTATGCTGCCACTTGAAAGACCAAGCTATCATCTGTCCTTTTTGCGGCGCCTTTGACTTCTCATTACCAATGATGAGCAGGCGCTGCGCCTCCACCTCGTTGAGGAGATTGCTGAGGTCATCATCAGTTCAATTCTGAGTTCTTTTAATGCCGTGAATTGTGCTCATTCCAGCCATTTCACGTTGCTAATCAGAGGGGCCTTTGGCGTAGCGGTAGGATCCCCGCCGCTGGGCCAGACGGGGTAGGGTTTCGAACCCCGCTCCAGACAGTCCCAACAAGTGGAGTCGGAGCTCCGGCTCTAAATTCTGGGTTCACATCCAGTGGGATATTTGCGTCCGTTGGTGTGGGTAGCCCCCCCTCCTCGTATAGCTTGTGGGAGCCCATAAAACCCTCCCGCCATAGGACTAACCACCCTAATGGCTGGTTCAAAGATGGTTACGGTCACGGAATGAGCGTTAATCACGGCCATAAATCCTTCCACCACTTCATACAGTTCCCCAAAGGGAACAGTGTGAAGACACGTATGACGACGACGCTGCTAAATAAATAAATGGAATGAAAAAAATTCTTTCAGGGCTTTTAAAAGTCTTTAAATTGCTTTAATTCTGTTTAAAACTACTGCAGATTCTTCAAAATAATGTAAACGTTTTTAAAAGTTACCAAAAGCTTCATAAAAATACCAAAAACCTATTTGAAATGCTGCTCTGCATGTAAAAATGCTTTTCAGCTTGTGAGAAACATTGGGGGCGTGTCCTATTAAACTGAGACCTCAAGGGGCGTGTCTCACTTGCACTGCGCGCTCCAGGCTTCGCGCTGGCTGCACTCCTGGGCGGCGTGACGTCAGACGCTGCCCGGGATTCTTCTCTTTCAAACAGGAATTCCAGGCATCCCTGGAGGTGAACGGCAGGCGCGTCGGGTAAGTGCAGATCGGGGGCTTGCACGCGCGGCAAGCCCCCGACCCGAATTTCTGCCCCAATACAAATAATGATAAGAGAAAACTAAACTTGCCATAGAAAGTTAGGGCTTGTCCATTTCAGTCTATGTACCCCTTTAATGGCATGATAAGTGTTAATTATTGCCAGTCAACCTCTCTGGCACGGAAAATTAGCTTTTACAAGTGTGGCGTTTCATTCCTCTGCTGTTGGAGATTTTTTTTTAAACTATTTTTGTCTCTTTTGTCTCTCTCTCTCTCCTAAGCCAATCTTTCTCTCGATCTCTTTGTTTCTCTTTCTGTACATGATTTGACATTGAATTCATCCTCTCTAACTTACGCATCCTTGTTCACATCTTGCGCTGTTCATTTCACAATCCTTCAATCTGATTGGTTAAGGAGATACACAGTTGTTTGTCCTGTTCACTCAGATCCCAGATGCCCTGTAGAGGGCACACTTCCAGCAACTTGCCACGTAAAGTATCATGGAGATTAAACATGCAAGGGCAAGTCTAACTAAGGGCGGGCACCGTTCATTGACTGGTCACAGGAATATTTGTGCCAATGAGTAAAACCTTTTCACAGCTGCGGCGGAAAGGATTCTGCAAGCTGGTTTTCAGCAGTTACAGGCAGGGACAACTTTTGCTTCCCATCCTTGTGTCATGGAGGCCTTACCATGGGGTTAATTGTGGGTATTCCCATATATGTCATTATAATGGAGCCAGGAGGAAGAGGCAATGAGGGAAGCACACGGGATAAGATTATATCAAAGAAGGAGAAGACCACCTAGGAGGTACCCTTTAACCAGACCACACTGCTTTCTCCCTTGATTCCCTCAGAAATTCCCCCCAGTCCTCCCTCGGCACGTCTCTGCCCGACATGCTCAGATGGAGAAGGGAGAGGAAAATTGCCCCCCACGGGCATGTATTCCCCCAAAACAATGCATCAATATAATAAAACAGCAAATCATTATTTAACACAACGCCCACCAAAAACAAAAGATATCAGCACAACAACACTTTAAAAACCTGCTGATGGCAATTGTGGCCAGTTCACATACACCAGGGAACTGTGCGCTGACCCAGCCAAAGTATATGGGGTCAGTGTGAGATGCTACCATTTAGATACCCATGGCAGGTGGCCATACCACTCAGGACACAGCTCGGGTGCCCGCCAGCACACACAGACTGGTAAGTCCATTGCCTGCTGAGGAAACACGTGGAGTTGCAACAGGAGTGCGCCTGAGGGACTATGGAATTTCCATCCCCACTTATCTATGCATCCTCGTGAGTTCAAAGGTTCCAGTTGATGGTGTTACATAACGCAAGGAATTGATTGTACTCTAAGGAGCTTCATATCAATTCAACATCAGTTCCTGAAACATTTTTGTCCCTTGAGTCCAAACAAATCCAGTCAGCTGTGATCAGCTAAGAAACATTAATATGCATACAGATGACAGGGTTTGTTACTGTGAATTCCAGAGACAAACTTCAAGCATAGAGCATAACACACTCAGGAACACGACTCCCTAAGGGGCTTTTAAGGATTTTGGAGCATAATACATGAATTATGCTGGTCAAATACTTGCCTGAAGACAAATATTTCAATGGCAAAAAAAATAGAAAGCACAGGAATGTAAGTAATACAAAAAGATACGGCTTTTATTCATTTCTAAATAATATCGTGTTGCTTTTTAAAGCAAGGAAAAAGAAACATTTGTGCATTAAGTGATGTGCCATAAATAGTCTTTTAATAATTACAAAGTATTTTGTAAAACATACATTTTCACTTTCCATATGACCAAAATTTTTTTTACTATGGTTTAGAAACTACTGTTTGTGTGCTCAAAATGTGTAAAAGCTGAGCTACTTTGAATTATTGGGGTAGACATTGGTCCTCGTTAAGCCCATTATACTGACAGAAAATGAGCAAAAATGATCAATTTCACAGCACTATGCCGAAGGATGCCTGAAATATGTCCAAAACCATATTGACAGATGAATTGTCAGCGTTTGACAGCTTTGAGATGTTGTCAAACACTGACAATCTCTGTTCTAAGGTGAGCCCTTGCACACAGGCTCACCAAGACCTCTCTCCTCAACAGAAAGCAGACGGCTGCTGCAGCTGTGAATGCAGCAGCCATTCTGTCATTCCTGCCGTTGAGTTGAGACACCTCTGGATCCTCAAAGATTGAAGCCTGCGGAAAGAAGCAAAGGTAAGGAAACTTTTTTCAACACTTTGCACTCACCTCTCACACTTACCTGTCCACACTTGCACCCATCACTCATCTCTACAGCTGACATTTCGACCCCTCTCACCCCTGCAGACCCACTGCTCACCTCGCTGACCCTGGCAGGGTTTTCCGACATCAGGAAGCCCGCATCAGCAGATGTAAAATGGTGAAAAGCCTCTTAACTGCCTGTAACTACCTGTTAACAGGCAGTTAATTCTCTCTAATCTTCGTCCCGCCTCGAGGAGACGGGTCCCTGCGTGAGTCGGGGACCCGCCACCTAGGAAGATGGTTCGGAGGTGGGTTGGGAGTGGGGTTGGGACCCGCTCCCAATTTTTCCCATTTTCCCAGCAGTCCCGCCTCCAAACCCGCCTCCTCAGGGCTGGTAAAATCCAGCCCTTCGTGTGAGCTACCAATATCACATCTGCAACAATGCTGCTGAGCCTCTTCTTAAAGTACCAGCAACATACTTAGGAGCTGAAATGTGAAATGCCTTACTAAAGACACTGGACTGGATTTTCATTCAGGTGCGGGTTGCTGTCGTGCAATCCGCATTTTGTGTTATCCACACAAATCTAATTCGATGTGGGAGATTGATGCTAAATTGCCCAATTGAGTTCCAGCGTGTAGGAACCCATGGCAAATCAGTTTCCCCAGTCTGAAAGTCGCCTCCGATGACATCATCATTGCTGCTGCATTTAAGGTCTGCAAGAAGCCTTGCTTCTTCTGCAGACTGCCAACCTTCTGCCATTTACTGATACACTGAGCTGGAAGCAGAATGGCCAGAGAAAGACCGTGGTCTGCACCTCGTTTCGACGACGTTGCCCTGCAGGCTTTAGTGGAGGGAACAAGAGCTCACAAGGAGGTGCTCTTCCCTTCATCAGGGAGGAAGAAGTGTAAGATTCTCAAAATTCACAGATCCCCCAAAACTCGGTGAAAAACCCTAATGAAAAGGACTTTGGACTCTTTTTCTAACCACTTCAGGGTGATAAAATGTATTGGGACTAACAGAGGGAGATTCAAGGTCAAAAACCAAGATTTGGTATTTTAAAAAGGCATGTTTGGGCTTGTAAAGGAAAAGGCTGCAACAGGAGATGGGATCAACCTCTGTAATAGACAGTTTGAGTATTGGAGTTAATCAAACTGTCTGAGGAACTGTCTAATGTCACTCAGCCCCTATCAGACAATTTACATTCTAACAATAGACCCACGGAAAAGCAGTCCCCATCCAAATTACAGGCCCATCCAAAACATGCATAAAACAAATCACCTCGCCCAACTCCATAGAAATCTCAGGCCCAGTCAGGAAACTCGAAACCTGAGCACAATGACTACAATCAAGTGAGAGCTCAACAGCTCATGGAACCATCCCAAAACCACTTCACACATTCATAAACAAGTTACTATTAACGAGCCCGCCAAAATCTTACAATAAACCGGGACTGATTTGGCGCGCAGATTAGGAGGCCCCAATTAGTATAATTGAAGGCCTGTTTTCTCAAGAAGACAGTTCAGCAGTGACACAGTTACAACAAGTTCTCTACAAGCTCTACAGTTCTCGGCAGTTCTCAGGAGATCGTCGAGT
Source organism: Somniosus microcephalus (assembly GCF_052327205.1). Taxonomy (NCBI): domain Eukaryota; kingdom Metazoa; phylum Chordata; class Chondrichthyes; order Squaliformes; family Somniosidae; genus Somniosus; species Somniosus microcephalus. The sequence goes on along the minus strand of NC_140996.1, from coordinate 156,344,792 downwards.
TCGAAGAAGTTCACAGTTCTGGAAGCAGGTCAACACCCAAGAAGAAACCAGAGCAACAGTTCCAGTAACCATCAGACACCTCGCGGCAACAAGGGCCTTATGAAACAACCAACCGAATATTACCACCAACCAACCGGGTAATATTGGGCCACCATGACCAAAGATAACCAACTCAGGAGAAAACCGAAGATTCGCAAGTTTTCCACTCTGCAATCTATTCCTGACTTAACCCTGGGTAAGATTTTTACTTAAAAAGACTCTAAACCCTATTTCTAACAGAAGAAAAGTGGGTACTCACCCGATAAATCCAATACGCACCCTACTGCATCAGCGGACTCACGAAGACTGACCAGGCACGCAGTCGAAGTCCTCTATCGTGTCCGGGGTACGGCAAGCACCAACCAACACATCCAATGAACCCCGAAACCGCGAACCAGCTCAACTGTCAAGGATTTGTTTGGTGAGCATTATCCCTGGTCCCCTAGAGCCCAACTTAGCTAGTAAAGTGGGATTGGGAGGGGCGAGGTATTTTTCTACTGTAATTTCCCTCGTGTGTATCAAAGTGTTCCCCATTTTATTAGAGTGTTAAGATTGTTGTGTTATATTTTCTCTCTTGAATAAAGATCAAAGTTTCTTGCACCAAAACCAGTTCTCTGCTACACTTTTGTCACAACCCCCAAATAAGTCCACGGTCTAGAACCAAGGGAGTGGGAGCGATTCGAACCGCTCATAAGTTAGAGGTGAAGCTGACACACACCACCACCCGCTACAGAAGCCTCCCCAGCAGACAAAGGCTGTGTGGTAGCAAGTGGCAGAGGAGGTCAACTCCTTATCGGCTATCCGCAGAACCTGGATACAGTGCAGGAAGAGATTTCATGTCCTTCAGCGCACTGGAAAAGTGAGTATGAATTTCCCATCACCCTCAAGTTGATCCCCATTGCCTTTCCTCACCAGCACTCAGCTTTAGCAATCCCTTCCTCCACATCCCACTTGACACTAACATCCATGCACCCTTACCCATTCCCTCTCTCTCTATGGTCACATTCACCTAACTATTTGACTATGCAGCCCTCACACTCCCTATCACTCTGATGCTATGAAAACAACTGACAACACACAGGGAGGGCCCTTGGTCTTGCCATCTCACTCCATCTTTGTCTCCTTCTAACCATCTATGCTATGGATTCTGTACACTCACTCCTTCATTCTCACTCAACCTCCACTTGTCTCCCTCATTGCAGGAAAAGAGAGCTCACAATAAAAGACAATGAGCGATGACAGGAGGAGGGACACCATCAGTAGCCCACCTCACCCCCTGGGAGGAGGCGGTCCTGGAGATCACAGGAGTGGAGGACGACGCGCATGTTGGGGACGGACAGACGGGTGCATCACACCAAGCTGGTGATAGAATAGCTTTCCATCTCTCTCAATGACATTGCATGAGTCGCTGATAATGTTTTGGAAGCTCTAACAGATGGACTAATGATCATCTGCAATATGCAATGTGCATGTAACCTTGGCATCACATCTTTGACTCTTTCCTTTACTCCCCACAGGACCATCGCAAGCACCTGCCCCCACTAGCCAGGAGGAACAGGCTGAGCCTCCAGATTCCTCAGAGGAAGCTGCAACCTCTGAAGGCGCAGTGTCAGCAGAATTCAGCGCACCCAGCACCAGCGCAGACACTCACACCTTGGTGGGACCTTCGGGACATAGAGTAGTGTTGTCACCTGGTGTATCACAGCTCACAAGTGAGCATCAGCAGATTGTGGAGACAGGGATAGCAGTGGAGAGTCCTAGTCAGAGGGTGCAGGACTCTGCCAGCTCGGCTCAGCTGCATGTCGACCCTCTGCCTCTGGGTCCATCCACAGTATCAGCGGTGATGGCACTCCAGGAAAAGATGCAGGAGTCTCTGGCAGGTTTTGTCTCCAGGGTCGCTGCGAGTGTGGAGTGAATGGAGGAGTCCCTCGCTAACATGAGCAGAGCCTTTGTGGAGTCATTGGCGCATGAACGCATCAACGTGGAAAGGATGGCAACCTCCATGCAGGTGCTAAGTCGCCAGAGTGTTGAAAACATGGTGAGTGTTCAGAATAGACTGACATCTCTGGAGGAGTGATGGTCAGCTATTGAACAGAGAAACCAGACCTTCATGGCAGTCCCTCTGAGTTGGACTGCCATTGCAGATATGGGTCCCCATGGCCCCCCTGATGTGCAGCAACGTGCTCTCAAGCCACTTGCAAGCGCTGAGGGGGCCTGACCCATGAGAGGGAAGTTGGTGGCAGACATCAAGGAAGTGGTGGCTCCTCTCCAAGCGCTCACACTTCCATGCCACTGCAGAGCCTTTGGTCAGAGCCCCACCAGAGTCCACACCCAACTGAGATCGGCGTCTCAACCCCTGCACAGCCGCAGGAGCAGCAGACTGTTGACGAGCCCTCACAGGTTTGCCACCCCAGAGGATGCCCGCCAAAGGTGGGAGGATAGAGGATTGGGAAAACTTTAAAAGACAGCAAAAAATAACAAAAAGATTGATTAAGAAAGGGAAGATAGATTATGAAAGTAAATTAGCAAAAAATATAAAAACAGATAGTAAAAGTTTTTATAGTTATATAAAAAGAAAAAAGGTGGCTAAAGTAAATGTTGGTCCCTTAGAGGATGAGACCGGGAAATTAATGGTGGGAAATATGGAGATGGCAAAAACACTGAATGAATATTTTACATCAGTCTTTACAGTAGAAGACACTAAGAATATCCCAACACTGGACAAACAGGGGGCTAAAGGGGGGGAGGAGCTAAACACGATCAAAATCACTAAGGAAGTGGTACTCGTAAAATAATGGGACTCAAGGCGGATAAATCACCTGGACCTGATGGCTTACATCCTAGGGTCTTGAGGGAAGTGACGGTAGGGATTGTGGATGCATTGGTAATAATTTTCCAAAACTCCCTGGACTCGGCAAAGGTCCCGGCAGACTGGAAAACTGCTAATGTAACACCCTTATTTAAAAAGGGCAGTAGAAAGAAGGCTGGAAACTATAGACCGGTTAGCCTAACATCTGTGGTAGGTAAAATTTTGGAGTCCATTATTAAGGAGACAGTAACAGGACATTTGGATAATCATAATTTAATAGGACAAAGTCAGCATGGTTTTATGAAGGGGAAGTCATGTTTGACAAATTTGCTGGAGTTCTTTGAGGAAGTAACGTATAGGGTGGATAAAGGGGAACCAGTGGACGTAGTGTATTTAGACTTCCAAAAGGCATTTGACAAGGTGCCACACAAAAGATTATTGCTTAAGATAAAAAATCACGGGATTGGGGGTAATATTCTGGCATGGATAGAGGATTGGCTATCTAACAGAAGGCAGAGAGTTGGGATAAATGGTTCATTCTCAGACTGGCAATCAGTAACTAGTGGTGTTCCGCAGGGGTCAGTGCTGGGTCCCCAACTCTTTACAATCTATATTAACGATTTGGAGGAGGGGACCGAGTGTAACATATCAAAGTTTGCAGATGATACTAAGATGGGAAGGAAAGTAGTGAGTGAGGAGGACATAAAAAACCTGCAAGGGGACATCGACAGGCTAAGTAAGTGGGCAGAGATTTGGCAGATGGAATACAATACTGGAAAGTGTGAGGTTATGCACTTTGGCAGGAATAATCGTAGAGCAAGTTATTATCTTAATGGCAAGAAACTGGAAAGTACTGAAGTACAAAGGGATCTGGGGGTCCTGGTGCACGAAACTCAAAAGGTTAGTATGCAGGTGCAGCAAGTGATTAAGTAGGCCAATGGAATGTTGGCTTTCATTGCTAGGGGGATAGAATATAAAAATAGGGAGGTATTGCTTCAGTTGTACAAGGTATTGGTGAGGTCGCACCTGGAATACTGCGTACAGTTTTGGTGTCCATACTTAAGAAAGGACATACTTGCTCTCGAGTCAGTACAAAGAAGGTTCACTCGGTTAATCCCGGGGATGAGGGGATGGACATATGAGGAGAGGTTGAGTAGATTGGGACTCTACTCATTGGAGTTCAGAAGAATGAGAGGCGATCTTATTGAAACATATAAGATTGTGAAGGGGTCGGATTGGGTGGATGCGGGGAAGATGTTCCCAATGATGGGTGAAACTAGAACTAGGGGGCATAGTCTTAGAATAAGGGGCTGCTCTTTCAAAACTGAGATGAGGAGGAACTACTTCACTCAGAGGGTGGTAGGTCCATGGAATATGCTGCCCCAAAAAGCTGTAGAAGCTACATCATTACATAAATTTAAAACAGAAATAGACAGTTTCCTAGAAGTAAAGGGAATTAAGGGTTACGGGGAGCGGGCAGGAATTTGGACATGAGTCTAGGTTCGGATCGGTCATGGCCCTGTGGGTAGCGGAGCGGGCCCAGGGGCCGTGTAGCCTGATCCTGCTCCTATTTCGTGTGTTTAATTCGGTTAGATTCAGGAGATGGTTCTGTGATAGTGGATTGGCGGTTAGGATCAGATCAGCCATGATCTTATTGAATGGCGGAGCAGGCTCGAGGGGCCGATTGGCCTACTTCTGCTCCTATTTCTTATGTTCTTATGTTCTTATGAGACAGGAGCAGCAAGAAACTGAGCAAGGGGCCTTCACATCTGCTGAAGCCACAGGGGAAGCACCATGTAGGAGCACGCGTAAGAGAAAGATACTGCAAAAATAGTCACAAGGGTAGTCACTTGGGTGAAATTTGATATTTTATGCGTAAAAGCCATCATATGAATCATGTACATAAAAAATCTGATGGCTACTTCTGTAGTTGTGGCGTGTGTCATTCTGCGAATGGGACTTCCACATTGAGGGCTTAGGAAGTGCACAGCAAAGCATGATGATTCTGGAGACCCTGGCTGCTGAGTACTGCAGGGCTCCACCTGATCTATTCTGGCATCTGAAGCGCATCTTCAGCAAACCGATGGTTTGCTCGATTATGGCTCTGGTGGACATGTGGCTGGAGTTGTAGCTCTCCTCAGCTTCGTTGGATGGTCTCCTCAACGGCATCATTATCCACGTCCTCAGGGGATAGCCCTTGTCTCCAAGTAGCCATCCGTTAAGTTGATCTGGCGGACTGAGTAGCGGAGGCACACTAGACTGGCGCAGTATGAAGGAGTCATGGCAACTGCCAGGGTACTGGCACAAACATGCAAAATTTCTTTCTTGTGGTCACACACCAGCTGAACGTTAAGGGAGTGGAAGCCCTTGCGATTGACAAAAATAATTGGATTGCGATGGGATGCCTTAAGGGCCACATGTGTGCAATCAACGACGCCCTGCACCCTTGGAAAGCATGCCAGATGAGCCAATCCAACCGCACGCGCCGTGACACTTGCTTGATCCTTGGTGAAATGGATATGATTGTGCGCGAGGGCAAAGAGGGCATCGGTTACCTGCGTGATGCAAGTGTGTGCGGCCGCCTGGGAGATGCCACTGATGTCTGCTGCTGATCCCTGGAATGAGCCTGAGGCAAAAAAGTTGATTGCGGTGGTGGCTTTGACGGCCACTGGTAAGGGTTGTCCACCTGGTCCTCTGGCCTGCAGGTCTTGTTGCAGCATTGCGCAGATGTTACCCACTAACTCTCACGAAAGTCGGAGCCGCCTTTGGCACTGCTGCTCAGACATGTTGAGATAGCTGACCCTGTGTCTGTAGACCCTGTTTGGGGGGTATCTCCTGCGCCGGTGGGCTTCCAGGCACTGGCCCCTTCTGGCCTGTGCATCTTCAGGTGGGTGAGCAGCAGCTTGGCGCGCCTGTTGTTGCTGCTGCTGTTGGGGCTGCTGTTGTTGTTGTTGTTGCTGTTGTTCGGCCTCATCTAATATCCAGAAGGGAAGGAAATAAATGGCTCCCATGCTTCTGGTAGATGCCTCAGTTGAGGAATTGCTCACTGAAGGTGGCGAGAGGTGTTTCCCAGGAGGTCACACTGGAGATGGGTGTAAAGCTCCAAACTTCCACAGCTGTGGTTAAGCCTTCTAAAAGTTCCCCCAGACCTGAGACTACAAAGTCCTGCCACCTGCAAATGATGGCTGATCAAATCTCCTCTTTAATGGTTGAGCTGCAGCTGATAGTCAGCAATCCAATTGTGCTCCCGCCAGGTTTCACCGTTGTGTTTCAGAACAGGCGTGTTTCACGTGGGAAAAAGGTTAAAATTGCAATGGCCATTCAAAATGGCATTATAGAGGCAATTTAGTGCTTGTTAAGGGCCTTAACGGCCTATCCCGCCTCTTGGAGGCGGGATGGAGACGGGACCATCAGACACGAATTTTTGAAAATTGCGTGGAGGCGGGATGGTGGCGGGGTCGGGCCCGTCCGCCAGTTTTTGCAATTTTAACCACCCACACGCCTCCAATCCCACCTCCACGGCCCAATGAAAATCCTGCCCACTGTGTAACGTGCATTTGTATAAGATTTTACATTTTCATTGTCTCAACTGAAAGTGTGGAAAACTCCATGTACCTCAACAAGCCCAAATGGAATGCCTTCCATTTTTTGCAATTAAAAAATTGCAACCTGTGTTAACATTATTGTTTTCAGGAACAGGCCTTACTGTCCGCTGTCCACTTTAACCTACATCGCCATCGACTCCTGGAATTGATTAGTAGTCAGTTTTTTAGAACTGTAAGAAGCAAATCAGATCGTTTGCCTCGAGAGGAGTCATGTGTCAGCATTGGAAGATTTTACACAGCATAGAAGATGTGTTTCAATTGTGCCTCTGAGATTAATATGTTTATGGAATTATCTTCAGGTCTGCCACCTCATGTGAAGATATGCACTATCACAGAAACATAATTATCACATCACCAACATTTCTAAACCACTTCCTGAGCTTGGACTCGATAAAGGAGAGTTTTAATGGAATGATAGAAATTGCAGCACAGTGTCTGTGCTGGTGCTCTCTCCTGTAACTGTCAGGGGTTTTCTCTTGCTAGGCCTCTCTCTCTGGTGAGACCTCTCTCTCTTTTGCACAGTAATTTACCGAGTGGTTCGACCCACTCACCCCTTAGGTTCTGTACACTGGACTTTGAGGCAGGAACTACAATGCAGAGAATACTCTGTAGACCAAGTTTAATGAAACGAAGTGAAATTTTATTGCATGAAGGAAAAATTGAATGTAAGCCAAAATAAGGTACATAGGAGGGGAAAAAAATCATAATACAGTACTAACCAATATATCTACAGGCATATTATACTTTACACAGTTCACCATGAAATAGGGAAACACACGGAACATCGAGGGACAACAACTCATTGTTAATTATCCCCTAAAATGCCCACCCCCTAAACCTAGCTAGATTAGATTATGAGGGGCCAGAAACATGCTCACCAGTCCCAGTTAGAAAAGTCTTCAAAACGTCTCCGATCCCAATCGTCTACCGAATCGTCTTCTTCTCCCGAGTCTGAATGGCCTCTCTACCGAACCCGAACTCCTAACCGAACTGCACCTTCTTCGGACCCCCGAACGATCTCTCGAAAATGATCTCTACAATGCTCTTCTTGCTCTTCCGCACTGCTCTCTCTCCGAACTCGAACTCCTAATGGCTAACCCAGGTCTCCAGTTATACTTCTCATGGAGGCCCTTATCTCCCACCATATCAAGGTTAGTCTTTGTTTAAATTTTGGTGGGCTTGTAGCACAGAGGGGTAATCATTGGCCTAGAAATTCAGTGCCCTTAGCGCCGATTTTGCGGCGCTAGAGGGCCTAGCGCTGCAATTGGCGCCGGCGCCGAAATTGCCTGGGGCCCTTCCGCCGCGGTAGACCGGTAGCGCTGCGCCGGCACCGATGACGTCATCGGTGTGCGCAGCGTCCCGGTTGCCATGCCGACGGGCCCCAGCGCCGAAATTCAGTTGCGGCCGCCTCGCCCGTGACAGCCGCAACTAAGACTCTGGCAACAGAGTCTTACATGACTTTGCGCCGGCGCATTAAAGGCCCCGCGGCGGCCGGCCGCTTTCCCGCCGGCCGCCTGGCCGCAGCTCCCTCCCCGGACTTCCCCCCCCCCCCCCCCGGAACAGAAGCAAGCCCGGCACTTGTCCGAGGTGCCGGGCTCATTTTTAAAAAGATTTTCGCGGGCCGCGGCCGGGTGCAGGCAGCTCCTCCTTAAGGGAAGGAGGAGGCCTGCACTTCCCGAACCTGCCGCACCGCAGCGGGCGCCGCAGCGCCGGAATAGCGCTGATATTCAGCGCGTAGCGCCAGTTTTCAGGCGCAAACAGCTCTCAGCAGCGCCGGCAGCCGTTTGGGCGCAGAACTATTGAATTTTTGGCCCGCCCAGCGCGACTTAGCTCCGGCACTAACTTCCGGCGCTAAAGCCGTCGCTGCGCCAAAACCCAATTTCTAGGCCATTGTGTTTAAAGCACTTTTGGAATGGCCAGTAACTACCATCTCTGGTCTGGAATGACCTTGTATTGTCTTTAATGGGTCTTGATGTTCCCTTTTGAATTTGAAGCTGTTTCCCTTTGTCTGGGTAAACATTTTGATGGCCTTTATCTACAGGCCGATCTGATTGGATCTGCATCCAATCCATATGTATGGGGTTCCGTCTGGTTTCGCATTCTCCGAAATTGCATTCCAGAACTTACTGTGGACTGAATCCACAAAGCTGTCTGTGGACTGCAGGAACCATTTTAAACTGTCCCAAAAAGCTGGTCACGGGATCTGGCGGCCATTTTGTGTGCCCCTTTTTCTGGGCTTCTTTTAAAACAGTCTTTAAAATTAAGGCCTTTTCTGCCAATAGACCCTTATAGGACAATGTTCAATTTTGCGAATCCTACATAACCCAATTCTGCCCCAGATCCTTCGATGTTCCTTCCTTTCAAATACTTATCCCATTCCCTTTTAAATGATGTCCTAGGGCAGGATTTTCATTGGGCCGTGGAGGCGGGATTGGAGGCGGGTGGGGGGTTAAAATCTCGAAATCGGGGGGCACGAACCCATCCCGCCTCCATACCAGTTTCAAAGGAGGCAGATACCCGACCTGTGCTGGGACCCGCCTCCCCAAGGTGGGAAGGGGATTAGTGCCAATTAACTGCCTGTTAACAGGTAGTTAACAGGCAGTTTTTAGCCTAATCCCTATTGTTATTGCTGAAGTGTGGGATTCCTGATGGCTCCAAACCACGCCAAGTTAGCGAGGTGGACCGTCGGGCTGAAGGGCTTGGAGGGTTCGAGATGTCCGGTGTTCAGGTGAGTGATGGGTGCATGAGTGCAGAGGTAAGTGTGTTTGGTGTGTGTAAAGTGTTTAAATAAGTTTAATTACCTTTACTTACCTGTACAGCCTTCCTTTCTTCAGGTCTTGGGAGTCCTTCATCTCATCGGTACAGAAAGCAGAATGGCCGCGAGCTGTCAAACGTTGCAGCATTCAGCTTTCTGTTCTGGAGAGATCTCTAAATCAGCCTGAGAGGAAGGAATTAACTTGGAGTACAGATTGTCAGTGTTTGACAGCTTCAAAAAGCTGTCAAACGCTGATATTTCATCTGCCAAAAGCTTTTGACAGATGAAATGTCAATCTGTGACGTCACCTGTTGCCAGGTAGCCCTTAATTGGCCTGCTGAGCCCGCTGGGCAGGCTCAACAAGGTCAATCAAGTGAAAATCGCGTGGGTTGGCCACAACTCAATGGAGGCGGGACTACATCCCCGAAAGTTGTAGTCCCGCCTCCTACACACCTCCTCAATGAAAATCCAGCCCCTAGTCTCTGCCTCAATAGCCACTTGTGGTGAAACATCCGATGGCCTAATGGCCCTTAGTTCAAAAACCTTTCTCCCTTCTTGCCCCCAATGGAAACAATCTTTCACTATTTACCCACAGTAAAGTCCAGAAGGAGTTTGAGCTTTTTGATATGGACCTTTTGGTGCCTGCACTTGAGAAGGACCAAAATAGAAAAGTATTATGGAGCGGAAACTGTCAGAGCAATGCTTGCCCAGGAACCATGAGATGGATTTGAAACCCTGGATTAACAAGGTGAATACTTGGTAAAAGAGCATAATGGGTTAAAGTATGAGCAGCAAAGGAAGAATAACACATGTGCAGCCAATGCAATCAGAACAAAATTGCAGGTAGACTAATTTGGTATCGATGGTCTACCGAGGAATGGATCGGTTATAATGAAACATCAATTGAACAAAGACCTCTGGGCCATAATTGTCAGCTTTACCAAAATCGAAAAGTATTATGGACTTCTTTATTGTTCAAACTGCCTTGAGAGACAATGTACGGCAGACTGACTGTGTCGAGCTAGACTGTTCAAGGACAAAGCTTGCTCATTCCGCTGACAGTTACAAGATAAGGAGATGTAACGAAGGAGGCGATAAGACAGTTGTTCAACCATGAGAAATGGAAGGAAAAGAAGTCCCTACACTAGGTTTCATATACCCTCTTACTGGCTGCTCCTCTCTCGTTGCCTCTCTCCCACTCAACATATTGCTGCTGTTGCTGCTGCTGCTCTGCTCTGCTTCCAGCTCTGCAGGAAATGCTGTTTCCCACACCCAACCCATTCCCACATCTCCCTTCCTGAGCCCTAATTCCCTGACCCCTATTCTCCAATCTCCCTATCTGCCCCTGTCCAAGCCCCAAACCACCCACCCTATTCCCCAACCTCTCCTCTCCCCCAGAACCACCATCCCCGATCCCCTAGTCTCCTTCCCTCTCTGAGCCTTTATCCCCTGCTCCTTAGTAGAAATTGTATCAACCTCTTCCCACCCAGCTTCGCACCTCTCCCCACTCCATCCCCCAGGCCACCAGCTGTTTCTCCAGCAGTCAGCCCCATTTCAAGTCACCCGTAAGCAGGAGCCGGCTCTTTGTGGCTCCCTAAGTTATTCCATAGTTTTTGCCTCCACTACCCTACCCAGAAGATTGTTCCAGGTATTGAATAAATGCTATATGAAGAAATGCATCCTGATCTCAGTCCAGAACTTGCCTTTTATTAGTTTGAACCTATTCTCCCTAACCTGCAGTTATGGTTTCACTTGAAAATATGCTTCACATGCGGGAGGAAATACAGAATTTGGTGACTTCAACATACATAAAGAAGATGCTTGCAGACAATATTGTCAACAGGCAGCATATAAGTAAAGAATTGGATGAGATTAAGAATGGAGCCTTGGGGCACGCCGAAAGGGACCCATACAGGCACAGAAAGATGCTTTAGATGTTGCTGACCTGTGCATCTTCCTTGCATTTAGATAAGTGGGATGTGTCCCTACAGGGAGAGAGTGTACATTCCATATCAGACAAACAGAAACTACTTACGTGGATTTCTAAGCAGTTTGAATTGATAACTCCTAAGCATTATGATTGGTTTCCATGCATGTCAGGCACTTAACTATTCCTAATCCATAACTTTCTATTTTCAAAATTTGGCTTTGTAAGAAACCTTACTTTTAGGCCTCTTTTACTTGTTCAATAGGTTAGAGCCGACACAAATGGTTACAGTAAATAGTTTATTTTGAGAAGTAAAAACGAAGATCAGTACATGTAAATATTTAAGCAGTAATTAACAAAACAGAGCAAGAAATGATATTACCCGCTCCGAATTGGGTAGAACCCATAACTTATGGATGCCTGTTGCTTGTCCCTGTCTACGATTGTCTTCCTAGCCTGGTGATTGCCTCTATATCAACAAAAGCCCAAATTCCCTATATTATATCCTAAAGAAATGGAACTGTGGCAAAAGACATCCAGTCAGGTATTTCTCCAGTACTCCCTGTTATGTTCATAAATAAATAGACATTTTCATTATGAACAGCTAGCTTGAGCTAGTCACTCTATTCAGCCATGTGGACTAGTGTGCAGGCATCCATCTTGACTGCTGCCTTGTGGGTAGCCCCCTACTAAGCATACAGCTCCACCTAGTGTACCATTCTAGAATGACATGTTACTGATCATTACATCCCCCTTCCTTAGAGGTTAAACAAAATCAATATCAATCAATCATAACGACATAAACATCTTCACACCAGCCAACACATTTTCAAAGCTTTACTTTATGAACTCTAAGCTTTTCATTCTTTTATTATAGTTTTCTTTGTACTCAAAGATTAAGTCTATCAGGCTTTTTTACTTCATGTGTGGATCTTCTCAGCACAGGTAAGTCTGATGTGTTTTCATGAGAGCCAGTATGTGTGTTTGTGTTAGATTGTTCTGGTGGTGAGTGACAAGATTCAGTTGCGGCATTGTCATCGATTTGCTCTTGGGTAGTTTCTTGTGTTTTCAGGAGGGAACGGTGGTTCCTCCTGAGAATCTGTCCTTCCTCAGTTCTAACAGTGTATGACCTTGGTCTTACTTCCTCAAGAACTGTAGCTTTCCTGTTCCATGCATCTGGATCCTCAATCCTGACAACATCATCCCTTGTCAATGGTTTCAGAGTTTTGGATGACTTGTCATAGTGTGATTTCTGTTTCAGCTTTAACAGTTGAAGTCTCTGTCTTAGTTCCTTACTCTGCTTTTCTTTTACACAGCAGGGTAGCATGGTGCGCAACTTGTGACCCATTAGGAGTTCAGCAGGTGAAGAACCATAGTCTAAAGGGGAGGCTCGGTAGCTCAGCAGGGCGAGATAAGGATCAGACTTGCTTTCTGTTGCTTTCTTCAGTAGCTGTTTGAGAACTTGAACACCTTTCTCTGCCTTACCATTCGACTGAGCATGCAGAGGACTGGATGAGATGTGTTGAAAGTCATAATGTGCTGCAAACTGTTGCCACTCCTTACAGTTGAAGCACGGACCATTGTCGCTAACGGCAATCCTGGGAATTCCATGTCTGGCGAAGATGGATTTAACATGCATTATGACACTGCTTGCTGATGTGCTTGAGAGCAGCGCCATCTCAGGATAGTTAGAGTAGTAGTCAATCACTATTAGATAGTCTTTACCATTCAAATGAAAGAGGTCCATACCAACCTTTTGCCATGGTACTGTTGGTAAGTCAGCTACTATCATTGGTTCCTTTGCTTGTTTGTTTTGGTGTTTCTGACATGTCTCACATATGCCTATCATGTTCTCAATGTCCTTATTTATGCCAGGCCAATAAACAGTGTCTCTTGCTCTCCTTTTGCATTTTTCAATTCCGAGGTGTCCCTCATGAATCCTTTTGAGCATGTCTTGACGTAAAGCCTGTGGAATGACTATTCTGTTCTGTCACTTGCGACACTTAACTCTGACCTGATGTGATAGTACTTTGGACAGGAACCTTTTGGCCAACCATGATGAATGTTCTCTATTACTGTTTGTAACACTGTATATTTTACTGTTTCTTCTGTTATTTGCTTTGATTTTGTCTCTGACATGGGCAGCGCAGCAGTGACCATACTCATATGAACATCCATGTCTTCCTCAGTAGAGCTCACATGACTCATTGTGGGTGCTCGGGATAGTGCATCTGCTAACACTGTGTTTGCCTGGTGTGTAGATCAGTTCAAAGTCATATCTTTGCAGCTTCATCATGAGTCATTGAATCCTTGGAGACATCTCATTCAGGTTTTTTTTAATGATGGCAACCAGTGGGCTGTGGTCTGTCTCAACTGTGAAGGTGGGAAGTCCATATATGTAGCCATGGAACTTTTCTAGTCCAACGACCAAGCCTAGACATTCCTTTTCAATCTGGGCGTATTGACATTCAGAATCAGTCATAGACCTGGAGGCATAGGCAACAGGCTTCCAATCTTCACCCTCTGCTTGTAGCAAGACCGCGCCTAGGCCATCTTTTGATGCATCCGTTGACACTTTGATTCTCTTTGTTGGGTCAAAGAAGGTGAGTACAGGTGTGGTTGTCAGCACTGTTTTGAGGTTCATCCACTCTTGTTCATGTCTTTCTGTCCATGCGAACTCATTTGTTTTATGTAGCAGGTCTCGCAGACAGGCTGTCTTGGCTGACAAGTTAGGAATGAACTTTCCAATGAAGTTTATCATCCCCATGATGCGTAGCACTCCTTTTTTGCCAGTGGGTCGGGGCATTTTGAGTATGGCCTTTACTTTTTCCATACCTGGCTCTATTCCTTTACCAGATAGATTATCTCCTAGGAAAGTGACATCCTGGACGCCAAACTGACACTTGGCTTTGTTGAGCTTCAGTCCATTCCGGCGTATGCTCTGTAGCACTTTAGTCAGTCTCTCATTGTGTTCTTTCAGTGTGGAGCCCCAGATGATGATGTAATCAACATAGACCCGAACTCCTTCCAGACCTTCAATTATGTGTTCCATCGCTCTATGAAAGATTTCAGATGCAGATATTATCCCGAAAGGCATTCTGAGGAAACAATACCTGCCAAATGGTGTGTTGAAGGTACAGTATTTGGTGCTCTCTTCATCCAGTTTTAGTTGCCAAAATCCTTGTGAGGCATTGAGCTTTGTGAAGTATCTGGCACCTGACATTTCACTGGTGATTTCTTCTCGCTTGGGAATCTGGTAGTGTTCACATTTTATGTTTGCATTTAAGTCCTTTGGATCCATGCAAACTCTTAGATCATTGTTCTTTTTCTTTACACATACCATGAAGCTAACCCAGTCTGTTGGCTCTTCGACTTTCCTGATGACTCCTGGTGTGGTCATTCTGTCCAGTTCTTTCTTGAGCCGGTCACACAGGGGTGCTGGAACTCTCCGTGGAGCATGTACCACTGGCTGAGCATCCTCCTTTAGCTGGATCTTGTAAGTGAATGGTAGAACTCCAAATCCTTTGAACACATCCTGGAAATTACTCACTACAGAAGCCATTGAGTCATCTGGTCTGCTTATGGCACAGTTTATACGGTAGACTCTCTTGACCAGTTCTAAGTCCTCACAAGCTTTGTCACCCAGTAGTGAATCAAGTCCTTCAGCCACAACAGAAAACATGAGATGATGCACTTTGTCTTTGACTGTCACTTTAAGTCTGCATACACCAAGCTATCTATTTTCTGTCCATTATAGTCCTTCAGTAGTACTGACTTTTTCTGTATGTTGGGCATTTCTTTCATATTTTTAATGTCACTCATACTGATTAAGTTTGCTTTTGCCCCAGTGTCTAGTTTCAATGTAACTAATGCTCCATTTACCTGCAGTGGCATTATCCATTTGTCCTCTTTTACTGCATTAACTTTATGTTCAGCATTGTCCATTCCTGAGGGCTGCACATTTTCTGTATCCTTTTCGATATTGTCACATGACACCATTCCTACAAAAAATGTCTCACTTAAATCAGTGTCCTCAATCACATTGACTTGTTGCCCTTGCTTTGTTTTTACTTTTGAAAAGCATTGTTTGGCAAAGTGATTCTTTCCATTACATTTTGTGCACATTTTCCCAAATGCTGGGCATTGTCTTGACTGGTGTTTGTAACCACAGCGTTTACAATTAAAAGTTCCATCCTCCGATTGCTTTGCATTTCTGTTCTGCCAACGTTTCTTCCCCTTGCCGGACACAGCACCGACAGCAGCACTATCACTTACTACAATCGCACCACTATTAATTTCACTGAAAGTGTTTGTGTGCTGTTGAGCTAGCTCACTGGCATGGCATATATTCACAGCATCCTCCAATGTTAGTTCGGTTTCTCTCAACAAATGTTCCCTGACCTTTTTATCATGAATACCAAACACAACCTGGTCACGAATCATGGATGACTTCAGTTCAGTGAAATTGCATGTCTGTGCTTTCAGTTTCAGATCGGTCACAAAGCTATCAAAAGTCTCATTTTGCTGCTGTGTCCGTGAATAGAACACGTACCTCTCATAGGTCTCGTTCTTTTTGGGAGAACAATGTGTATCAAACTTCTTTAGCACATCATCCATTTTTTCTCTGTCCTCCTCTTGATCAAATACAAATGTATTAAATGCCTCTATCGCCTGCGGGCCTGCAACCGTGAGCAGTAACGCTATTTTCCTTGCATCTGGCATCGTACCGAACCCGATGGCAGCAATATAGAGTTCGAATTGTTGTTTGAAAGTCCGCCAATTGCAATCGACATTCCCCGTGAGTTTCAAACCCTCTGGTGGCTTCAAATTCTCCATGTCGCATTTCGCAATATTCAGCAGATATTACCAATCCTGGTACCATGTTATGTTCATAAATAAATAGACATTTTCATTATGAACAGCTAGCTTAAGCTAGTCACTTTATTCAGCCATGTGGACTAGTGTGCAGGCATCCATCTTGACTGCTGCCTTGTGGGTAGCCCCCTACTGAACATACAGCTCCACCTAGTGTACCATTCTAGAATGACATGTTACTGATCGTTACACTCCCCTGATCTCTTTTTCAGCCTCAATCCCCACCTTAACCAAACCTCAGTGATCTAAAATCTAGAAACAAATTTGTTGCATTTCTCAGTATCCTTTTCAGTGTATTTATATTTCTTTGTAAGTACTGTGACTGCAGCTGAGTATAATACTGTATATGCCTTCCAAATTCACTTTCAGAGAGGAGCTGACAGCATTTATGGCCATAATGTTGTGGGCGGTGAAGTCAATTTCACAACTTGCCATGGTGGGATATGAATTCACAACCTGCTAGGTTACTAGTTTAGTACCATACCACTACTGTACCCTAATTAGAGGATATGGACACCAAGCCAGAATGGAAGAAATTAGGTGGACTGAAAGTTTGGTTAAAGACATGGATTTGGAGAAGGTTTTTAAAGGTGAAGATGTGGAAAGATTTAGGGAGTGAGTTCCTGGGAGCAGAGTCGGGGCAGCTGAAGGGACTATCTCAAGTGGAGGGTGAGATGGGAGGAAATGCACAGAAGGCTGGAATCAGAGGAACAGAGCAATCAGCAATAATTGTGCAGTAACGTTGTTCCACAAATGATGGCTCACAAGGTGGATGCTTTTTACAAGTTGTATACTATTTATCCCATGTGTGAAACATGTGTGCAGACTTGCTAATAGTGCCAGCAGTGATGCTACAGTACCGGAAATGTAACACTTACAGATGCTGCACACATGATACGGGTATAGAAATAACACCATAATTGAAACATTTCAGCATCAAAATTAAAACTGTCAGTTATCATGTAGTAATATAATTGGATTTGATTGGTGCTTAATATAGAATATTGTGGTTAAATTCAACAGAGTAGAGCAGCTGCCTAAAAGTAATATAAGCCTATTTAGATGCAATGTGAATGGAAAATTGATGAATAGAAATCTACCAAATAATTTAATAAAGGATGACTATAATATTTTTGTCTTCCAACAGTTGCTCATGCACAAGTCAGCAGCATTAGTGTATATTAGTGTAGGAATGGAAGAGTCTGTGATGGGATTACAGGTACTTAGTAATATCTGTCATGGACTACTGGCCTTTTTAACATTAAAATTTTTTGTAACTTTTTTAACATTTTGCAAACTACACCTCTCTAATTTTCCTGATGTTACTCTTCTCTCACTATTAATGTAACTGCCACACAGGGGTATAGCTAGCAATTTGTTTTTAAAGCACTCATTGGCCCTGTGTCGATCCCTCAATAGGAAATTAGGACATAGGGATAAACAGGACTGGAAAAAACCATTGAGGTCCAACTAGCTGATCCGATTATTGATGAAATATCATTTCCCTAGGTATCTCTCATACTCTCTATCAATTTTTTCCTGCAGGGACTTGTGAGTTTGTTGGTACAATTGGCATCCATTGCCTCCCTTGGCTGTCGATTCCATGCATTCACCATTCTCTGTGTAAGTAAATGTAAATTGTCTTTTCATGCTTCCTCTGAATTTGAGGTTATGCTCTCTTGTAAGATCTGTGACTATGTTAACGTTATTGACAATTATCTTGTCTATACCCTTTAGCGTCTTGAATACTTCAATATGATCACCCTGAGCCTGCTCTTCTCCAATGTAAATATTCCCAGCACTCTCTCCTCATAACTTAAGTGCCTAAATGTATCTATCAATTTAGTTGCCCTTTTCTGCACCCTCTCCAAATGTTTGAATGTATTTCTCATAATACGGTGACCAGAATTGTACACAGTACTCCAGATGGAGTACTCACAAACCATACCTCCATTAGTAACTGGAGCTGCTATGTTCATGTTATGCATAACAACATATCTTCCAAGGAGCGTTCGAAGAAGTGGACGAATTAATAAGATTGGAGTGCTTCTGAAATAGAATGAAAATTGGCTGAAGGAGACAAAGCAAAGGATGGTTGTATGTGGAGTTCTATCAGCATAGAAGGAGATAACTAGTTGGATTTCTCAGGTATCAGTGCTGGGGCTGTTGATATTTATAATGAACATAAATGAACTTGGAAGTGGGGATAAAAGCTAAACTCTTTAAGCTTGCAGACAATATCAAGCTGAAAGAGACCGCCAATAATTAGGAGCAGGCTGATCAAATATAGAAAGAGCTAGATAGTTTGGACAGCTCGGCTGATGAGTGGCAGGTTTCATTTAATTTGGACAAATGCAAAGTCATGAGAATAATAAACAGTACCAATATCAGTTAAATTGTATTATTCTACAAAACACAACATAGGCAGAGTTTGGGGTGGAAAGATCGCTGAAGCCATCTGCATGTGTGTGGCAGCAGTAAAGAGTGCAAATAGGACCTTGGGTCATATAGCCAGGGAAACATAGAAACATAGAAGATAGGAGCAGGAGTAGGCCATTCGGCCCCTCGAGCCTGCTCCGCCATTCAATGAGATCATGGCTGATCATCCAAACTCAGTACCCTGTCCCTGCCTTCTCCGCATATCCCTTGATCCCTTTAGCCTTAAGAAATATATCTAACTCCTTCTTGAATATATTTAATGAATTGGCCTCAACTGCCTTCTGTGGTAGAGAATTCCACAGGTTCACCACTCTCTGGGTGAAGAAATTCCTCCTCATCTCTGTCCTAAATGGCTTACCCCTTATCTTTAGACTGTGACCCATGGTTCTGGACTCCCCGGCCATCGGGAACATCCTTCCTGCATCTAGTCTGTCTAGTCCTGTTAGAATTTTATAAGTTTCAATGAGATCCCCTCTCATTCTTCTAAACTCCAGCGAGTATAAGCCCAATCGACCCAATCGCTCCTCATACGTCATTCCTGCCATCCCAGGTATCAGTCTGGTGAATCTTCGCTGCACTCCCTCCATGGAAATAGCGTAAAAATCTCAGGAAGGGATTCTGAGTTTGTAATAGAACTGGACAGAGGTGTGGTCTGACCAGAGCACTGAACGGTCTGATTGTGACTTTCTCTGACTTGTATTTTATTGTTTTGGTTACATCATTCAACATTCTATTGGCTTTGTTGATTGCTGTTTTGCAATGGTTACACATGATTATGGTCAAGTCTACTAAGACTCCTGGGTCTTTTTCATAGAATTACATAGAATCTACAACACAGAAACAGGCCATTCAGCCCAACAGATCTATGCTAGTGTATGTAAGAGCCTCCTCCCACTCTAATTACCTCTTCCCACCCTGCCCCCATATCCCTCAATTATCATCTCCCTCAAGTATACATCAAGCCTTCTCTTAAATGTATCAATGCTCTCTGCTTCAACCACTCCATGTGGCAGCGAGTTCCACAATTTTATCCTTAGCTATTGCAACATTATACATGGAGTACGTGTCACCCATTTTACTTTCCTATGTGCAGTACTTTACTTGTCCACAATAAATTGTTTTCGCCATTCTTCTGCCCACTTATATATTTTGCCCAGCTCATATCAGAATTTCTGAGCTCCCTCCTAGTTTGGTATCATCTGCAAATTTAACCAGTTTGCATTGAGTTTCTGAGTCCAAATGATTGATGTACATTAAAAACAGAAGTGATCCCACACCCCAACATATCTCCTCTAACAAGTACGCACTGTTTTCTAGCCTTTACCCAATTTCTTATCCATACCTAAAATTTACCCTGAATTCCCACAATTCTGAGCTTAACTAATAGCCTGATAGCAAAATACTGCAGATGCTGGAAATCTGAAATAACAACAGAAAATGCTGGAAAAACTCAGCAGGCCAGGCAACATCCGTGGAGAGGAATTAGAGTTGACGTTTCGGGTCGAAACCCTTTTTCAAAACTGGAAAGGAAATAAAATAGATCGAAGGCAGGGCTGCGATCGAACAAAAGAAGTAAAAGAGACATTAAGAGGTATTCAAAACCAGACGAGATGGTAATAGGACAAGTGGAGACAAAAGACGGCTGAGATTAGGTGTGAAGTGCACTAGCAGGATGAGACAGAGCTGCCATGTGGGAGAGAGAAAAAAAAAGGAAAGGGGGGGGGAAGGGAAGACCCAAAACAAAGGGGTGGAAAAAAGATATAAGTAAAAATGTAATAGGGGCCGAGGTTATGATCTGAAATTGTTGAACTCGATATTGAGCCCGGAAAGCTGCAAAGTGCCTAATCGGAAGATGAGGAGCTGTTCCTCGAGTTTATGTTGAGCTTCCGTGGAACAATGCAAGAGGCCAAGGACGGTGAGGTCCGAGTGGGAATGGAGCGGCGAATTAAAATAACAGGCGACCGGAAGCTCGGGGTCACCCTTACGGACTGAACGGAGGTGTTCCGCAAAGCGGTCACCCAATCTGCGTTTGGTCTCCCCAATGTAGAGGAGACCGCATCGTGAGCAGCGAATACAGTATACTAGATTGCAAGAAGTACAAGTAAATCGCTGTTTCACCTGGAAGGGGTGTTTGGGGCCCTGGATAGTGGGAAGGGGGGAGGTATAGGGGCAGGTGTTATATCTCCTGCGCTTGCACGGGAAGGTGCCAGGCGAAGGGGAAGGGCTGTTGGGGGTGATAGAGGAGTGGACTAGGGTGTCTCGGAGGGAGCGGCCCCTACGGAATGCTGAAAGGGGAGGGGAGGGGAAGATGCATTTGGTGGTGGGATCACTTTGGAGGTAGCGGAAATGGCGGAGGATGATCCGTTGAATGCGGAGGCTGGTGGGGTGAAAGGTGAGGACAAGGGGAACCCTATCGTGGTTCTGGGAGGGAGGGGCAGGGGTGAGGGCAGAAGTGCGGGAGATAGAACGGACACGGTCGAGGGCCGTGTCAACCATGGTAGAGGGGAATCCTCGGTTGCGGAAAAAGGAAGACATGTCAGAAGCACTGGTGTGGAAGGTGACATCGTTAGAGCAGATACGGCGGAGACAGAGAAACTGGGAGAATGGAATAGATTCCTTACAGGAGGCGGGGTGGGAGGAAGTGTAGTCCAGGTAGCTGTGGGAGTCAGTAGGCTTGTAGTGAATATTGGTCGATAACCTATCCCCAGAGATGGAGACGGAGAAGTCGAGAAAGGGAAGGGAAGAGTCAGAGATGGACCATGTGAAGGTGAGGGAAGGGTGGAAATTGGAGGCAAAGTGAATGAAATTGTCTAGTTCAGGGCGAGAGCAGGAAACGGCACCGATACAGTCATCAATGTATCGGAAAAAGAGGTGAGGGAGGGGACCTGAGTAGGACTGGAACAAAGAGTGTTCCATATATCCCACGAAAAGGCAGGCATAGCTAGGACCCATGCGGGTACCCATAGCAACACCTTTGATTGGGAGGAAATGAGTGGAGTTAAAGGAGAAGTTGTTCAATGTGAGAACAAGTTCAGCCAAGCGGCGGAGGGTGGTGGTGGATGGGACTGGTCGGGCCTCTGTTCAAGGAAGAAGCGGAGCGCCCTCAGGCCATCCTGGTGGGGGGTGGAGGTGTAGAGGGATTGTACGTCCATGGTGAAAAGGAAGCGGTTGGGGCCAGGAAACTGGAAACTGTTAAAGTGGCGGAGGGCGTCAGAAGAGTCGCGGATGTAGGTGGGAAGAGACTGGACAAGGGGAGAAAAGATAGAGTCGAGATAGGAAGAGATAAGTTCCGTGGGGCAAGAACAGGCTGAAACGATGGGTCTACCAGGGCAGTCCTGTTTGTGGATCTTGGGAAGGATACTAATAGCCTGTTGCGTGGAACTTTGTTAAATGCCTTTTGGAAATCTAGGTACACCAAATGCTAGGGATTACCACAGTCCACTTGGGACGTTACCTCTACCAACAATTCAAGGAGGTTGGTCAGGCAAGATCTTCCCTTTCTGATTTCATAGCAACTGCTATTTACTAAGAGGGTGAATTGATATCAGGGTTCTCAGACTCATCTGTTGTAACATCGGCAGAAGAGCCACAGGAATCCTGGTAGAATGGTATAAAAGTAGTTTCCGCCACTTTTCTGGGAATTCCACGGCTCTTCCTCTGAAGTTATGACAGGCAAGCAGAAGGACCCCTGTAGAAATTCACCACCGAGGTATTTACTGTGCAGATACTACTCCAGTTTACTCCTGATAATCAATTCCATCATTTTACTGGGGATTGAAGTAAGACAATTAGGTCTGTAGTTACCTCTGTCTGACTTGTTACTTTTTTTGAATATGGGCACCACGTTAGCTCATTTTCAGTCTGCTGGTACATCCCCAGTGTCCAGTGACTCCCTCATAATGGTTGTCAGTGCTCATAAATCTCCCACCTAGTCTCTCTCAGCACTCTGAGATAAATATCGTCTATCCTCAGGGGATTTATTTGCTTTGAATCATTTAGCCTGTCTCGGAGTTCCATCTCATTCATAGCAAGTCATTTCTTTGTCAAGGGTATCTTTTTTTGGCGAGGGCATGTATTTATGCCTTCTCTTGTGACTAACTGGAAGAAGTAATCATTCAGAGTGTTTACTATCTTGTGCTCATCCTCTGCTTTGAGACAATTTGCATCTTTTATGATTCCCCTCTCTTCCCGGAATGTTCCATTAGTGTTGAAATGCTGAAAAAAGTTCTTACTGTTAGTTTTGCTCTATAGTTATGTACTTTTCAATGTGTCTCTTTGTTCTCTGATCATCTCTGATCACCCCAAAACAGTGGTGGCAACAGGAGCAATGCCGTATGAAAATCAACGCTGGAGCACTCAAAGACCCCGCTAAGAAAGCTCTATTCAGCCTGCGCCTCACAACCAACTTGACGACTCCCAGTGATTCAGACACAGAGTGTCCACAGCACCTGGTCTGCACTCAAGACCTCCATAATCAGCACCTGTGAAGAGACGCTCGGTCACTCGACCAGGAAACACCAAGACTGGTTCGACAAGAATGACCAGGAGATCCAGGAGCTAATAAGCTGCAAGCGCAAGGCAGTCCTGATCTGGAAACAGCAACAGAACTCGAGAGCAAGAAAGCAGCTCTACAGACGCCTGAAGGCCGTGGTCCAACAAAAAACTCGTGACCTAAAGAAAAGATAGTGGGTGGAGAAAGCACAGGAGATCCAGCAGCTAGTCGACAATCACGACGTGCATGGATTCTTTAGCGCAGTCAAGCCCACCTACGGCCCAAGCACCCAAGGTCCTACCCCACTGCGGGCCAAGAACAGAGAGGTACTCATCAAGGACAGAGAAGCAGTCAGTGCCCGCTGGAAGGAGCACTTCAAAGATCTCCTTAACCGAGACTCGGGCTGGATTTTGTCAATGGGGAGCTTTTGGAGGCGGGACTCCCACTTGTTGGGTTTTAGTCCCGCCTCCATCAGCTTGTGGCCAACACATGCTATTTTCCCTTGATTGACCTTGTTAAACCCGCCCAGCGGGCTTAGCAGGCCAATTAAGTGAAAGCCAGTCACAGGTGATGTCAGCGAGTGCCGTTTCATCTGTCAAGAGCTTTTGACAGATGAAATGTCATCGTTTGACAGCTCTGTGAAGCTGTCAAACACTGACAATCTGTCTAAGTTGTGTCTTTACTCAAGACTCAATTAGAAAGCCTTCCTGATCAGAAAGCAGAAGGCTGCAGCTTTTGACAGTTCAGCGGCCATTCTGCTTTCTGTGCCGGTGAGCTGAGGGACTCCTGAGACCTGAAGGGAGGAAGCCTGCAGGAAGAAGTAAAGGTAAGTAAAACTTATTAAAACACTTTACACACACCTCACACACTTACCTCTGCACACATACACCCATTACTCACCTGCACACCGGACATCTCGGCCGCTCTGACCCCCGCAGACTGATGGCCCGCCTCACTGACCCTGGCGAGGTTCGGAGCCGTCGGGAAGCCCACATTTCAGGGCTCAAAATAGGGATTAGCCAAAAAACTGCCTGTTAACTACCTGTTAACAGGCAGTTAATTGGCATGAATCCCCTTCCCGCCTCGAGGAGGCGGGACCCGGCGTGGGTTGGCTACCCGCCTCCTGGCAAGATGGCATGGAGGCAGGTTGGGGACGGGTTGGGCACCCGCCCCCAAATTCTGCCATTTTCCCGGCAGTCCCACCTCCAAACCCGCCTCCCCAGGGCTGGCAAATTCCAGCCCTCTGTCTTCGATACAAGTGTCCTCAACTCCATCCCGCAGCATGCTACCCGCCATCACCTTAGCACAACCCCAGCCCGGCACGAGGTTGAAAAGGCCATCTGACAACTGAAGAACAACAAGGCCTCAGGAGCAGATGGAATCCCCGCCAAGGTGCTAAAACATGGCAGAGAAGCACTATTGGTGTGAATACATGAACTCATTTCTCTTATTTGGAAGGCGGAGAGCATGCCAGGGGATCTCAGAGACACCGTAATCGTGACCATCTTCAAGAAAGGTGACAAGTCCGATTGCGGTAATTACAGAGGAGGCTCCCTGCTGTTTGTCACAGGGAATGTCATCGCAAGAATCCTCCTCAATCGTCTTCTCCCAGTGGCTGAAGAGCTCCTCCCAGAATCGCAATGCAGATTCCGCCCACTAAGGGGCACAATGGACATGATCTTCACCGCGCATCAACTATAAAGGAAAAGTAGGGAACTGCACTAACCATTGTACATGGCCTTATTTGATCTCACAAAGGCCTTTGACACCGTTAACCATGAGAGATTCTTGAGTGTCCTCCTCAAATTCAGCTGCCCTCAAAAGTTTGTCACTATCCTCTGCCTGCTTCACGGCGACATGCAAGCTGTGATCCTGACCAACGGATCCACCACAGACCCAATTCATGTACGGACCAGGGTCAAGCAAGGCTGTGTCATCGCACCAATGCTCTTCTCGATCTTCCTGGCTGCAATGCTCCATCTCACCCCCAGTAAGCTCCCCGCTGGAGTGGAGCTAATCTACAGAACAAACGGGAACCTGTTCAACCTCCGTCATCTCCAGTCCAGATCCAAGGTTGTCCCATCCTCTGTCATCAAATTACAGTATGCAGACGACACTTGTGTCTACGCACACTCTGAGGCCGAACTCCAAACCATCGTCAACACCTTCACTGAAGCGTACGAGAGCATGGGCCTTACACTAAACATTCGTAAGACAAAGGGCCTCTACCAACCTGCCCTTGCCACACAGTACTGCCCCCCGATTATCAAAATCCACGACGAGGCCTTGTCAACGTGGACCACTTTCCATACCTCGGGAGCCTACTGTCAACAAGGGCAGACGTCGATGACGAAGTCCAACACCGCCTTCAGTGTGCCAGTGCAGCCTTCGGTCGCCTGAGGAAGAGAGTGATTGAAGACCAGGACCTCAAACCCAGCACCAAGCTCATGGTCTACAGAGCAGTAGTGATACCCGCCCTGCTGTATGCCTCAGAGACATAGACCACTGGAGAGATACCACCAACGCTGCCTCCACAAGATCCTGCAAATCCATTGGCAGGATAGGCACACCAACATCAGTGTTCTTGCTCAGGCCAACATCCCCAGCATTGAAGCTTTGACCACGTTCGATCAGCTCCGATGGACGGGTCACATCGTCCGCATGCCCGATACGAGACTCCCAAAACATGCGCTCTACTCGGAGCTCCGACACGGCAAGAGAGCCCCAGTTGGGCAGAGGAACCGCTTCAAGGACACCCTCAAAGCCTCCTTGAAAAAGTGCAACATCCCCACCGACACCTGGGAATCCCTGTCCCAAGACCGCACAAAGTGAAGGAAAAGCGTCTGGGAAGGCGCCGAACACCTCGAGTCTCTTCGCTGGGAGCAAGCGGAAGCCAAGCGCAAACAGCGGAAGGAGCGCACATCAACCCAAGCACCCCACCCACCCGCCCCTTCAACCACCGTCTGCCCCACCTATGACAGAGACTGTAGGTCCCGCATTGGACTCATCAGTCACCTGAGAACTCATTTTTAGCATGTCATCCTCGGTTCTGAGGGACTGCCTAAGAAGAAGAAGAAGAAGGATGTTCCATTAGTGTTGAAATGCTGAAAATAGTTCTTGCTGTTAGTTTTGCTCTGTAGTTATGTACTTTTCAAGGTGTCTCTTTGTTCTCTGATCATCTTTTAACATATTTTTGCAAGTTTCTATATGGATCCCAGTGAACCCCACCCTTGTTCTTCCTGCAACATTTGTAGAGGTCATGTTTGCTCTACATTTCACTTTTGATTTAGAATCATAGGGGGAGAAATTCATTATAGCCCAGGAATGGGCAGTAACTTTCGAAAAGTTTGAGAATTAGCGCCAGGCGCTAATGAATCACATTCCATGCAAAATTGAGTCTCACTGCTCAAAGAAAGGATTGGAGCGCTAAATCAAGCGTTAATGGCCTAGCTCAGTGGCGCTACACTCAAAGCACTAATCAATATCAGGTGCAGTGTAATCGCAAGTCATCATTGCCACAGGCTCTTTCCAGTTCTTAAAGGGGGGGTTCATTCATGCTGCATAACCTCATTCTCGGCCAGCAGGAGCAGGTCAAGCCCAAGGAGCTAGACGACTCCAACAAGTGTCATGATGGCAGATCCACTCCCCAGAGAGAAAGCCCACTGATTTTTGGACCAAGCATTGGAGGAGTTGGTGTCCGCTGTGGAGAGATGGAAGGCGGTGCTCTGCCCAGCAAGTGGCAGGAGGCCGCAAGTCTTCTGTGCCATGTGGAGGGAGGTTGCTCAGCATGTCTCGAGCAATACTGTGATCCCAGGACCCACACACAATGCAGGAAGAAATTTAACAACCTCACTCGGGTGGTCAGGATCAGTCAATGCCTCAACAAATGCTACATACCACCATCTGAATCGCAGTATGCACACACTGGCCAAGCACCACATCCCCCATGCTCACCCACCAACAATCTCTACCTACCAACACTCACACTAACATCTCATATCTCATACCTTGCACACAATGACAGCTATTCAACTATGGCAGGCACATCACCCAAACACATTGCTCCACATTCACTCACACACTTTCCTTTCTCTTGCAGGCCAAGGTGGCTCACAACAGGAGGGAGCAGGAGCGCACAGGCGGGGGACAAGCCGACACCCAACCACTGTCTGCGCTGGAGAATAGAGTGCTGGAGCTTATTGGGCGCCAAGGCCACCAGCGACATTGACCCCCTTGGGGACAACAATGGTATGTTCATCCCTACTCCTTCTTCTCACATCCCACTTCCCCCTCACACCACAAGCCTTTTGCAATTTCCAGCTAATCATGCTGTATACATGCATTTCTCCCTTCCTGCTGCCCTTCCTTCACCTTAACCCGACTCTTGTGCCTTTATGCTTTCAGATAATGAGCAAGCACCTGAGCAGCGTGTCCTTGAGGGCACTGATGAGAGCGAGGCCGGAGAAGAGGAGGAGGAAGAACACATCGTGTCATTGCGTGTCTCACCAGCAGGCACCAGCTCAGATACTGGCACTACCTGTTCTTTAGAGGCTAGTATAGTAGCAGGATCTGCACTGGGTGATGCACCAGGAACAAGCGGGTGGCAGCAAGGCCAGGGGGAAAGGGTAGCTCGGTGGCCAGCTCCTCGGAGGGCGAGTTCCCATGCGAGTTCTACTGCACAGAACTCAGATGAGGAACTCAATGGGGAGGCGTTTAGAAGGAGGGTGATGGGCATGCACATGGAGATGATAGGTGCAATGGCAAGGGTGTCCGTGAGCCTCTCTGCAATGGTAAGGAGCATGGAGGAGTCCACCTCCAACATTGCACAAAGCTCTGCGCACACCATGGAGCCCCTCATTTCCAGTCTGGAAAGGATGGTTAACTTCCAGAGAGACTGTGGCAACCCAGACCTGATGCCGGGTGTGATGGGTGATCTGGCAGCTTCCATTGCAACACAAGCGGAAGCAACGCAATGTCTTAGTGCTGTAATGCAGTCTATGCTTGGTGGCATCCAATCTCAGACTGCTCTCATGCAGTTTCAGCTTGATGCCATGCAAGCTCTGACTGCTGCCATCTTGACTGGGTCTATCACCGTCGACCGGGACTTCCACAGTGTCGCAACAGGCCAGCAGTCTGTGCTGCCACAGATTGCAAGGGATGCTGAGTGTTATATCCGTGTATCTTAATGTTGTGTCCTTCAATAATCAGACAAAGACTGCAGGGAACGATCAACAGGTGTTTACTGAATGAGGGTTCAAACTGCAACTGACTGTACAGATCGCTACTCAGAGTTTATATACAGGTGTGGTCACTGCCGGTACTACAGGATACAGGAGCTGTAAAAAGTAGTTCTCCCCCTTAAAGGTACATACATTACAATTCCTCCCCTTTTAGATTAACAGTACCATAACACTCATTTAACAATTAAATATCAAACTAATTACAATTAACACTTTTAACATGCAACATTAACTGAAAATAGTCTATTTATAAATTCAGTCTTTGGGGAGGCTTCCTGATTCTTTCTGGATAACGCCTTTCCCGAGTGTCTCGCTCTTGGTGCGGAGGCGATTCTAACACCCTGTCGTCAGTTGATTCATCAGCTTCCAATGCTATTGTTTCTGAGGTAGATGCGACCTGTACGTTGGGTTCCTCACCAGGTACGTATGGCCAAGACATGGGGTTGACTCGTTCCTGTGACTCTAGGATCTGGTAAGCATGGCGTCTCACAATGTTCTCCCCAACATCCACTGTGTACATTAATGGCCCCTGCCGTGTGCATATTGTTCCTGCCATTTCTCTGTTCGGTAGTCGCGGGCCAAGACTGGTTGCCCTACATTGAAGCTCCTTGTCGGCTTCTCATTGATGTGCTGGAATTGCTTACTCTCAACATCTCTTCGTACATTTGGTCTGAGCAAATCCAGACGAAATCTCAACCTTCGGTTAAAGAACATCATGGCCGGGGCCTGGTTGGTGACTGCATGTGTCACATTTCTGTAGGCTAACAGGAAATTGTCCACCTTATGCTGCAGTGGAATGTCGTCATCGCACATGGCCCTTACTGCTTTCTTAAAGGTTTGTACGAACCTCTCAGCCAATCAATTTGTGGCTGGATGATACGGGGCGGATGTGTAATGCCATTCCCTTTCATAAATCTTCGAAACTCTTCAGACACAAACTGTGGTCCGTTATCAGAGCAAATCTGCTCTGGCAAGCCGTTCCTGGCAAAAATGGTCCGTAGGACTGCAATAGTTTTCTCCGTGGTGGTGGAGGACATTTTGATCACCTCAGGCCATTTCGAGTGCGCATCCACGGCTATTAAAAACATTGAGTCCATGAATGGACCAGCAAAATCAATATGCACCCATTGCCATGGAGATGAGGGCCACTCCCATGGGTGTAGAGGGGCATGTGGTGGTGCATTTTGGACCTTCTGGCATCCTGAGCAACTCTTTGTCAGGTCCTCGATTTGCTGATCGATCCCCGGCCACCACACATAAGCCCTAGCAAGGCTTTTCATTTTCACCCCTCCCAGATGACCTTCGTGAAGCTCATTGAGCACTCTCTCCCTTAACTTGGGTGGAATTACCACTCGGGATCCACACATCAAGGTCCCCTGGCATACTGACAGCTGTTCTCTTCTGGATGAGAATGCTGGCAACAGTGAGTCGCCATGTGCTGGCCATCCCTTCACCGTCAAATCATATACCCGAGAAAGTGTCGGGTCATTTCGGGTCTCCTTCTCTATACCAGCGTTAGTTACTGGCAAGCATTCAATTATAGTCGAATGAAATATTTCGACAGGATCCACTGCTGGTGCTTCCTCCGCAGTAGGCACTGGCAGGCGTGATAGCCCATCAGCGTTTCCATACTGTTTCGTGCCCTTATACTCCATTTCATATTGGTGCGCCCCTAGAAAAAGGGACCATCTTTGTAGCCGTTGCGCAGTCATCACCGGAATGCCCTTCTTTGGATTAAAGATGGAGACAAGTGGTTGGTGGTCAGTCAGCAAGGTGAACTTCTGCCCATGCAGATACTGATTGAACTTTTTCACTCCCCACACTAGGCTGAGGGCCCCCCTGTCAATCTGGGCGTAGCTACGGTCGGCTGAGGTTAGTGACCGAGACGCAAAGGCTACTGGCCCCTCCAAGCCGTCCGGGAATTTATGCGACAGCACCGCTCCAATACCATAGGGTGATGCATCACACGCCAACCGAATTGGTAGTGCTGGGTTGAAATGAGCCAACACCTCTTTTGATGCTTTGCTCTTCTGGAAAGCTCGTTTACATTCGTCACTCCACTTCGATGGTACCCCCGTTTGCAGTAGGGTGTTCAGTGGGTGTAGTACGGTAGACAAATTCGGCAAGAACTTATGGTAGTAGTTCACCAGCCCGAGGAACGACCTCAGTTGTGACACATTTTCCGGTGCTGGAGCCTTGACTACTGCCTCAATCTTTTCAGGGGAATTATGTAACCCCTCTTTATTAATAACATGTCCACAATACAAGATCTGCTTCTGGAAAAACTCGCATTTGTGGCGATTAGCTCGGAGCCCATATTCCTGCAATCTAGTGAGCACCTGCTCCAGGTTGGCAAGGTGATCACTATCATTTTCGCCCGTGACCAGGATGTCGTCCAAATAACACTGGGTCCCTGGAATCCCTTGCAGGACTTGTTCCATTGCCCTTTGCCAAATAGCCGGAGCTGATGCTACCCCGAACACCAGCCGGTTGTATTGGTAGAGACCTTTATGAGTGTTGATCATGAGGTACTGTTTCGAGGCTTCTTCTACCTCCATTTGCAGGTACGCCTGGGCCAGATCAATCTTAGTGAAGCGTTTCCCTCCAGATAGCGAGGCGAAAATATCTTCAATCCGCAGAAGCGGATATTGTACAGTGTGAAGGACTGGGTTCACTGTCACCTTAAAGTCCCCACAGATGCGAACCTTCTTTGGTTCCCCAGGCGTATTACTCAACGACCTCTTCATTACAGGAACGATGGATGTAGCCCACTCGCTCCAGTCCACTTTGGACAGTACTCCTGAACGTTCCAAACCTTCCAGCTCTGCTTCGACGGCTGGGCGGATCGCATTAGGTACCGGTCTGGCCTTAAAAAACTTTGGGCTTGCATTTTCCTCTATTTCGATCGTCACTGTTATGCCTTTTAGTGTTCCGAGTCCCTGCTGGAACACTTCTTGTGCGTCAGTTAACATTTTTGACAGTCGTCCAGCTGTGACGTCGTCATCCTTTTTGGCATCTACAGTCAGTGCTTGTATGGAATGCCAATCTAGCTGTATCTTCCGGATCCATTCACATCCTAGTAGTGGTGGTCCTCCATCTGGCAATACATATAGGTCCATTTTTGGTGTTTCCTTGCCGTTATATATAACGTTCACTCTTATTTTTCCTTTGGGGTAGACTTTTTGCCCCGTGTACGTCTTCAAGACAATCTTTGTATCTCTCAAGGGTATATGTGAGCATAGCCACTTGTAGTCCCTTCGGTTTATGACTGTTAGGGCTGATCCTGTGTCCAATTCCATTTTCACTTGGACTCCTGCTATCTTGAGCGTGACCCAGATAGTTTGGTGATCCTCCGTTTTGATCACATTATGTAGTTTCAGACAACCCAGCTCCTTGCTTCTGGATTCTGTATCACTCTTCTGTTCGTCTGAACTACTCTCCGTCACCTTATGTACATTCTTGTACTTCTCCTGTGGAGATTTCTTGCTGCTGGTTTGCTTTCCCGACCTGCAGACTCTTGCTATGTGTCCTACTTTTCCACACTGTCTGCACACTTTGTCCTTGAACCAGCAATCATTATGGTCGTGTGT
The DNA here is from genome assembly GCF_052327205.1 of Somniosus microcephalus. Classification (NCBI taxonomy): domain Eukaryota; kingdom Metazoa; phylum Chordata; class Chondrichthyes; order Squaliformes; family Somniosidae; genus Somniosus; species Somniosus microcephalus. The sequence continues at coordinate 156,313,021 of NC_140996.1, read as the reverse complement.
TGTTCTGCCGCAGCGATAGCACTTCACTGTTCCGTATGACATTTCATTTGTGCCATATTCTTGCGGTCTCTGTTGTATCTCTGCAGCGCCCCATGCGGCTGCTTCGTGTGATACTGCCATGCTGAAAGCCTTGTCCAGCGTAAGATCCTTTTCTGATAGAAGCCGTTTCTGGGTTCCTTCACTTTGAAGCCCACACACAAACTTGTCCCTTAAAGTATCTGCTAGTCCCGTTCCAAACTGGCAGTGTTTCGATAGCTTGCGCAGTTCCATTAAATACTCAGCATTACTTTCATCTCTATGCTGGTTCCTTTTGTGAAACTTGTTAAGTCTGTGTGTTATAGTGAGGATTACTACACAGACCACAAGAGTAAATTCAACAGGTCTTTACTGGTTGGAGGTCGGACTATACTGAATACAATATTATTACACTCTGCTTATATACCGGTGTGGTCACCACCGGTATTACGTATACAGCAGCCAACGAAAGTAGTACCTTTCTTAAGGTGGACCAGGCTTAAGTTCTCTTAAGATGGAACAGGTTACATACACCACAATCCTCCCTTTTTAGCTTAACAGTCATATCCCCAAATAAACATAACATATATACATATATAACTTCAGGTATAACAGTTCAAAGGTTCAGTCTCTCAGGAGGCTTTCTGATTCGGCTTGGATAACGCCTTTCAGTGGTCTCTGATTCTTGTTGTTGAGGTGCCTCCTCTAGTTGGTTGCCAATGTATTGGGTGTCATCATCATCAAATACATTCTCGGCCGAGGTAGATGCTTCAGGTTCATGAACGCCTTCCACAGCTGTCTCTGTCACAACCATGGGTTCGACCCTTGCTCTCGACTCTACCAGTTGATCCGCATGACGCCTTATCACATTATGACCAATATCTACGGTGTACATCAGAGGTCCTTGTCTGGCCCGGATTGTTCCGGACTGCCATTTGTCGTTTCCATAGCCCCTTGCCATCACTGGTTGTCCTACGTCGAAAGTTCGAGTGGTCTTGCTGTTAATATGCCGAAACTGTTTGTTTTCCACTTCCCTCCGCACATTTGGTTTTAACAAGTCCAACTTGGACCGCAACCTCCTGTTATAAAACATCATAGCAGGACTTTGGTTAGTCACGGCATGATCGGCGTTTCTATATGACATCAGGAACTTATCGACCTTGTGTTGCAGCGGAATCTGATCATCATTCATGGCCTTAATAGCCTTTTTGAATGTCTGGACAAATCTTTCAGCCAACCCGTTTGTCGCCGGATGATATGGGGCAGAGGTATAATGTTTAACTCCATTCTTCTTTAAGAATTGTTGGAATTCTTCCGATACAAACTGTGGTCCATTGTCCGAACAGATCTGTTCTGGCAATCCGTTCCTTGCGAATATTGTTCTTAACACCGCAATTGTCTTTTCTGAAGTAGTGGTATTCATCTTGATGACTTCTGGCCATTTGGAATGTGCGTCCACCGCGATTAGGAACATGGAGTCCATGAATGGACCAGCAAAGTCAATGTGTACGCGTTGCCATGGGGCTGAAGGCCATTCCCATGGGTGTAGCGGTGCTATCGGAGGTGCATTTTGCACTTTTTGACACCCAGCGCAGCTTTTCGTTAACTCCTCAATCTGTTGGTCAATACCCGGCCACCATACGTAAGCCCTAGGAAGACTTTTCATTTTAACTCCCCCCAGATGACCTTCATGTAGTTCTTTTAAAACTCTTTCCCTTAACTTGGGAGGAATAATCACTCTTGTCCCGTACATCAAAGTACCATGGCAGACGGACAGCTGGTCTCGCCTTGCCGAGAATGCCGGTAACAGAGGATCACCCCGTGTTGGCCATCCTTTCACTGTCACCTCGTAGACTCTGGACAGTGTCGGGTCGTTCCTGGTTTCTCTTTCAATACTTGCGTTGGTGACAGGTAAACACTCGATAATGGTCGAATGAAATAACTCAACAGGGTCAACTTCCGTCGTGTCTTCATCTTCAGGTAGTGGCAGGCGTGACAGGCCATCAGCATTGCCATGCTGTTTTGTACCTTTGAATTCTATCTGATATTGATGTGCCCCTAAGAAAAGAGACCATCTCTGGAGACGCTGTGCTGTCATCACCGAAACACCCTTCTTAGGGTTAAAAATGGACACCAACGGTTGATGGTCCATCAGAAGTGTGAATTTTTGGCCCTGTAGGTAATGATTAAACTTCTTCACTCCCCATACAAGGCTAAGGGCCTCCCTATCGATCTGCGCATAGTTGCGCTCAGCGGAGGTCAATGGTCTGGATGCAAATGCTGTAAAGTCTGTAGGTATTATGGCGAATTAATACACAGACTACAAGAGTAACTTTAACAGGACTTTACTATTCGAAGGTCAGGGCGAATCTGCCCAATAAATCCTGACACAGCACTTATATACCGGTGTGGTCACCGTCGGTATTACAGTATACAGCAGCCAAGATAAAGTAGTGCCACACCTAAAATAGTTCTCTTAAAGGTGAACGGTTACATACAATAGTTCTCTTAAAGGTAGAACAGTTACATACACTACAATCCTCCCTTTTTAGCTTACAACATACTTATTCCCCATTAAACATAACATCATAACATATATCCAACTTCATGTTAAAACAGTTCACAGATGTAGTCTCTGCGGAAACAGTTCACAGATTCAGTCTCTGCGGGAAACAGTTCATAGATTCAGTCTCTGCGGAAAACAGTTCACAGATTCAATCTCGGTGGATGCGCCTTCCGTGCTTCTTGACTCGGTCCTGACAACACCTCAGTGGTGTAGCAGTTCCCTGTGGTGTAGTCGGTTCACGTTGCTGGAGTGACTCATCCAATAGTCCTTCACTGGACTTAACAGCTTGAACTTCCGTCCTTCTGAACCAGCATTGTTGGCTTGTAAAAACTTGAGTACCTTGGGAAGTTTTTCTACTTCCAAACTGATTTGGCTCCGTTCGAAGGGACCCCGTGCGTGATCTAGTAGTGATGATGATGGTCCAGGTGATCATCATCTTCTGCTTCGTCTTTTCCTTTTCTGCTTCTTGGAGACTCTCTGGGCTCCACTGTCAGCTGCCAGCTGCATGCACAGTTCCTCCTTCTCGTCCTCCTTTTTCCGTAGTAGCGCCACCATCTCCCGATGTTCCTTAGACTTTTTGTGATTCTTCATGGTTTCTGCACTTTGGGAGTTTTCATCACAAGCTGGGCAGAACAGGTCATCGTAATATTCGATGTCGTCCAACAGGTCATGGTAATATTCGGTGTCATCTTGAGCTAGGCCAGTGAGAGGGTCTTCTATTTCCTCCATACCCAGCTGGACATTAGCCAGCTTTTGTTCCAAATCCAGACATCTTTCCTGAAGAGACTTCTTCAGGCGTTCAGCTTCATCCAGCTTTTTCTGGGCTTCCTGCAAGTCTTTTACTAATGATGTCATTTGTGATTTCAATACTTCAACTTCATTCGGAGATTGGTTGATCGGACTATTCAATCCCTCTACTGCAGCAGCTGTTTCAACCTTCTGTTGTGCAACATTGACGTGAGTCAGCGTACTTTTGGCATCCAAGGGTTGCTCTGCTGCCATCTTCTCAGTCTGTGTTGCAACCTCAGCTATTTCAATAACTTTTGGGAGCTCCAAACCCCTCTCCTTTGAAGATTTAAACTCCTGTTCAATTTGTTCCCATTTCAGAGTCTTGTCCTTCAGCATGTGAAGGAGTTGGCTGACCGTTAACTCCAAACCCCTCTCCTTTGAAGATTTAAACTCATGTTCAATTTGTTCCCATTTCAGAGTCTTGTCCTTCAGCATATGAAAGAGTTGGCTGACCGTTAACTCTTCTGACCTCATACGTTTCCCAGTAGCTGCAGGGCTGTTTATAACCTTGCCCTGGGGCTCCTTTGCTGTTTCTACTTCGCCATCATCCGCAGCCTCCACCATTCGAATTTCCCCACTTGAATCGTCCGGTGATGCTGCACCCAACTTCAGTCGGAGCTCGGAGTTCATGGCGACCAAATCAGTCTTTTCTGCCTGCAATCCGCTAACAAGCGCTTTCAGTTGCTGAACCTCTTGCTCCACCAGATTAAAGCACGCACCTTCTGAAACCGAATCAGCTTTGATTCGTTTGGCCTCCTTGCCCCGACGGTTTGTGTGCTCCTGCTCCATTTTCTCCATCAGCTGTTTCTGTTGTCTTTCCAGGTTCTCCCACTCTGTGTCACAGAACTTTTTCATTGCTTTCATCTCTTGTTTGAAACGGCAACTCAATTGTTCTAATTGCTGTTGTAATTTGAAATGGAGTTGAGTTCGAGCCCGGTGTTCCTCAGAATTGTGCATATCTGTAAACTGGACAGACTCAGAATTCTCTGTCAAACTATGTTGTTGTTGTTCAGTGGAATTCTGTTCTGAAACTTTGTTCTCCTCTGAAGCATAAGCATTTATGCACTCCTTCGTTTTTCCAACCTTCGTCAGCAAGTCCATTTTAAACTTGTCTTTCGCACCTGGGCTGGTCTTATCGTCATCCGTTTCAGAGTCTGAGCTGATTGTCTTCACCAAGTTCTCACTCATTATTGCTTTTAAATAGTGCCATTCCATGTTTATTTCCCAGATCCATTCCCGTCCCAGAAGTGGTGGACCTCCCTCAGGTAGTACATATAAATACATTCCTTGGTGTTCTTTGCCCCTGTCTCTCACCTTGACTTTTATCTTTCCCATGGGGTATACTTTCTGCCCCATGTATGTCTGCAATACGATCTTGGTATCTCTCAAGTGTATGTGTGAGAATAGCCGGTTGTAATCCCTTCGATTTATGACTGATAGGGCTGATCCTGTGTCCAATTCCATTTTCACTTGGACTCCGGCTATTTTTAGCATGACCCAGATAGTTTGCAGGTCAGCTTCCTTACTCACATTGTGAATTCTCAGACTACCCAGTTCCTGAACGGTTGGGTCTGAATCCGAATTCTGTTCATCTGAACTCTTCTCAGCCACCTTGTGTACCTTATTGTACTTTTCCTGCGGTGACTTTTTTTTGTTGTTGTTGGTCTTCTTTCCTGACTGGCATACCTTAGCTATGTGACCAAGTTTGCCACATTTTCTACATTCCTGGTTTTTAAACCAGCATTGGTTCTGGTCGTGTGTTGTCTTCCCACAATGATAACATTTCGATGTACCCGAAGTAATTTGATCCACACTGAGTACCGCTGCCTTCAGCTGCATTTCCACTGTGCCTCTCACTGCGGCTTCGTGCGATGCTGCAATAAGGACAGCCTTATCAAGTGTGAGATCGTTCTCTTCTAGCAGACGCTTTTGTGTCCCTTCCTTCGACAACCCGCACACGAATTTGTCTCTCAATGCCTCTGTCAGATTTTCCCCAAACTGGCAGTATTTCGCTAGTCTACGCAGTTCGACCAAGTATTCCGCGTTGCTTTCCTCTTTCCGTTGCGTTCTCGCATAGAATTTGAATCGTTCCGCCAACATCAGTGGTGTGGGGTTCAAATGATCCTTCAGGACAGCAACAATATTAGCGAAAGTCTGATCCGCCGGTTTAGCTGGTGATAGAAGATGCTTCAATAGCCCGTATGTCTTTGCCCCCATTGCGTTTAATAAGGTGAGAGCTTTATCATCATCTGCTATCTTATTGGCCTCACAATATATCTCGATACGTTCTACGTACGTGGCCCAATCTTCCACCTCGGAATCGAAGTTGTTGATGTTACCATGCTTAGGCATCTTCACTATCTCTCCCTATCTTTCTGCGAAACAAACACGAAATTTTTCTTTAACTTTTTTTTTCAAAATGGCGGTTTCCCGCGCTTGTCTTCTTCCCCCGCCCACTTTCAAAATGGCGGTTTCCCGCTTCTGTCATCTTCCCCGCCTACTGGCGGCTTCCCGCGTTTCTTCCCCTGGCGGGAGGGGTAAGCTTTTCCCTCGGGCGACGACCGCTGGCTTTCGGGGTTCGCAGCCTGCGCGTCAGCTTCAGTGCGTTCCTTGTTCCCTTTTCTCGGCAGGGCAACCGGCGCTGGGTACAACCCGTTGACGGCGAACAGTTTCAGCCGCTGGGCTGGATCTCGCTCAGTCTCCCTCGCTCGGGCTCTGTTGTTCCCTTTTCTCGGCAGGGCAACCGGCGCTGGGTACAACCCGTTGACGGCGAACAGTTTCAGCCACTGGCTGGATCTCGCTCAGTCTTCCTCGCTCGGCTCTGTCTCTCCCGCTCGCTCGGGCTCTGTCTCTCCCTCAGCGGCTTCCAATCGTGCCTCCCAGCCCTCTCGCAGTCCGGTGCTTTCCTCCCCGGCTGCGGCTGAGTTCCCCGCGGTTTATTTATTTTTATATCTTCCCGCGCCTTACGATCCCGGTCGCAGCGCCTCGTGGCCTCGGTAGCTGCCCGGCCTTTCTCGCCGGTCGCGGTCTAGCTGTCTCACGACGCCGTTGCGTCTCCCAGCCCGCTTGTACCGCGGCTTCCGTGCTCCACGCTGCCCCAGTCTCAGTGCCTCTGGGCCCGACTTCTGTCCGGCTCCTTTCCCCCGACCGTGGTCGAGTTCACCGCCCTTATCCTCCGTTTATTTTTTTATTTTCCCTTTACTCACAGTCACCGTGGCCGACTTGCTTCTCATGCTGATCGGTTCACTCACCACCGTGGCAGAAGGGACAATCAGTGCCTGTTGCTGATGGAAGGCTTCGTGTCTGAATTCTTCCTTCTTCCTTGCTCTGCAGACTCGAGTTTTCTCTCAGCAGAACGACGAGGGCGGGTGCCTCTTCTCAACGCTCGTTAACTGCTTCGGAAGTATTGTTGCCGCAGGGTAAGATCGAACTCGTCGCCACTGTAAAGTCTGTAGGTATTATGGCGAATTAATACACAGACTACAAGAGTAACTTTAACAGGACTTTACTATTCGAAGGTCAGGGCGAATCTGCCCAATAAATCCTGACACAGCACTTATATACCGGTGTGGTCACCGTCGGTATTTCAGTATACAGCAGCCAAGATAAAGTAGTGCCACACCTAAAATAGTTCTCTTAAAGGTGAACGGTTACATACAATAGTTCTCTTAAAGGTAGAACAGTTACATACACTACAAACGCGACTGGCCTTTCCGTGCCATTTGGCAATTTATGTGAGAGTACTGCCCCAATACCATATGGAGAAGCATCACAAGCCAACCGAATAGGCAGTGTCGGGTTGAAGTGAGCCAACACTTCCTCTGAGGTGATCAATTCTTTGCTTTTGCGAAATGCCTTCTTACAGTTTTCGCCCCAGTCCCATGGTACCCCTTTCTGTAAAAGAGCGTTCAACGGATGCAGCACCGTGGATAGATTTGGCAGAAATTTATGGTAGTAGTTAATTAATCCTAGAAATGACCTCAACTGAGAGACATTCTCCGGAGCGGGAGCCTTTACAACTGCCGTTATCTTGTCAGGAGACTTATGAAGCCCCTCCCGGTCAATGACATGACCACAGTACGAGATCCGCTTCTGGAAGAACTCACATTTCTGCCGATTTACCCTAAGTCCATACTCTTTCAGTCTGTTGAGCACCAGTTCCAAGTTAGCGAGATGCTGTTCATCACCATCACCTGTGATCAAAATGTCATCCAGGTAACATTGTGTGCCTGGAATTCCCTGTAATACCTGCTCCATGGCCCTCTGCCAAATTGCTGGAGCCGATGCCACACCAAAAACCAGCCTATTGTACCGGTACAACCCTCGATGCGTGTTGATCGTGAGGTATTGGCGTGACTCTTCTTCAACCTCTATCTGCAAGTACGCCTGCGCCAGGTCTATCTTGGTGAAGTGTTTCCCGCCAGACAGTGAAGCGAAAATATCCTCAATCCGTGGAAGCGGATACTGCACCGTGTGAAGCACCGGATTAACGGTGACCTTGAAATCTCCACAGATGCGAACCTTCCCTGGAACTCCTGGCTTATTGTTCGCAGGACGTTTCATAATGGGAACAATGGGCGTAGCCCACTCACTCCAATCTACTTTAGACAGTACCCCTGAACGTTCTAGTGCTTCCAGCTCCGCTTCAACCGCAGGTCGTATTGCATAGGGTACCGGTCTGGCTTTAAAAAATTTTGGTTGTGCATGTTCATCAATCTTGATGTTTGCCGTAATTCCTCTCAGTGTTCCCAGTCCCGGCTGGAACACCTCTTTAGCCTCATCCAATATTCTGGACAATCGTTTAGGTTTGACAGCTGTTTCCCCGGAATCTACCGTTAGTGCTTTCAAGGAGTGCCAGTCCATATTCATTTTCCTAATCCACTCCCATCCTAGTAGTGGTGGACCTCCTTCAGGTAGCACATATAAGTCCATTACTTGGCTTCCTTCACCCTTGTGGACCACTTCTACCTCTATTTTTCCGATGGGGTACACTCTTTGCCCCGTGTACGTTTTCAATATAATCTCCATATCCTGTAAGGGAATATGTTGGAATAACCTTCTGTAATCTTTCTTATTCATGACCGTCAATGCCGATCCAGTGTCCAATTCCATTTTTACTTGGACTCCTGCTATCTTAAGAGTGACCCAAATTGTCTGGAGGTCTGTATCCTTACCAACGTTGTGTATTCTTAAGCTATCCAGTTCATTACTGCTCGCGTCTGAATCTGACTTCTGTTCAGTCAAACTGTTCTTTGTCACCTTGTGTACCTTTGCATATTTTCCTTGCGGTGACTTTTTATTGCTGGTCTTCTTTCCTGACCGGCATACTTTAGCTATGTGGCCAAACCTGCCACACGTTCTGCATTCTTGGATTTTAAACCAACACTGGTTCTGATCGTGCGTTGTCTTTCCACAACGATAACATTTGACAGAACTCAAACCCAATTTGTTTGTACCGAGTTCCGGTGGCCGTAGCTGCATTACTGCCGTGCCTCTCGCTGCGGCCTCGTGTGCTGCTGCCATAGTGACTGCCTTCTCGAGAGACAGCTCATTCTCCTTGAGCAGTCACCTTTGTGTATCCTGTTTAAATAAACCACACACAAATCTATCTCGAAGTGCCTCTGTCAGTCCCGTTCCAAACTGACAATATTTTGCTAGCTTACGTAATTCCATCAAATATTCAGCATTGCTTTCATTTTGCAGCTGTCTTCTATCGTAAAATTTAAATCGTTCCACTAGCATCAGCGGCGTGGGGCTAAGATAATTTTTTAGGACAGTAACAATCTGTTCGAACGTCTTATCCGCCGGTTCATCTGGTGATAACAGGCGTTTCAATTGCCCGTATGTCTTCGCACCCATTAAGTTTAGTAATGTTAGTGCTTTATCTGTCTCAGGAATTTTATTTGCCTTACAATAGTTTTGTATGCGTTCTACATACATAGCCCAGTCTTCTATATCACTGTCGAAGGCATTAATGTTCCCATGTTTAGGCATCGTAGCAATTTATCGTATTTTTAATGTTATCTAAGATGGCGGCTTCCCGCTCTTGCCGTCGTCCTCCGCCCACAAAATGGCGGTTTTCCCGCGCTTGGCAGTCTTCACCCGTCCCCCGATGCTGTCTCCGCTTCACCGCGGCTCTCGCGCCTTCAGTTTCCCCAGACGCTGCGCCTTTAGCCCGAATGCGGCCCTTATCTCCGGTCGCGATCGATATCCCGCGCTGCGCCTCTCGCTCGAAAGCGGCCCAGCCCGTATCTCTGGTCGCGATCGACCTCACCGCCCTTATTCCTCCGTCTTCCCAGCCCCGTCTGTACAGCCAACGCGGTTGACTTTCTGTCGCGTCGTTGCCCGGCTTACCCACCACGAGGTAGCAGAAGAAGCTGACAGTCGCTGATGGAGGCTTCGAGGTCAGGATGTCTTCTGCACTCCGGTTGCTCGATGCCTGCCGCTCGACATGTCTTCCCGTAGGTGATGAGGGTGGAAACCTCTCTTCGACGTCCTGTCTGTGGACGAAGTCGCCGTGGAAATTACTGCAGCAGGGTAAGAATCGGACTCGTCGCCACTGTTAAGTCTGTGTGTTATAGTGAGAATTACTACACAGACCACAAGAGTAAATTCAACAGGTCTTTACTGGTTGGAGGTCGGACTATACTGAATACAATATTATTACACTGTGCTTATATACCGGTGTGGTCACCACCGGTATTACGTATACAGCAGCCAAGGAAAGTAGTACCTTTCTTAAGGTGGACCAGGCTTAAGTTCTCTTAAGGTGGAACAGGTTACATACACCACAAAACTTAAATCTTTCTGCTATCAGCAGCGGTGTGGGGTTTAAGTGGTCCTGTAGGATTGACACTATGTTTTCAAAATCCTTTTCTACTGGCTTCTCTGGGGTTACTAGGTTTCATAGTAAGCCATACGTTTTTGCACCCATTGAATTCAACAATACCAGTGCTTTCTTGTCATCTGGCACTTCATTCGCCTTGCAGTATACTTCTATGCGTTCGACATATGTCGTCCAATCTTCGACTTCATTGTCGAACGCTGTGATACTGCCACTCCTCGGCATTTTTGGGTGTGGTTAGACTGGCTTAAAATGGCATCTCCCGCGCCTTCCTTTCTTCCCCGCTGCGGCTTAAAATGGCGTCTCCCGCGCTTTCCTTTCTTCCCCGCTGCGGCTTAAAATGGCGTTCCCCGCGCTGCTGCCAACGCCACTCTCGGCGGTCCTCATGGCCAATGGCGACGCCCTGTGGGTTTTGTACGCTGCTCCTGCGCTGCTGCCAATGCTGCTCTCTGCGGTCCTCGTGGCAATGGCAGCACCTCGCGTTTTCCTGCGTGCCTCTCTCCCCCGTTGACGCTGCTTGGCCCTTGAACACCGGCTGCGCTCTGCTCTCTCTCGTCTCTCTCCCCATTGACGCCGCTCGGTCCTGAACACCGGCTGCGCCCTGTGCGCTCTGCCCTCTCTCTCTCCCCCGTCAATGCTGCTCGGCCTTTTTCTGTGCCGCTCGGTCGGCTCTAGCTGCCGCTGTCCGGGAATGGTCTGCGCAGTACCTGTTGCCAGCCCGTTTCGCTGGACCACCATGACTGGAAAGCCAAGCCTGGCTCTCGACAGCCTCCCCTGCGATGCTCAAATCTCCGCTGGATGACTGGGCGGTTGCCCGTGGTCGACGCCCGTGCTTCTGGACTCGACCTCCTTCCACTGTTCTCCAGGAGCGAATCTCTGGGAGGTGATGCAGAGTTGCAGGTAGGTTCGAATCTGCGTCGTCGCCAATGTTATATCCGTGTACCTTAATGTTGTGCCCTTCAATAATCAGACAAAGACTGCAGGGAACGATCAACAGGTGTTTACTGAATGAGGGTTCAAACTGCAACTGACTGTACAGATCACTACTCAGGGTTTATATACAGGTGTGGTCACTGCCGGTACTGCAGGATACAGGAGCTGTAAAAAGTAGTTCTCCCCCTTAAAGGTACATACATTACACTGAGGTGCTGCCCGGGGGAGTGGCAGTGGGTCAGTGGAGCAGGAAGCTGCTGTCCTCTCTCAGGAGGACAACATTCTTGCTCCCACCGCTGGTACACTGCCATTGCCCTTGTCGCTGCCTGTCATCCAGCCATCCCAGACTGCTGCCGCCTATCCTGAGGTGGTTCAGTCTACAGCCAGGCCTTCCAGGCCCAGAGCTGGTCGAGGGCATCCTGCAAGACCATCTGAAGATTCCCGCACGGACACTCAGCAGCCTTCCACCAGCCATGCTGCAGCCACTGGGCCAACACTTCGTAGGAGCACTAGAGTAGGCAAAGGCACAGTAACGAGAGGCGCTAAGGGATTGCACAAGGGTGGAGAGTCAATATTGTTGTTGTAAATAGGTGTTCACTGATTATTGATAAATTTATTAATTCAGTTTGGATTATTTTGTGGAGTGTCTCATTTCAGCTTTGTACTGTGATATGGCGTGCGACAGGGATGGAATGATGGGAATGTGGTGAGCAGCGGGGATCTGGGGTTTCATTTATTGGTACTACAGTCTGAAGAGGCGGTCATGGACTGCCCTTCCAGAAGGCCGATTGAGCGCCTGCCTCCTCCCTCGCTCCTGTTCCTCCTCCTCATCGTCCTCTTCCTCCTCCTCCTCATCTCCCTCTTCCTCCTCCTGAGGTGGTCCCTCAATTCCTGGTGGTAAGGGCTGGGCCCTCATGATGGCCAAATTGTGGAGCATGCAGCAGACGACGATGAAATGGGGCACCCACTCAGCTGAGTACTGAAGGGCCCCTCCCGAGTGATCAAGGCAGCGGAACCTTTGCTTGAGCACCCGGATGGTCTGCTCGATGATGTTCCGGGTGGCAGCATGGCTGTCATTATATGAGTGTTGGGCAGGAGTGTAGGGGTTGCAGAGGGGAGTCATGAGCCAGGTGGAGAGCAGGTAGCCCTTGTCTCCGACCAGCCAGCCGTGATCTTGATGTGATGACTGGAAGAGTGCTGGCACACCGACTGGCGCAGGATGAAGGCATCATGCCTGCTGCCAGGATATCGGGCATTGACATTGAGAATTTGTTGTCTATGGTCACACACCAACAGCACATTAAGTGAGTGGTAGTCTTTGCGGTTACGGAAGATGTCAGGATTGTTATGCGGTGCCCGCAAAGCCATGTGGGTGTAATCAATGGCACCCTGCACCATGGGGAAGCCCACTATCCTGGCAAAGCCACCTGCACGCTCATCCTGCTTCTCTCTGGTGATGAGGAAGGAAATGTAGGCCTAGAAATTCAGTTGGCTGCGCCAGCCGTTAACGCCTTAGGAGGAGTCGATCTCGAGCGCTATGCGCTTAGCGCCCGGGCGCAGCGCAATCTGCGCCTCGCCCCAACTTCAGTAGACATTTAGCGCCGGCGCAAAGTCATTTCGCGCGCTCATCTGCGCGCGCAGATCATGACGTCATTTCGTCGTGCAACGCCCTTTGTGCGCCCGGAACCGGAACTTCATTCGCGCCGCCCCATTGTGCGCCTGGCGGCCCGAACGACTGTGAAGTGGAACGGTACACAGCCGAGGCGGGCCGCGGGGAGCGCAAATTAAAGGGCACTTACCCTGCACTATAAAGGGCAGCCATTTTGCAGCACTGACTCTTGTGCAACGGATTTTTGGAGAGAAACCAAGGAAGAGAGCTTACTGCTTTGGCCCAACACTAGGACAGGTATTTTTGGCTTCAGGCCACAGCTTTGCAATTCTCTTTGCCTTCATTGAGATCTCAGTGTTTGCCAGCATATTATGGGGGCTGCATTGGGTGCCAACGCTGAGTTTCAGCATTATGTCGGAAGGGCTTACAGACGCCGTGAGAGAGTGGCAGCCCTGGCTAGACGCAGAGGGGGCAACAGGCGTCGGCAACGGAGGCCTTACCCACTCAGGGAATACCGCCAGCAGTTCTCCTATCTCAACATGTCTGCCGCGCAGTGTGTTAGGAGGCTGCGATTCAGAAGGGAGGTGGTTGCAGAGATCTGCCAGCTGCTTCACAGAGATCTGCGTCCACAGCTGAGGCGCAGGACGTCTCTGTCGGCGGCAGTGAAGGTGACGGTGGCTCTCAACTTCTATGCCACCGGCTCCTTCCAATCCGCTGCTGGGGACATCGCTAACATCTCCCAGTTCGCCGTGCATTGCTGCATCCGCCAGGTGACCCATGCCCTTTTCAGAAGGAGACGTCAATTCATCTCCTTCCCCATGACCCTGGACAAGCAGCAGTAGTGTGCAGTGGGATTTGCAAGAATAGCGGGCTTCCCCATGGTGCAGGGCGCCATTGACTGCACGCATGTGGCTTTGCGGGCACCCCTGGAGCATGCCGAGGATTACCGCAACCGGAAGGGCTACCATTCCCTCAACGTACAGCTGGTGTGTGACCACAGGCAGCGCATCCTAGCTGTCAATGCCCGCTTTCCAGGCAGCAGCCACGATGCCTTTATCCTGCGACAGACAACTGTGGCTGACATGTTCCAGGCACAGCCTCACCCAAGAGGATGGCTTATCGGGGACAAAGGCTATCCTTTGTGTACCTGGCTCATGACCCCGCTCCGCGCGCCCAGGACCCCTGCTGAAGAGGCATACAACGAGAGCCATCAAGCGACCAGGAACATCATTGAACAAACAATCGGCGTCCTCAAGCAACGGTTCCGCTGTCTCGATCGCTCCGGTGGAGCCCTCCAGTATTCGCAGGAGCGAGTCTCCCAATTCGTCGTCGTTTGCTGCATGCTGCACAACCTGGCTATCCGCAGGACTCAGGCACTGCCACCTCACGTTGGACCACCACCTCAGGAGGAGGAGCAGGAGGAGCATGAAGAGGAGGAGGAGGAGGAGGAGTACCAGCCCAGGAGGGAGGCAGAAGGTCCAAGGGCCGCCCGTCGGCAGCTTATTGAACATCACTTCTAGGACCCCTGTCAGGGAATGGCTTGTGCCAATGAAAGAACATGATTGCAGCCACTCCGCAAGCCCTCAGCCGGTTAAGGCAACAAACACTTCAAAGATCAAACATGGACAATCTGAATTAATAAAATGGTTTATTGTACAAACTCAGCGCCCTTCCCACATGAAAACCAAAAACACACGAAACCCCCAAAAAACACTCACACACATGACTCACTCCCACAACCTGGGGAGCATTAACAAAAGATGTAAACAAAAATGGCCTTCATCCTCGGCCTTCACAAAACACCCATTCCAAAAAACAAAACATTTGGCCACACCCTCTACTTTGTGGCCCGCGAGGGCGATGCCTTCTGCAAACTTTGGCGGCCCCTGCATGCCCTGCTGCTCCCCCTCAAAGTGAGGCCAGTGGCTGCTGCAAGGCTGGGGGAAGGCTCCTGAGGGGCACATGTCGTGACGGCAGATGCCCTTGGAGGTCGGCCTAGATGAGGTCTGGCCCTCGAGGGGCCGGCTGGTGAATGCTGCAGCTGTGGCTGGCCAGCATCAGTCGCTGCAGCAGCTCGTGGCAGCTCCACTGGGGGAGTGGCAGTGGCGGCTGGAGGAATGGGGGCAAGCTGGCGGATGGCAGGCGCTCGCTGGTCGCCTGAGACACTGGCACTCGCCCGGGCCAGCACTGCAGCATGCACAGCAATCTGCCGAGGGACAGACCGCTGTGCTGCTGCAGCGCGACGGGTGCCCTGGCGATGCCTGGCTGACGCAGCGAGTGTGGCAGCAGTGAGTGCCCGTGTTTCCCTGTTCTGTGACCGCATCAGAGCAGCCAGTGACTGCACGGCACCACTGATCACCTGGCCAGTCGCTGCCTGAGCTGCCCCGAGTTCCGCCCGACTCGCTGCCTGATCTGCCCCGAATTCCGCCAAACTCGTGGCCTGTGAGGCCCCGAATTCGGTCACACTCCGAGACAGGAACTCGATGGCCTCAGGCATCCGTGCCACTACCCCCATGAGCTCCGTGTGCCGACGCTCCGAGTCCGCGGATATGTCCTCGAGGAGGCGCAGCTCCTCGGCGGTGACCGTCTCCGGACTGGAGGCCGGACTCTCCCTCTGGGGAGAAGGCCGCCGAGCTGCCCGACCCTTCCTGCGTTGCTGGACGCCGCTGGGCCCAGCAATTGGACTCCCCTCCGACCCTTCCCCCCTCTGGGGAGAAGGCCGCTGAGCTTCCCCCCCCTCCCGCATTGCTGCAGGCCACTGGTCCCAGGAGCTACACTCCCCTCCGACACTTCCCCCAGGCTCCCCTCCAGGGAAGACGTGTCCCCTACATTGGCATGGCTTGCCGCGGCTGAGGGTTCCCCTGATGGGCCGCCTTCCTCTTCCTCCTCCTCCTCCTCCTCTTCTGAGGGGCTGTCACTGGCAACTTCAGGGACCTCCTCCTCACCATCTGAAAGCAGGAAGGCACAAGAGTAGCTTTAGAGTGAGGAGAGGGCGTCAGCGAGGGATGCATGAGTGGTGGCATTCAGCGCATTGGTCGGACAGTAGCAAAGGATGTAGATCTGATGCGCAAGTGGAACGAGAGAGGTCCAAAAGGTGATGTCCTTACCATTGGTGCCCAGAACAGGGTCGGCATCTCCAGATGCAACGGGGCCAATCACCCGGGCACCCATGATGCGCTCCACGCGCTGTTGCAGCTCGGTGAGCTGCTGGATCTGGGGTCCGCCTCCCCCGGTCTCAGTCCGGCTCCTCTTATTATTGGCCAGCTTGGCCTGCAAGAGAAAGGACGGCCTCTAAGTACAGTGTGTAGCCCTGATCTTGTGTGCACTGCCTCCCATGGTGGAATAGCCTGGCCAGTGTGTAGCCCTGATCTTGTGTGCACTGCCTCCCATGGTCGAATAGCTTGGCCAGTGTGTTAAGTGCAGAATGTGCAATTGATGTTCATGACTGTCCCATAGCTGCTGCATGAGGGCTGGCCATTAGAGCTTTCAGGTCCCTTTGCCCATAATGTGAGGTGCACATGCAAGGATGAGGAGGACACTGGAAAGGGTACTCACCCTGACAATCCTGGCGAGGTCATTTAGCTTTTTGCGGCATTGTACAGAGCTCCTGGGGACCTCACTGTTGGATGTCACCCTGGTGGTGACATGCCTCCAGGCTTTCCGGTAGACGCGGGCCGCCGGCTTCTTCCCATTGTCCGGAAACAAGATATGGCGTCTCTTCTCCACAGCGCCAACCAGCACCCTCAGATCATGCTCTGAGAAGCGCTGCGCTCGTTCACGGGCCTTCTCCATCCTTTCAGGTGCTATTTGGGTCCAGCAGCAGTGTTCAGGCCTAGCTGGAGGGCTGCAGTGTCCAGGGCGTGGCAGCAGACCAACTCGACCCTTCCCCCTTAAGAGCTGGCCGGCGCCAGGGTGTCTGCTGTCAATCAAGAAATGACCGCACCTGCGCTGCGCCCGGCCTCGGCGGTATCGCTCAGCACCGCCGGCTTAGCGCCTAAAGATAGTCGTGCATCGCCAGTTTTAGTGCTCGAGCAAACTCTTAGGGCGAAGCTACTGAATATCGGCGAAGTGGCCTCGACTTTGCGCCGGGCGCAAACTTTAGCGGCCGCCCGACTTTACCGCCCCAAAAGTGGCTATAATGAATTTCTAGGCTGTAGTCCCTTCTCCTACTGTAGAAAGCCTCTGTGACCTCCCGGATGCAGCAATGGATGGTGAACTGCGAGATGTTAGCTATATCTCCTGTTGCAGACTGGAAGAATCCGCTGGCGAAGAAATTGAGGGCGATGGTGACCTTGACTGCCACTGAGAGAACCGTGGTCGCCCTGATCTGAGACTCGAGGTCTTGTTGCAGGAGGTGGCAGATTTCTGTGACCACCTCCTTGGTGAAACAGATTCTTCTAATACACTGCTCCTCGCTTAATTGAAGGTAGGAGAAATGCTGTTGGAATACCCTCGGAGGGTAAGGCTTCCTGTTGAGGGCCCTGATGGCCCCTCCTACTCCCTCTGGCCATATGTTCCAATCTTTCTCACTGCCTGCACTCCCTCTGCCATAGATTCTGGAAGACAAGGTCGACTGCCTGTACAGCAGTGTAACGAAGTGTAGCACTTTGATATGTTGTGAGAATATATGGAACTAATTTTTAGTAGCCACAACACTCCGGAGACTAAACAACCTTTAAATGACTGAATTAAACTGTTGCACTGTAGGAATTAACGAATTCCTACGAATAACGGAGATCGACGCAAGAGAACAATCAAACAGGTCTTTACTCAAAGGAGATGCCACGAGGACTGACTGGGCAGTCGGTGGTGAGGGCGAGGGTGGCTCCTGGCAGCGGGTGCGCCAGCATAGTCACGTTGGCTAAGGCGCTTTTGGTGTCGGCGAACGTTCGAGCTATGTCATCGTCCAGTCTACCGGGTTTTTGCCAGTCTTGCCCTTGAGGGCCTCGTACAGGAGCTGCATGAGTAGTGCCGCCTTAGGCACGAAACAGTGGTAAAAGTTTACCATGCCTAGGAATTCCTGCAGGGCCTTTATGTTCTGCGGGCGTGGAAAGGATGTCACCGCCTCTACCTTCGAAGGTAAAGGAACCGCTCCCTCTGAGGTGATGCGATGCCCCAGGAAGTCAATTTGGTGCAGGCCAAACTGACACTTGGCCAGGTTGATAATCAGACCGTGTTGGCTGAGGCGTCGAAAAAGGGTGCGTAGGTGACAGGTATGTTCTTCCTTAGTAGGACTGGCAATGAGAATATCGTCCAGGTAGACGGAGAGGAACTTGAGGTCCCGCAGCACGGAGTCCATCAGGCGTTGGAAAGCCTGGGCGGCGTTCTTTAACCCAAACGGCATCTGTAAAACCTCGAAGAGGCCGAATGGGGTGATGACTGCGGTCTTCTGGACGTCTTGTGGATGAACTGGGACCTGGTGGTAGCCCCGGACGAGGTCGACTTTTGAGAACACGGTGTTCCCTGCCAAATGGGCAGAGAAATCCTGGATATGGGGGATCGGGTACCGATCAGGAGTGGTGGCGTCGTTTAGTCGTCGATAGCTGCCGCATGGCCGCCATCCGCCGCCAGGCTTCGGGACGATATGGAGGGGTGAAGACCAGGGACTATTCGACCGGTGAATAATCCCTAACCGTTCCATGGTTGCGAACTCCGCCTTTGCGACCGCCAGCTTGCCAGGTTCTAGGCGCCGGGCCCGCGCGTAGACTGGGGGGCCATTGGTGGTGATGTGGTGTTCCACACCATGTTTCGTGGCTGTGGAGGAGAACGTGGGTCTTGTCAGGTCGGGGAATTCGCTGAGCAGGCGAGCGAACTCATCAGGAGTCAGGAACGCACAGGAGATGGTGCGTGACGTAGCGTTACTGCGGTAACATGGAAGAGAATTAAAAGTTGCTGCGTTGATCAGCCGCCGGTTCCTAATGTCGACCAGGAGGCACAGGAAATCCGCGCCGAGGAGGGGGCTGGGAAACTTTGGCCGTAACAAACTCCCAGTGAAAACGTTGCCCCCCGAGGCACAGCTCCACTCGCCTTTTGCCGAAGGTCCGAATTGTTCCGCCATTGGCCGCTTCAAGGGCGGGCCTGTGATTCCCCGTCTGCACATCGAGGGTGGACGCGGGTAAAATGCTGCACTGCGCTCCGGTGTCGCACAGAAAACGACGGCCAGAGAGCGTATCAGTGATGAAGAGCAATTTTCCCGCGTTGCCGATCACCATCGCGGCAGCGGGGTGCCTGTTAGACCCGTTCCTCGGTGGTCGCATTGTCAGTCGTTGGTTTTTTGGGGGAAAACTGCAGGGAGGGCGGCAATGCTTCGCTTTCGCGCCGAACTGCGCGTGGTAGAAACACAGCCCAGCAGGCGGAAGAGCTGGGGCAGTGTCTGCGGGGGATGGGTGCCTCGTGGCGGTGCAGTACTGCCGAATTACAGCGAAAATTTTGTCAGCCTCCACAGCGAGCGTTGCGCAGTCTTCAGTTTCAGATCTGGCCAGGGCAGCTTGTACCTGTTCAGGCAGTTGGCTGAGGAAAATCTCGCGGAATAGGAAACATTCCCGTTCTGAGCCCAGGAGTGTGAGCATTTCGCTCATCAACTCTGAAGGCTTGGAGTCCCTGAGCCCGGGCATAGCGAGTAATCGACGGGCGCGTTCTGATTTTGTGAGCCCGAAAACGTGCAGTAACCGCGCTTTGAGGGTTTCATACTTGCGCTCCATTGGGGTTTTTCGAGGAGGCTGATGATCCGAGAGGCGGTAGAGCTGTCGAGTGCGGAGACCACGTAAAGATACTTGGTCTGATCCGCATCGATGTTCCTCAGGGCAAACTGGGCCTCGACCTGAATAAACCACGAGGGTGCTTGCTGCTTCCAGAACTGCGGTAGCTTTAGCGAAACGACGTTTGCTTCCATGCTGTGCTCTTCTTATGTGAAAACGTTCACAAAAACAGGGTCACCAATCTAGGAATTAACAAACTCCTACGAATAACGGAGATCGACGCAAGACAACAATCAAACAGGTCTTTACTCAAAGGAGATGCCACGAGGACTGACTGGGCAGTCCTGTGGTTTGCGACGTGACGTCATCGTGTTTGCCCGCGTTTTCCCACGCTCTTAAAGGGGCCACACCCCGTACATGCAAACTCTATATACAAAACACAGTAATGCCTAACACAATGGTACAGGTTTAGGCTGGTGTTAGAACATCATTAAAGAGAATTATATACAGTTAGCCAGAGTCATTCAGTGGTTCTGCCACAGCACAATGTCAAACTGACAAGGAAGCAGTGAAACAGCACTAACATGAGAGCCGCAACTCATTACTCATGATTCCTTTAAGTAATGCCCCTGTCGCTGTCAGGGCGAGGCGCTAAGGCAGGGGGCGACAATGTATTTTGCAGATCGGGCGCCCAGTGAGCGTTGCACGCTGCAATGGTGTCCGATTTGGTGTACATCGCTGGATTCACCTCGCCGTGGTACTACTGCTTCAGTGCCCTGTAGGCGCCCCCGTCAGGCACTAACTGGAGGTGCTAAGGTACCGAATTTCTCCCCCATAGACTCTTACAGCACAGAAGGAGTCCATTCAGCCCACCATGCCTGTGCCAGCTCTATGAAAGAGTTGTCCAATTTAGTCCCACACTCCAGCCTTTTCCTCATAACCCTGTAAATTAGTCCTCTTCCAGTACATGTCCATAAGAACATAAGAAGTAGGAACAGGAGTAGGCCATACGGTCCCTCGGGCCTGCTCCGCCATTCAATAGGATCATGGCTGATCCGAACCTAGACTCACATCCACTTCCCTGCGTGCTCCCCGTAACCCTTAATTCCCTTATCAGCTAGGAAACTATCTATCTCCGTTTTAAATTTATTTAATGTCGCAGCTTCCACAGCTCTCTGAGGTAGCAAATTCCATAGATTTACTACCCTCTGAGTGAAGAAGTTTCTCCTCATCTCAGTTTTGAAATGGCAGCCCCTTATTCTAAGATTATGCCTCCTAATTCTAGTCTCACCTATCAGTGGAAACATCCTCCCCGCATCCACCCGATCAAGCCCCCTCACAATCTTATATGTTTCGATAAGATCGCCTCTCATTCTTCTGAATTCCAATGAGTAGAGGCCCAACCTGCTCAACCTTTCCTCATAAGTCAACCCCCTCATCTCCGGAATCAACCGAGTGAACCTTCTCTGAACTGCCTCGAGAGCAAGTATATCTTTTCTTAAATATGGAAACCAAAACTGTACGCAGTATTCCAGGTGTGACCTTACCAGTACCCTGTATAACTGAAGCAAGACTTCCCTGCTTTTATACTCCATCCCCCTTGTGTAGTGTCTGCGTATCAATAACACACGGACTGCAGGAGAACAATAATAACAGGTGTTTACTGAACAGAGGGTATACTGAAACTGAAAGTACAGAAGCCTGCTACGGCTTTATATACAGGTGTGGTCACTGCCGGTACTACAGTATAAAATCAGTTCTCTCTTAAAGGTACATACACAACAATTCCTACCCTTTTAGATAAACAGTACATAACATTCACTTAACAATTAAATAATAACTAATTACAATTACAATTTTCTCTGTACTATATACATCAACTGAAGTAATCATTTATAAATTCAGTCTTTGAGGAGGCTTCCTGATCCTGACTGGATAGCGCCTTTCTCGAGTATCCTGTTCTTGCGGCGGAGTCGATTCTGGCTCATTGTCATTGGTTGGTTCGTCAGATTCCAATACCACTGATTCTGAGGTAGACGCAATTTGTACTTCGGGTTCATCACCAGGTGCGCATGCTCGTGGTATGGGTTTGGCTTGTTCCTGTGACTCTAGAATCTGGTCAGCATGGTGTCTCATGATGCTCTCTCCAACGTCCACTGTATACATTAGTGGTCCCTGCTGTGTGCATATCGTTCCTGGCTGCCATTTTTCTGTTCGGTAGTCGCGGGCCAAGACTGGTTGCCCTATCTTGAAGCTCCTGGTTGGCTTCTCATTGATGTGCTGGAATTGCTTATCCTCAACATCTCGTCTTATGTTTGGTTTGAGCAAATCCAGGCGACATCTTAGCCTTCGGTTGAAGAACATTATGGCTGGAGCTTGGTTGGTGACTGCATGCGTCGCATTCCGGTAAGCAAACAAGAAATTATCCACCTTGTGTTGTAGTGGTATGTCGTCGTTATACATCGCCTTTATTGCTTTTTTAAATGTCTGAACAAACCTCTCAGCCAATCCATTTGTGGCTGGATGATATGGGGCAGATGTGTAATGTTTTACCCCATTATCCCTCAGAAACCTCTGAAAATCCTCGGACACAAACTGTGGTCCATTGTCGGAGCAAATCTGTTCTGGCAAGCCATTCCTGGTGAAGATGGTCCGTAGGACTGCAATAGTTTTCTCCGTGCTGCTGGAGGACATTTTGATGACCTCTGGCCATTTCGAATGTGCATCCACGGCGATTAAAAACATTGAGTCCATAAATGGACCAGCAAAATCAATGTGTACCCGTTGCCATGGAGATGAGGGCCACTCCCATGGGTGTAGCGGGGCCTGTGGTGGAGCGTTTTGGACCTTCTGGCATCCTGTGCATCTCTTGGTCATGTCCTCGATTTCTTTATCGATTCCCGGCCACCACACAAACGCCCTGGCTAGGCTCTTCATTTTTACCCCTCCCAGATGACCCTCATGAAGCTCATTGAGCACTCTATCTCTCAACTTGGGTGGAATTACCACTCGGGATCCACACATCAAGGTCCCCATCACACTGACAGCTGGTCTCTCCTTGGCGAGAATGCTGGCAACAGTGAGTCGCCATGTGCTGGCTATCCCTTCACCGTCAAATCATAGACCCGAGAGAGTGTCGGGTCATTTCGGGTTTCCTTCTCTATACTTGAGTTTGTAACAGGTAGACATTCGACTATGGTCGAATGGAATATCTCAACAGGGTCCACTGCAGGTGCTTCCTCCACCGTAGGCAAAAGTAGGCGCGACAGCCCATCAACGTTTCCATGCTGTTTCGTACCCTTGTACTCTATGTCGTATTGATGTGCCCCTAGAAAAAGTGACCATCTTTGCAGCCGTTGCGCCATCATCACCGGAACACCCTTCTTTGGGATAAAACTTGAGACCAGAGGCTGATGATCAGTCAGTAGGGTGAATTTCTGCCCGTGCAGATAGTGATTGAACTTCTTCACCCCCCACACCAGGCTGAGGGCCTCCCTGTCAATCTCGATGTAGTTACGCTCGGCTGAGGTTAACGAGCGCGACGCAAAGGCTATTGGCCTCTCTGAACCGTCAAGGAATTTGTGTGACAGCACAGCTCCAATGCCGTAGGGAGATGCATCACATGCCAACCGAATCGGTAGTGTTGGATTGTAGTGGGCCAATACTTCTTTTGAAGTGATTAGGCATTTACATTTCTGAAAGGCCATGTTACTCCAGTTTGCAGCAGGGCGTTCAGTGGGTGCAGAATTGTAGATAAATTCGGCAAGAACTTATGGTAGTAGTTCACCAACCCGAGGAACGACCTCAGTTGCGACACATTTTCCGGTGCTGGAGCCTTGACTACTGCCTCAATCTTGTCTGGGGACTTATGTAACCCCTCCTCATCAATCATGTGGCCACAATACGAGATTTGTCTCCTGAAAAACTCGCATTTGGGGCGGTTGGCTCGTAGCCCATATTCTTGTAATCTAGTGAGCACCTGCTCCAGGTTGGCAAGGTGTTCACTGTCATTTTCGCCCATAACCAGGATGTCGTCCAAATAACACTGGGTCCCCGGGATCCCTTGCAGGACTTGTTCCATCACCCTCTGCCAAATAGCCGGAGCTGATGCTACCCCGAATACCAGTCGGTTGTACTGGTAAAGACCTTTGTGAGTGTTTATCGTGAGGTATTTCCTTGATGCTTCTTCCACCTCCATTTGTAGATACGCTTGGGCCAGATCAATCTTCGTAAAGCATTTCCCTCCAGATAGTGAGGCGAAAATCTCTTCTATCCGTGGAAGTGGATATTGTACTGTGTGCAGGACTGGGTTCACAGTTACCTTAAAGTCCCCACAGATGTGAACATTCTTCGGCTCCCCAGGCGTGCTGCTCAATGATTTCTTCATTACAGGAACGATGGTTGTGGCCCACTCGCTCCAGTCCACCTTGGACAGCACACCCGAATGCTCCAGTCTCGCCAGCTCTGCTTCAACGGCTGGGCGGATCGCGTACGGTACCGGTCTGGCCTTAAAAAAATGTTGGGTTTACGTTAGCTTCGATTTTTATCATTGCCGCTACTCCTTTTAGAGTCCCAAGTCCTTGTTGGAACACCTCTTTCGCGTCAGTTAGAATTTTTGACAGTCGTCCAGGTGTGACGTCGTCATCCTTTTTGTCAGCCACAGTTAGCGCCTGAATGGAATGCCAATCCAATTGTATTTTTCGGATCCATTCACGTCCCAATAATGGTGGTCCTCCATCTTGTAGTATATATAGATACAGTTTCTGTGTTTCCTTGCCGTTGTATTTAACTGGCACCCTTATTTTTCCTCTGGGGTAGACTTTTTGCCCCGTGTATGTCTTCAATACAATGGACGCTTCCTTCAAGGGTATGTGTGAGAATAGCCGCTCATAGTCTCGTCGATTCATGACAATTAGGGTTGATCCTGTGTCCAATTCCATCTTTACTTGGGACCCTGCTATCATGAGGGTGACCCAAATGGTTCAGTGATCCTCCTTTGCGATCACGTTGTGTAACTTTAGACAACTTAGTCTCCTGCTCCCGGAGCCATTATCACTCTCCTGATCTTCTGAACTACTGTTTGTCATTTTTTTTACTTTCTTGTACTTTTCCTTAGTAGTTCTTTTAGTGTTGGTTTTCTTTCCCGACCTGCAGACTCTTGCTATGTGTCCCACTTTCCCACATTGCCTGCATACTTTGTCCTTAAACCAGCAGTCCTTCTGATCATGGGTTGTTCTGCCGCAGCGATAGCACTTTTCTGCTCCATATGCCATTTCGTTAGCGCTATATTCTTGTGGTTTCTGCTGTATTTCCGCAGCTCCCCGTGCTGCTGCTTCGTAGGATACTGCCACGCTGAAAGCCTGTTCTAGCGTCAGGTCCTTTTCCGAAAGTAGTCGTTTCTGGGTTCCTTCACTCTGGAGCCCGCAGATAAACTTATCCCTTAAGGTATCTGCCAGTCCTGCTCCAAACTGGCAGTGCTTCGATAACGTGCATAGTTCCGTAAGATAGTCAGCATTGCTCTCATCTTTGTGCTGGTTTCTTTTATGGAACTTGAATCTTTCTGCTATCAGCAGCGGTGTAGGGTTTAGATGTTCCTGTAAGATATTAACAATCTCTTCAAAACTTTTCTCCATTGGTTTAGCTGGGGTAATTAAATTCCACAATAGGCCGTATGTTCTCGCGCCCATCAAATTTAATAATACCGACGCCTTCTTTCCATCGGCCACCTCATTTGCCTTGCAGTACACTTCAATTCTTTCCACATACGTGGTCCAGTCTTCTATTTCATTGTCGAAAGCAGTGATACTGCCACTCTTCGGCATCTTGGGTGGTTTAAAATGGTGCCTCCCGCGCTTTTCCTTCTTCCCCAATGGATTAAAATGGTGCCTCCCGCACTTTTCCTTCTTCCCCTTGCTGCCAATGCTGCTCCTAGCGTTCTAAAGGGTAATGGCGGCGCCCCGCGGCTTCGGCGCGTCTCTCTTTCTTCCCCCTCATTTTATTTTCTCTATGCTGCCCGGTTCTTGAGCACCGACCGCGCTCTGTGCGCTCCACCCTCTCTCTCTCTCTTTTCCTCCCGACGACGCTGCACGGCTCCTTTGCAGAGCCACTCGATCGAGCTCGAGCCCGCCGCAGTCCGGAAGGGTCAGCGCACTACCTGCTACCAGCACGATTTGCTGGAACACCTTGACTGGGGAGCCAAGCCCAGCTCTCCACAGCCTCCCCTGCGATTCTCTGAACTCCGATGGATCACTGGGCAGTTGCCCGCGGTCGACGCCCGTTGCTCTGACTTCAACCTCCAAGAAGCTTCTTTTCAGGGAAGGATCCGTGAGGTGATGCAGTACTGCAGGTGAGTTTGAACCTGCTCGTCGCCAGTGTAGTGTCCGCGTATCAATAACACACAGACTGCAGGAGAACAATAATAACAGGTGTTTACTGAACAGAGGGTATGCTGAAACTGAAAGTACAGAAGCCTGCTACGGCTTTATATACAGGTGTGGTCACTGCCAGTACTACAGTATAAAATCAGTTCTCTCTTAAAGGTACATACACAACACCTTGCAATAAAAGCCAATATTCCATTGGCCTTCCTGATCACCTGCTGTACCTGCATACTAACCACCTGTGTTTCATGCACCAGGACCCCCAGATCCCTTTGTACTGTAGCACTTTGCAGTTTCTTTCCATTTAGATAATAACTTGCTCTTTGATTTTTTCTGCCGAAGTGCATAACCTCACACTTTACAACATTATATTCCATCTGCCAAATTTCTGCCCACTCACTTAGCCTGTCTATGTCCTTTTGCAGGATTTTTATGTCCTCCTCACTCACTGCTTTCCCTCCCATCTTTGTATCGTCGGCAAACTTGGATACGTTGCACTCGGTCCCCTCCTCCAAATCGTTAATATAGATTGTAAAGAGTTGGGGTCCCAGCACTGACCCCTGCGGAACACCACTAGTTAATGATTGCCAACCCGAGAATGAACCATTTATGCCCACTCTTTGTTTTCTGTTAGATAGCCAATCTTCCACCCATGCCAGTATATTACCCCAATCCTGTGATTTTTTATCTTGTGCAGTAATCTTTTGTGTGGCACCTTGTCAAATGCCTTTTGGAAGTCCAAATACACCACGTCCACTGGTTCCCTTTTATCCACCCTGTTTGTTACGTCCTCAAAGAATTCGAGCAAATTTGTCAAACATGACTTCCCCTTCATAAAACCATGCTGACTCTGTCCGATTAAATTATGCTTATCCAAATGTCCTGTTACTGCTTCCTTAATAATGGACTCCAACATTTTACCAACCACAGATGTTAGGCTAACTGGTCTATACTTTCCAGCCTTTTGTCTACCTCCCTTTTTAAATAAGGGCGTTACATTAGCAGTTTTCCAATCTGCTGGGACCTTTCCTGAATCCAGGGAGTTTTGGAAAATTACCACCAATGTATCCGCAATCCCTACCGCTACTTCTCTCAAGACCCTAGGATGTAAGCCATCAGGTCCAGGGGATTTATCCGCCTTAAGTCCCATTATCTTACTGAGTACCATCTCCTTAATGATTTTAATCGTGTTTAGCTCCTCCCCCCCTATAGCCCCCTGTTTGTCCAGTGTTGGGATATTTTTAGTGTCGTCTACTGTAAAGACTGATACAAAATATTTATTCAGCGTGTTTGCCATCTCTATGTTCCCCACTACTAATTTCCCGGTCTCGTCCTCTAAGGGACCAACATTCACTTTAGCCACCCTTTTTCTTTTTATATAACTGTAGAAACTCTTGCTATCTGTTTTTATATTTTTTGCTAGTTTACTTTCATAATCTATCTTACCTTTTGAAATTTCATAATCTATCTTACCTTTTGAAATTTCCTATGCAATCTGCTTCCACCACCCTTTCAGGTAGTGCATTCCAGATCTTCACCACCCTCTGTGTGAAAAGATTTCTCCTCATTTCTCCTCTAGTTTTATTGTCAATTATATTGAAGCAGTGGCCTTTGGCTACCGACCTACTTGCCAGAGGAATTTTATTGTGTTGTGGCTGGATTTAAAGGAGCAACCACTACATCTAAGGTAGACACAACGGAGGAAAAATTCAGTATATTAGCACCTCCCGTTAGTGGCAGCAGAGGGCAGTAACAGAGTGCTGATGCAGCAGCGCCAGGGCGAGGCGAAGTGAATTCAGCGCCGCATGGCAAATCCAGCCCCGCCGTTTTGCCGCCAGTACAAGGTACTGCCGGGGACTTCAATGCCAGGCAGATCGTGATGTCAGTGAGCGTGCTGGCTGCCCGATCTGGAAAATTCATTGTCGCCACTTACCTTAGCGCCTCGACCAGACAGCGACAGGGAGAGCTGGTGCGCAGCTCCAGGAAGCCGGCTCCAGCGACGTTATTTAAAGGCATCAGCATTAATGACTCCCAGCTGTCAGGGCAGGTTCGTTCCAGTGGTTTCTTGTCAGTTTTTCCCACTCGAACAGTTTCTATGAATAATTTCAAGCTTCTCTTCTATCAGCAGTCTTCTGACAACTACAAATTAGCTACGTTTATTGTTCAAAGATTCAAACTGTTACACTTGGCAACATTAATGGGGGCTGTACTGGCATCACCTCGCCCTCCAGGATCTACGGTGGAGGAAGCGTAGGCAGCGAGAAATACAGGAACGTGTGCACAGAGAGATGAGGAGGGACATCCCGGGGGCTCGCACCAGGAGGCCTTACTCTCCGAGAGTATTCCGACAGCATTTCTTCTACCTTCAATTAAGCGAGGAGCAGTGTATTAGATGGCTCTGCCTCACCAAGGTGGTGGTCACAGAACTCTGCCACCTCCTCCAAACAGACCTCCAGACTCACACCAGGATGACTTAAACCCCAGATCCCTTTTGCTCACCACACCCCATCATACCATCCCTGTGTCATGCGATATCACAGCGTCCTCATGGGCGCAAGAGTGAAATAAGAGAGACCACAAAATATTACAAACTCTATTAATAAATTTATGTATAAACATATCACACATATCACATGAATTCTAATAACTAATGACCCTTGTGCCTGCCATAGTTGGATAGCTGTCATTGTGTGCAAGGTGTGAGATGTGGGTATGAGTGTTGGGAGGTAGAGATTGTTGGTGGGTGAGTGCTGGGGGTCTGGTGCTTTGGGCAGTGTGTGAAGCTTGTAGTACAGATGGTGGTAAGTAGCATTTGTTGAAGCATTCAGTCATGCTGACCACCCGACTGAGGTGGATCTGCCATGAGCACACCTGCTTCAGTCCTCCGGCTCCTTCTCCTTGTTGTGCTTCTCCTTGTTGAGGCAGCTGCACAGCCAGCAATGCTGAGAATGAGGTGATGCAGTATCAATGAACCTCCCCTTTAAGTACTGGGAAAAGCCTGTGGCAATGATGAGTTGCGATTAGACTGCACCCGATATTGGCCAGCGCTTTGAGTGTAATGTCACTGAGCTAGGCCTTTAAGACTTGAATTAGCGCGCCAATAATTTCTTTGAGCAGTGAGCACGAATTTTGCGTGCAGTCTAAAGCATTAGCACCTGGCGCTAATTCTCAAACTTTTCTAATGATGCGCCCATTCCTGGGCTATAATGAATTTCTAGCCCCCAATATCTAATTTTTGTCACAGTGGGCAACATCAAGATAATACAGAACCGCAGCTCTATTATTAACTGGATATAAGAAAGACACACTGTCGTGTCCATGGGTGTTGTATTAGCAAGAGAGAAAGAGAGTAGGAAGAGAGAAGAGACAGACACATGGAGGAAGCTATGATAAACTGGCCCAATTAGGTCATCGTTCTTTTTACTTAGCACCCAGACCTCTGAGACATTGTGAGGGAAATTAACAATGACAGGCAAGTTCATCAGTGACAAGTTAGGTTTCATTAATATTGTTATCATTTATCTACAATTAACTGAAGCCAGGTGTAACGCTACTACCCGTGATATTTACCGACTGCCCAGAAACAATAAGCAGTACAAATTACCACACACAGCAATATCAATGTCCATAATTAATATCTGTAATAAATTAATGAGTGTCAGTAAATGATACTGCAAGCAGAATTTAAGACTGAACTTCACTGACTGTTTTATTCTCTTGATTTTTTATTGTTGAAAGTATTGAAATGAATACAATATCTATTACATTCAAATCAAAGGTGTTACCTGTGTTAATTGTAGCACAGTATTATTTTAGACAAAGAAACCACACTGAAATCTGTTGATGTGCAAATGCTTTTTAGCTAAAATAACCAGCGTATGTCCAGTTTAACATATAATTGGTTAGGTATCACAGCCCTTATAAGAACTGCACGTATAAATCAAGCTACTCTATAGACTGACGAAGGGTCATTGACCTGAAACGTTAACTCTGTTTCTCGCTCTACAGTTGCTGCCTGACATGCTGAGTATTTCCAGCATTTTCTGTTTTTACTTTATAGACTGACTTGACAGTTGTGGTGGTACAGATGTATTTTCAGATCCTGGCCCTAGATGAATAGAATGGTTTGCTTTAGACCCAATACCATTGTAATAGTTGTTTTCAAGGTACAATAGCAATGTTTGGGAATTGATGCTTGTGTTATGCAAGGAGGGAAAGGGAGGATCAACTGGAGTTTAGAAGACTGAGAGGGGATCTCATCGAAACCTATAAAATTCTGTCAGGCCTGGACAGACTACATGCAGGAAGGATGTTCCTGATGGCTGGGGAGTCCAGAACCAGGGGTCATAGTCTAAGGATAAGAGGTAAGCCATTTAGGACTGAAATGAGGAGGAATTTCTTCACCCAGAGAGTGGTGAACCTGTGGAATTCTCTGCCACAGAGGGCGGTGGAGGCCAGTTCATTAAATATATTCAAGAAAGAGTTGGATATATTTCATAAGGCTGAAGGGATCAAGGGGTATGGGGAGAAGGCAGGGACAGGGTACTGAATTTGGATGATCAGCCATGATCTCATTGAATGGCGGAGCAAGCTCGAAGGGCCGAATGGCCTACTCCTGCTCCTATCTTCTATGTTTCTATGTTTGATAACTTTGGCATTCCTAACTTTCCCCTTTAAAAATGGTGCTGTGGCAATTAATATCAGCAGAAAATTGCTATTGACATTAAGTAAAACTAAGAAATTTGACAAAAAAATAAGTAAACACATTCCTACTATTACAGTACAGTACAGCCTCCTTCCTTTTTTTAAATAACAAAATGAGCAGGATTACTGATTCTTTGGGTTTCCCTTTAATTTTTCTTGGCAGTCACCAGTTTTTGCACAGTGCCAATTCACACACAATTACTGGACCATAAGACGTATTTTGCTGAACAGTTGACATTTTAAAAACGAACATTGTGGCTAACTGTGGGAGAAGGGAATAATATTACGATTGTTCTGTTGCCCAGACACAAAGGCCTCGATATTATCTTGGAGGCACGTTCGGTGCGGGGGTGGGGTGGGAGGTGAGAGGTTGGGGGAAGTTATGGACAGGAAACCCAGAATTACGGGTTTCAAACTGCAGGACATCGTTTAATGTTTTTCTCCAGGTTTCCTGCCGACAGCCAGCCTGACTGACAAGCTGCCTGCCTGTCGGGCGGGAAAGCCTACAGCAGAAGGATGCAGCAGAACAACAGGTAGGGAGAGATTGCTGTCGGGTGTCTAGTGGTGGGACGGGTGGAGAGATCCCAGATTTGGGGGTGGGGGGGTGGTGGAGATGGCGGTCGGGGGGTAGATTGTGGTCAGGGGGGGCAGATGGTGGTTGTGGGTCCGATCAAGTCAGGAGTGTGATGGAATATTCTCCACTTGTCTGGATGAGTGCAGCTCCAACAACTCTCAAGAAGCTCGACACCATCTAGGACAAAGCAGCCCACTTGATCAGCACCCCATCCACCACCTTAAACATTCACTCCCTCCACCACCGGCGCACTGTGGCTGCAGTGTGTACCATCTACAAGATGCACTGCAGCAACTCACCAAGGATTCTTCAACAGCACCGCCCAAACCCGTGACCCCTACCACCTAGGAGGACAAGGGCAGCAGGCACATGGGAACACCACCACCTCCAAGTTCCCCTCCAAGTCACACACCATCCTGACTTGGAAGTATATTGCTGATCCTTCGTCGCTGGGTCAAAATCCTGGAACTCCCTCCCTAACAGCACTGTGGGAGTAACTTCACCACACGGACTGCAGCAGTTCAAGAAAGTGGCTCACCAACACCTTCTCAATGGCAATTAGGAATGGGCAATTAATGTGGGCCTTGCCAGTGACGCCCACATCCCATGAACGAATTAAAAACACTAGTGCTGGCAATTCGTCTATTTAATGCTAACGAGGCCCGAGCACAAAAATCAATCAGGCCTCCCACTGACACCATCGGCCAGGCGGAACAGACGCTCTGCCCACTGCCCACCTGATTTACACTGGAAATGAAAATCACTCCCTTAATGTCGAGTGACTGATCTTAGTTCCTCTCTGAATAATACTGTTTTCAAGTCAATTATACTTCAGCTGTTAGGTTCCCTGGCTTAAGTCCTTTTGCAAGTATTAATGAATATTCAGCACTGACATTTTTCTGTTGCTAGGCCAGCCCAGCAGGGGCAAATGAGCTGTGATAAAATTGATCAGTTTATTTCACGATCTTTAATTTGTTACAGCAAGAATCTGGTATTGTTTCATTATTCATTTTGAAATGATAATATTTAAAGACACAGCGACTTAAAATTTAAAAATGAACAATGTACTCACAATGCAGTTGCCCCTCAGGTTCTGGTGGGACTACAAGCTGACCGTGTCCCTAATGCGAGGTCAACTACTTTACATATTTAGACAGGATTCCCAGTAGTACCACATGAGGTGCTGGGAGAGCACTGAGATTGCGACGGTGGGTTATTAGGCACCAGCAAGCCATTAAAGGGCTGCTGGTTGAGTTAAAGCTGTGCCTATTCTTTTCAAATGGTTTGGGGAAGAATGGCCCAATTTTCCCAGATCAGGTACCAGAGGCCATTCAGAAGAAGATCCAGCATCTGAGAGATCAGAGCAAGAAAAGCAGTATTGGAAAGGGGGCAATGAGATTGGGAGACATCAAGGGACAGAGAAAGATCGAAGCTGGAGAGAAATATATTGGGGCAAAGAGAAAGACAGACAGATATAGATCAGGGGAGCGAAAGAGTGAAAATAGGTCACACCTGAAAGCGCAGGCAATGGCCCGGATTTTGTGGTCAGCGCTGAAGGAACGGTGCTCGCCGTTCACCTCGCTGACAGCTGCCCACAAACTTTTCTCGGGCTTTTGGAGTGGAGACTTGCTCTTATCTGGCATCTGGTCCAG
This sequence comes from Somniosus microcephalus, assembly GCF_052327205.1. NCBI lineage: Eukaryota > Metazoa > Chordata > Chondrichthyes > Squaliformes > Somniosidae > Somniosus > Somniosus microcephalus. The sequence continues at coordinate 156,280,257 of NC_140996.1, read as the reverse complement.
CACAGCGCCTTCTACAGGGAATTTGTGGGGCTTGTGAGCAGGACAAGGGACAGCGAGGTTCTTCAACCAATCAGATTGAAGAATCCTCACTGAGACACGCAGGGGGGTGATTTTGCCAATGGGGAGCTTTTGGAGGCAGGACTCCCACTTGTCGGGTTTCAGTCCCGCCTCCATCAACTTCTGGCCAACCCACGCTATTTTCCCTTGATTGACCTAGATAAGCCCGCACAGTGGGCTTAGCAGGCCAATTAAGGGAAAGACGGTTGCAGAGCACGTCAACGTATGATGTTTCATCTGTCAAAAATTTTTGACAGATGAATTGTCATCATTTGACAGCTCTGTGAAGCTGTCAAACAGTGACATTCTCTGTAGTTTGATGTGGTCTTGAATACAAGACCCCATCAAACTTCTTTCTTTTACAGAAATGAGATGCACCTGAGAATGCAATGGCCACCTGTCATTCCCAACGCGGAGGTCTGAGACTCTCCACATACCTACCGACTGAAGCCTGCAGGAAGAATAAAAGATAAGTACACTTTTAATAACACTTTGCACTTACCTCAGATACTCACCTCTACACTCTTGCACCCATCACTTACCTTCACAGCACACTTTTGCAGCCACCCCCTCACCCCCCGCAGACCCTTTACTCGCCTCACTGAGCTGGTGGGTTTCGGAACCTTTGGGAAGCCTGCACTTGTGAGGGCAAAAAGGGGATAATCCTATTTTCTGCCTATTAACTACCTGTTAACAGGCAGTTAATAGGCTTTAATCCCTTCGCACCTCCAAGGAGACGGGATGCAGCACGGGACAGCTACCCGCCTCCTAGGAAGATGGCATGGAGGCGGGTTGGGCACCTGCCCCCAAATTCTGTCATTTTCCCAGCAGACCCGCCTCCATACCCGCCTCCTCAGGGCTTGCAAAATCGCCCCCGCAGAGTTTAAACCAGGAAGTATAAATTAGATTTAAATCATGCACAGAAAGCAAAATAAAGATTGGGATAGAAAGTTGGGATTAAGATAGAGCGATACAAGAGACAGACAAAAAATGTAAAAACAAAAATTATTTAAATTTTTTTAACATCTCCAACACTAATTAACTTCTGAATGCATGAGACTCCATACTTGTAAAATTTAAATTACAGGGCCAGAGAGGTCGTTTGGCAATAATTATCACTTATCACAGCATTAAAAATTCATTTACTCCTAAATGCACCAGCCCTACTTTTTCTAACATGTTTAGTGGGTAGTTAGTGGGTAAGTACCCCAACTTCACGCCGTTGCATGTATTTCATCGTCGAGTCTATCAGCAAGGGTCTGTCATAACGCAGCCTGTGGAGGAGCATGGTAACTCAGAACGCAACTTCCGGATTTCCGCATTTAACTGCGCATGTGCAGACTCCGAAAGTTGCTGTCCGATTTACTCCACAATAACGGTGAGCGCTTTTAGCCTCACTGTTATTATTAACGCAAGATCCAGGCCATTGTTTTTATTCCAGTCTGTGGATCAGTCATCCTGCTGCTTGACATATATAGTGAGGGCAAATCAACAATGAATCACATAGCATGGCCTGCAGATTTTCAGCACTGTGTAGTCTAAGTTAGATGTTAAGCCCCAAACTGACTCTGATGTGAAGTGGAGTGAGCCTCGACTCCCTCCTCCGGGGAATCTCACTCTGCTTTGGTGTGATGTCAGGTTAGGCCCTGACCACAGACTCAAACTGTATTTACACTATAGAATAAATTTTGTAAGGCCTTGTACGTAAATCAGTGCAATGCGTGCACCAGGGGGGCATTACACACTACTGGTGCATATGGGTAACTTCCGGCCACAAGCTGCCTGTGATTTTCTGATATGTGCTGCCATTTTGCAGCTTCCCGCCAGTGGCACAGGGTCTCACAGAGTTCACCCTCATAACTAAAGTGAAACTGCTTCACGTTGACACTGCAATTGTAGTGTACATGCACCTTCAGAGATTTTGTAAAATTACATCTTTGACAGTTTCAGAGAAGCAAAATAGAAGTCATCTCCTTTACAATTTTTTTCCAGCATAGGTAAAATGAAAACCAGTGAATGGCGTAAGTTTATGAAAGGAAAACAGGAAACAGGAAATGGAAATGAGCAAGGAAGATTGGTTAACGTTGCAGGTGGTCAGTTTAGATTTAGATTTAGATTTCCCACCTGAAACATTAAACTGTTTTTCACTTTCTGAAGCTGAGTGACCTGTTGTACCTTTCTAGCATCTTTTTTTTTCCAGCTAGTATGTGCCACTGAAGAAAATCACTTGTCTTCAATAAATGTTCCTGTTAAATAATTTCTGGGATTACTCGTATCCTGTCAAAGAGAAAGAAAGAAAGATTTGCATTTATATAGCGCCTTTCATGACCACCGAATGTCTCAAAGCGCTTTACAGACAATGAAGTACTTTTGGAGTGTAGCCACTGTTGTAATGTGGGAAACGCAGCAGCCAATTTGCGCACAGCAAGCTCCCGCAAACAGTAATGTGATAATGACCAAATAATCTACTTTTGTTATGTTGGTTGAGGGATAAACATTGGCCAGGACACTGGGGATAACTCCCCTGCTCTTCTTTGAAATAGAGCCGTGGGATCTTTTACATCCATCTGAGAGAGCAGACGGTGTTAGATCTGTGTATTTTTGATGTTGTGTGTCCTTCAATAACTAGACACGAGACTGCAGGAACAATCAACAGGCATTTACTGGATGAGGGTTACTCTAAAACTAAACGTACAGATCCCTACTCAGGGTTTATATACAGGTGTGGTCACTGCCGGTACTACAGTATACAGGAGCTGTAAAAAGTAGTTCTCCCCTTAAAGGTACATACACTACAGACGGGGCCTCAGTTTAACGTCTCATCTGAAAGACGGCACCTCCGACAGTGCAGCACTCCCTCAGCACTGCACTGGTATGTCAGCCTAGCTTTATATGTGTTCAAGTCCCTGGAGTGGGATTTGAACCCACAACCTTCTGACTCAGAAGATGAGTGTGCTGACACTGACAGAGGCAGAGGCAGAAAATGTATTTACCACTTTATCTGCAGACCGCCTTCTCACTCCTCCCTTTTTATTCATTCTACTTATGCTCGAAGTTATTAGAGTCCTACAGTGAGCTTTTAGTCTCTACCTAAACAGCAACATGAGCTATTTGATTGATACTGACCTGCAGGGCACCTCACCACATATTTAGCTGTATCGATTTCATTCTGGCTGATGTTCATTACAGGGTCCCCTTCAGAAAGTCTCATTATTTTTGCCTGAATTGGTTTATCTGAAGAAATGTGCTTATTTTCAGTTTACAATGTTGAACTGAAGTTACATAATATCACAGGCTGAGAAAGGTCACAAATTTTAATGTGAAGCCACTTGACATCATAGAGCAGAGAAACTGAAGTAGAACATTTCCCCACATTAGAACTCAAAAACACCCATTTTAGATTTTGAAGATGTTGCTAATATTAGTGAATACTCATAAAAATTCATATAACATGTAATGCACAACATTAAATGGAAAATGGATAATCTGCTGCAACCTGCCACTATCACAGCTAAGGGGTGAGTGGGTTGAAATGACAATGTGTGTTATATTTTCCCCATCTGGTAAAAGCCTCCTTAAAACCCGCAGTGTAGAAATAAAAGGGGAAACAACAACAACTTGCATTTATAAAGCCGCTTTAATGTAGAAAAACATGCCAAGGCGCTTTACAGAAGGAAATCTTCTTAAAAAGGAATGTAAGCTGAGCCATGGTAGGAGAGGAAGTAGAGGTGACAGAAAATTTGATCCAAAAGATGAGTTTTAAGAATGCTTTTAAAAATGGGGAGATAAGTAGAAAGTATTAGGGAGGGATTTTCAGAGAATAGGGCCAAAGTGGCTGAAGGCTGTTTAATGTATGTTGGGGTAATGGGAGGATACACAGATATCTGGAGTTGAAGGACTGAAGGGTCCAGGAGGAGATATAAGGCTGGAGGAGGTTGAAAAGGTATGGTGGGGAGAGGCTATGAAAGTGACTTGAAGATAAAGACAAGGGCTGGAATTTTCTGGGGTCCGTGCGATTGGAGGCGGGTCAGGTGGGAAATTTGAAAAAAGTTGGAGCGGGTCAGAAACTCGCCGTCATCTCACCCCCCCACACGCCTTTCCCTCGAGCATGTTTGCCAGTGCGGCAGTGACCCGATCGGCAGAGACGGGTGAACTAATTCAAATCATTTACAAATAGTTGTCAGACCCTTAAGAGCCTTTTTCAGCCTACCTTTTGAATTTCTCTGGCTGCCCACAGAATTCACACAGCTCGGGAACCATGTCTGTCAGCCTGAGGTGGGAGTTGAGTGGCCATTGCTCCAACTGATTAGATGACAGCATGAAATGTACTATAAAAGCTCCCACCTTGCAGCTGATCACTTTCCTCAGGCAGAAGCTGTTGCTGGCTGCATTCCCAACACAGATTTAGCTTTCTACAGGCTGCAAATGTTTCCAGCAAAGTCGCCATCCAGTCTCTCCTCATTGGTAGAACCTATCACACCACTGACAGATTGCTTCTCTCATCTCTACTTGACCTGCCGTCTATTCCATCAACATGGGTGCTGTTTATACGGTCTCACCTTGGTCTTCAGAATCAGACCACGATGAGCCCCAATGCCAGCAGCACCAGGCACACCAGCAGCACCAACAACAACACCACCAACCTTCTCCTCAACCACCTGATTCTGCTCAGGACAGAGGGCATCAGCGCAGGGCTGCACCATGCCGGAGGCGATACCCCCAACACAGGGTATACAGGCAAAGAATGAGCTTCCTCAATATGACTGAGCAGCAGTGTCTGTTGCCTGACTTGCTGAGTTTTTCCAGCATTTTCTGTTGTTATTTCGGATTTCCAACATCTGCAGTATTTTGCTATCGTACTAGTGTCAAAAGAGGCTCAGGCTATCATGGCAGGTTGTCACAGACATCTGCACAATGCTGGACCGAGACCTGCAGCCCAGAGGAGCAGGTGGACACACCTTACCAGTGGCTGTCAAAGTCACCAGCACCCTCAACTTCTTCACCTCAGGCTCCTTCCAGGGATCTGCAGCAGACATTTGCAGGATCTCGCAGTCGGCTGCCCACAGATGCATCACACAGGCCACTAATGCCCTCTTTGACAAGTTAGCCAATTGTATCAACTTTGCCACTGATGAAGCCAGTGTTACTGAGCGGGCACTCGGCTTTGCCACTCTGGCTGGCTTCGCATAAGTGCAGGGTGTCATTGACTGCACACATGTGACCATCAGGGCACCCCATCATAACCCAGGAGTGTTTGTCACCTGCAAGGGCTTCCACTCCCTCAATGTGCAGCTGGTCTGCAAACATAGGAAGATCATCATGCGTCATGTGTGCATCAAATTCCCTGGCAGCTGCCATGACTCTTTCATCCTGAGCCAGTGCAGCCTCCCTCAGCTCTTCGCTCCTCCAAACAGACATTCTGGCTGGCTGCTTGGAGACAAGGGCTATCACTGAAGACATGGCTCATGACACCCTTGAGGAGGCCAAGTGCTGAGGCCCAGGAGAGATACAATGAAAGCCACATTTCCATCAGATGTGTCATAAAGCGACAATAGGCTTGCTGAAAATGCGCTTCAGATGTCTTGACAGATCTAGAGGAGCCCAGCAGTATGCACCAGCCAGGATCTCCAGAATCGTCGTGGTCTGCTTTGCCCTGCACAACATAGCGCAACAGCGAGGATTAGCACTGCATGAGGAACAAGGCTCTGAGCACACAGCCTCTTCAGAGGAGGAGGGGGAGGAGGAGCAGCAGGAGGAGCATCAGCTGGAAGACAAGGAGGAGGAGCAGGAGGAACCTGCGGTCCAAGTCCCACCAGCACCCGAGCACATTGCTGCCTGGGAGGCCAGGGATGGCCTCATCATGGCCAGATTTACTTAACTTTACGCAGTACACCCATATGGCTGCCACATGCTGCACCAGGTTGGCACCACCCCACACCAACACCATAAAGCATCCCTACAATGACCAAGCCATTCCTTTCGCACTGACCACCATTGCTGGAGGTACCGCTGTGTCTCACCACTCACTAAGCCACTTCCAAAGGTGCACACAAATGGTTCATAGACAGGAAAGTGGTGAAAATAAAGATTTTAATGGTTGACAATATATTAACAGAAACTTGCCATTAACATTCACTAAAATACCCAAGTGGCTACCCTTGTGAATCTACTTGTGTGTCATCTTTCTCTTCCATGTGCTTCTACGAGGTGCTACCACTGTGGCTTCAGCAGATGTAGAGGCAGCCTGCTCACTTCCCTGCTGCGACTGCTTAGACACTTTTGCTGGACGTCCTCTGGGTTTTGGAGCCTGTGATGGCCCCGCCAAAGTCTGCTCCTCCTGTGACTGTGCAAGGGCAGACTCAGCCATCGCGATCCGAGGAGCCATCTGGGACTCTGACTGAGGGGGTGGCAATGGGGGAGAAGTGTAAGCGCTTTGAGAGGAGCCCCCACTTCCCTCTCCCCGCTCACCATCATCCCTCTCATGGGCCACCCACACTTCCCTGCTAGCAAGGAGCTTGAGAGTATCTTACTGCACATCACTGAGGCCATGAGGACCCACATCTATGCTGACATCCCTCCTATACAGGAGGTCTATGAGCCTCTGTCATCTATTCTCCCTAGATAGCCATCTATTCTCCATAGAGACCATGTGCTCCTGTGAGTGGCGCATTAGCTGCTTCAGGGAGGTGGCCATCCTATCCATGGAAAAGCCTACAGTCGTCATCGCCTGTGACACAGTGGTGCTCATGTTGGAGATGGACTCTTCCATTCTCTGAACATTTGCAGACATTGCGCTTGCAAAACCTGTCAGAACCTCCTGCACTTCTTGCTGCACCTCCAGGATCTCCCTCTTTCTGGATGGCCCCCGAGGCTCAGCATCTGCATGCAGCTGAGCAGAGCTGGGAGCATCCTGTGACCTCCGGCGAGGACTCTCCACTGCCACCCCTGTTTCCACCGCTACCCCTGTCTCCACCATCTGCTCTTGCTCACTTGCAACTTGTGACACACCAGGTGACAACTACTCTATCTCGCATGGGACCCACCGAGGTGTGCATCTCTGCGCTGGTGCTGGGTGCACTCATGTCTGGTGACACTACACCCACAGGGGCTGGAGGCTCCTCTGCGGAGTCGTCTTGCTGTTCCTCCTGGATAGTGAGGGGAGGGGAGACGCGGATGCTCTTGATGGACCTGTGGGAGAGTAAAGAGATGAGTTAGATATCGCATATGAAGAATGGGTACAGATACCATTATGCACATAATGACTATTCAGTGGGTGATGACATCAGTCCCTATATGAGTGACTGATGTATGCCATGTGGCTGTATGATATGTAATTCTGTCACCAGGTTGCCGAGATATCCCTCTCTCTCCGTCTCCCACCTCCAACTGCTCGGCCACTCCAGAGACTTCCAACGCAGCCTCCTCTGCTGTTCTGAGGGTGGCAAATGCTGGAGGCCAAACTTTAGTTCTCTCCCTCTCCCTCTTATTGTGGGCTCTCTTCTGCAGGGAAGGAAAGAAGAGAAAGTTGAGTGAGAGTGATGGAATGAGTTTAAGGAATGGATAGATTACATCTTTAGAGGGTAACTATGATGGAGTGGGGAGGCAATGCCAAATGGCCTCCTTGTGTGTTGTTAGTTGGTATGATTGTATTAGGATGAGGCTACGTGTGAGAGGTGATTAGTCAGATGGGGATGTGATAATGTAGATAGAGAGAGAGGGATGGGTGGATATGCAAGGTATGTTGGTGTGAGTAAGGATGTGCAGGATTAGGGTTGGGAAGGCAGAGTGATGGGGATGTGATGAGAGGCACAGCAGGATGAAGTTGAGTTTGGTTTTATACTCACCTTTCCTGATCTAATGAAATAATTGAAACATTTGCGGCACTGCACTCAGGTCCTCCTGAACACATTCCTGCTGTTCACCTCCTCCGCAATTTGGAGCCAGGCTCTTTTTGTCGCCTGGGGAGGTCTCTTCCACCCATTGGAAGGGAAGAGGACCTCCATGTGTGCTCCGACTCCCTCCACAAGGATATGGAGCGAGTCATCGGAGAACCTGGGTGCAGCCCTCTGTCTCTGGGCAGCCATCTCTCCAACTGTTTGGAGCAATGCAAACCTCCAGTGTGCTGCCTGCACACTCCTAGATCAACCTTCAAATGCAATGTGGCCAGGGTTCCTTTATATATTGCGGCTAAAAACATGTAATCGATGACATCATCAGACCCACACCATTTAATACGGCCGGGTAACGCGCAGGGCGGGCTTAATAGGCCCCATTATCGCAGTCAATTTCTGCAGGGGATGGAAGCAACAACGGGGCCACGACCCACCACGCCGACTGCCCACATCCGACCCACCCAGGTACAGAAAATTCCAGCCAAGGATTTTTAAATCAACATGCTTTGCGAGGGGAAGCCAACAAATATCAACAAGGAATGGGTAATGGGGCAAAGGGGGATAATGTTTTGGAGGTGGAAGTAGGCAGTCTTGGTGATGGGTTGGATGTGAGGTCAGATCTTAGTGGGAAAGACAGCCAAATGCTGCTAATTGCAGACAGAAAGGCATATTTTGGGCCACTTTTGCAGCAGAATTCTGCCAAAACATCAACCAATGTAAAAATTTCTGCAAGGAGTATGTTTTTTTTCTGCTGACAGAAAAATCAGATATCCAATCAGAAATCTATTATAATTATAGAAAATTTCTGCTTTAACTGCCAGAAGGAAGTCACCAGACTTCTGAAAATTACTTTTTTGTTTGTACCACGTAAACAGTAAAGAGCAGGAAATTACATCCATTAAGAACACACAGCAGAAACATAAGGCTAGATTTTCTGCTATTTGTAGTCAATGAGATAACAATCTGATTCAAACTCTCCAGGGTTGAATTTCTGACTATGCAGGATTAGTGAGGAGCCACCCCCTCCCCCTACATTCAAACATAGTCGGAAATTGCAGGCAGGCTGCCAATGATTATCTGTCCATTCATTTTAATTTGGTAATTTGTGAGCAGCACATCCCTGATTTTTCGATATGCAGGGGTAGCAGGTGAGGCTCCCTGACGTTAAAACACATTAATAAGATTAGCCCCAAAAATTATTCCTCAAACAAAGATTTTTTTTAGCACAAAATAATGTGAAAACACACCACAGAAAGTTCACTAGGTTTCTAAAATCCCTTGAACTCGGAGCACTGTTGGCTCATGATGTAAAAAAATATTTTAAATTAAAAGCGGAGCGACAATGCAAGATCAAGGTATATAAAGTTCTGAGGGGCTAGGAAGGACCTATTTCCCTTAGCAGAGAGATCAATAACCAGGGGGCAGAGATTTAAAGTAATTGGATTAGAGGGGAGCTGAGGAGAACTCTTTTCACCCAGAGGGTGGTGGGGGTCTGGAACTCACTGCCTGAAAGGGTGGGAGAGGCAGAGACCCTCATCACATTGAAAATTTACTTGGATATGCTCTTGAAGTGCCGTAACCTACAAGGCTACAGACCAAGAGCTGGAAAGTGGGTTTAGGCTGGATAGCTCTTTTTCGACGGGCACAGACACGATGGGCCGAATGGCCTCCTTCTGCGCTGTAAATTTCTATGATTCTATGATACTGATGTGCCAAAGAATTGCCAGAATTCCCAATATATGCTTCCATCATGCGAAGTTTTGTACTGGGAGCACCAAATTGGAAAATTTACACCATAGTCTTTCAGTTTTCGCAAGATCCAATGTTAATTAAACAAAAGCCCTGTACTTACAGGATAAATTTGATGAACTAGTGCTCTTGGCATGGAGCCACACTCAATAGAAGGGCAGAGAATAGGGCAGGTCGATCATTGTACCCGATTCATGGTCCTCAGCATCCGATTATCCAATCTGCTCTTCTGTCAAGTGGGACGCTGTGGAAATATTACCCCTATATCTCCACACATGACTTATCCATATCTATGTCCTTGGGGTTGGAGCAACAACAAGCCTTTAGGAGTGGAGGAATTGTCTGCCTGGAAATGAAGTACCTGGTTGGCTGTGTAAGATGTGCAGATTGAAGAAGGGCAATAAAAGCCATATGGGAAAGAGACCCAATACTGTCTGGTGGTGCAGCAGGAGGCAACCATTTGCACAGAGGTCCCACACAAGTAAGAGGTATAGTTTACAGGTGCTGTCCTCTAGTCTCTCTCACCCTAACCTCAGGGCATACAGGAAAAAGGATTTAGCTCTTTGCAGCCGATAATGAGATGATCAGTACAGTGCTGCTGCTTTGCATTTGATGCCAGTGCCTGTATTATAGGACACTGGGATCTACTCACCGCCTATTGCACATAGCACTATAATGCAGTGTGGAAATGCCTGTTGCACTACAAGCCTGTGTACCGAGCTTACAGGGCCCTGAGAAAAGTGAAAATGAGAACTTAGCCCTGTAATGTGTTCCTAGCATCTAAACACCGCTCCAGATACTCAACTCCCGTACAGAACAGATGCTACATGGGATACCTAATGGTTATCATCTTGAATCCTTTCCTTAAAAGTGGACTCGTTGTTTTTCATATGCTATGATAGCTACTCTCTTTGCTTTCACTGATTTCAGTGCTTCTTTGCTGTTTTACTGTGCTTAGAAGACTGAACTTGCTCAAAACTTCTTAAAGCTGTATGCCATCTGCTATCCGTTGCTATTTCCCCAGAGAACTCCCATTGCTTACTGCCTATGTAGGTGCTATGGGTGTTCTGTTGGCCATCCTTCTCTATTTTCAGGCTCTGGAGGAAGATCAAGAGAGGCTTGCAAGACAAGTGTATTCCCATCCTATGTGATCAGGTAGAACTGACCCATATAACATTAGCCACGTGTACAGCCTAAGGCAACTGATGCAGTGTCCTGCAGCCAGAACTAGAAACTACTTCCAGGTCAAGGACAGCTCTATCAGTCGCTGTTAAGGTAGCTCCTGCCTTGAATTCACTGTCACAGAGCCTTCCAAGCAACAGCAGAAGATATCTCTCCACCTGAACAGTTGTATCATACAGGTTCTAGATGACTTGTTTGTTCAGTCCAATGATTTCATTGATTTCAGGCAGCAACATAACTTACACATTTATGTCTAGTTGGATTGCCCAGCATTCAGAGCACTATTGATACACACATGTAGGAGCCTTTATGCCCAATGCTGCTGTTTCAGAAATAGAAAGGGGTTCCACTCCATAAATGTGCAGCTGACCTGTGACCATAGTACAGAATCATGCATGTTAATGCCTGCTATCCTTCATCTTGGAGTAATTCACAATGCCACCATGATCTCAAGAGCTAGAATGACTGCAGAGGGTGGGGGCGGGGGCGAGTATACCTGCTGCAGCCATGGTTCCTTACTCCATTGAGACACCCAAAAACAAATCTGAAAAGAGGTATAATGAGTCACATGTAGCTATGAGGGTCTTGGTGGAACAGGCCATCTGCATCCTCAAACAAAGATTTAGATGCTTGGATTGCTGGGGGAATGTTACAGTACAGCCCATCCAAGGTACCCAAAATTATTGTTGCCTGCTCGTACACAACTTCACCCTACAAGGGGGGTCTTATCATGAAGGTAAACCTACCTGAAGACATATCAGTACAACCAATCACTCAGCAAGCATCTTAGGCAGTTTCTAATAGACAACAAATTTATTTAACTGCCTTAAACAACTGTCACTTGTATTTGGGTCACATAACCTAGTTAATAAAACATTGCCAACAGCCTTCTATCAAGGCCCATGGATAAAATGGTATTTTGCATCAACAATCTTATTCTACCTCATCCCAAATGAATTCTCACAACATATTAGACTACCAGTTAAGCCAAATGTTCTTTACCTTAATTGTGTGACGCAGATGTATTTAGTGTGTTTCCTCTTTATGATGGTATCGTGTGTGTCTTCTACTTTCTAACTACTCCTTTTAAGTGTTTCACCAGTGAAAGGAGGAAATGAGCTGATAGTTCAAAATACTGCAGATGTTGGAAATCCGAAATAAAAACAGAAATGATGGAAAAACTCAGCAGGTCAGGCAACATCCGTGGAGAGAAATTTGAGTTGACGTTTTGGGTCGAACCCTTCTTCAAAACTGGAAAGAAAAGAAAATAGATCGAAGGCAGGGCTGCGATCGGACAAAAGAAGTGAAAGAAACAAAAGAAGTAAAAGAGACAATGAAAGGTATTAGAAGCTAGACGAGATGGTAATAGGCTGAGATTAGGTGTAAAGTGTACTGACAGGGCAAGAGATAGCTGCCAGGTGTGAGAGAGAAACAAAAGGAAAGGGGGGGATGGGGAAAGGAGTGGAAAAATTACCAGAAAAAATGTAATAGGGGCCGAGGTTATGATCTGAAATTGTTGAACTCGATATTGAGACCGGAAGGCTGCAGAGGGACTAATCGGAAGATGAGGTGCTATTCCTCGAGTTTACGTTGAGCTTCCGTGGAACAATACAAGAGGCCAAGGACGGTGAGGTCCGAGTGGGAATGAAGCGGTGAATTAAAATGACAGGCGACCGGAAGCTCGGGGTCACCCTTACGGACTGAATGGAGGTGTTCCGCAAAGCGGTCACCCAATCTGCGTTTGGTCTCCCCAATGTAGAGGAGACCGCATCGTGAGCAGCGAATACAGTATACTAGATTGTGAGAAGTACAAGTAAATCGCTGTTTCACCTGGAAGGGGTGTTTGGGGCCCTGGACAGTGGGAAGGGCGGAGGTATAGGGGCAGGTGTTACATCTCCTCCGCTTGCACGGGAAGGTGCCAGGCGAAGGGGAAGGGCTGTTAGGGATGATAGAGGAGTGGACTAGGGTGTCTTGGAGGAAGCGGTCCCTACGGAATGCTGAAAGGGGAGGGGAGGGGAAGATACGTTTGGTGGTGGGATCACTTTGGAGGTAGCAAAAATGCCGGAGGATGATCCGTTAAATGTGGAGGCTGGTGGGGTGAAAGGTGAGGACAAGGGGAACCCTATCGTGGTTCCAGGAGGGAGGGGCAGGGGTGAGGGCAGAAGTGCGGGAGATAGAACTGACACAGTCGAGGGCAGTGTCAACCACGGTAGAGGGTAATCCTCGGTTGCGGAAAAAGGAAGACATGTCTGAAACACTGTTGTGGAAGGTAGCATCGTCGGAGCAGATACGGTGGAGATGGAGAAACTGGGAGAATGGAATAGAGTCCTTACAGGAAGCGGGGTGGGAGGAAGTGTAGTCCAGGTAGCTGTGGGAGTCAGTGGGCTTGTAGTGAATATTGGTCGATAACCTATCCCCAGAGATGGAGACGGAGAAGTCGAGGAAGGGAAGGGAAGAGTCAGAGGTGGACCATGTGAAGGTGAGGGAAGGGTGGAAATTGGAGGCAAAGTGAATGAAATTGTCAAGTTTGGGGCGAGAGCAGGAAACGGCACCGATACAGTCATCAATGCATCGGAAAAAGAGGTGAGGGAGGGGACCCGAGTAGGACTGGAACAAAGATTGTTCCACATAGCCCACGAAAAGGCAGGCATAGCTGGGACCCATGCGGGTACCCATGGCAACATCTTTGATTTGGAGGAAATGAGTGGAGTTAAAGGAGAAGTTGTTCAATGTGAGAACAAGTTCAGCCAGGTGGAGGAGGGTGGTGGTGGATGGGGACTGGTCGGGCCTCTGTTCAAGGAAGAAGTGGAGCGCCCTCAGGCCATCCAGGTGGGGGATGGAGGTATAGAAGGATTGTACGTCCATGGTGAAAAGGAAGCAGTTGGGGCCAGGAAACTGGAAACTGTTAAAGTGGCGGAGGGCGTCCGAAGAGTCACGGATGTAGGTGTAGACTTCTCCGTCTCCATCTCTGGGGATAGGTTATCGACCAATATTCACTACAAGCCCACTGACTCCCACAGCTACCTGGACTACACTTCCTCCCACCCCGCTTCCTGTAAGGACTCTATTCCATTCTCCCAGTTTCTCCGTCTCCGCCGTATCTGCTCCGACAATGCCACCTTCCACACCAGTGCTTCAGATATGTCTTCCTTTTTCCGCAACCGAGGATTACCCTCTACCGTGGTTGACACTGCCCTCGACCGTGTCAGTTCTATCTCCCGCACATCTGCCCTCACCCCTGCCCCTCCCTCCCGGAACCACGATAGGGTTCCCCTTGTCCTCACCTTTCACCCCACCAGCATCCACATTCAACGGATCATCCTCCGGCATTTCCGCTACCTCCAAAGTGATCCCACCACCAAATGTATCTTCCCCTCCCCTCCCCTTTTAGCATTCTGTAGGGACCGCTCCCTCCGAGACACCCTAGTCCACTCCTCTATCACCCCAAACAGCCCTTTCCCTTCGCCTGGCACTTTCCCGTGCAAGCGGAGGAGATGTAACACCTGCCCCTATACCTCCGCCCTTCCCACTGTCCAGGGCCCCAAACACCCCTTCCAGGTGAAACAGCGATTTACTTGTACTTCTCGCAATCTAGTATACTGTATTCGCTGCTCACGATGCGGTCTCCTCTACACTGGGGAGACCAAACGCAGATTGGGTGACCGCTTTGTGGAACACCTCCGTTCAGTCCGTAAGGGTGACCCCGAGCTTCCGGTCGCCTGTCATTTTAATTCACCACTCCATTCCCACTCGGGCCTCACCGTCCTTGGTCTCTTGTATTGTTCCACGGAAGCTCAACGTAAACTCGAGGAACAGCACCTCATCTTCCGATTAGGCACTCTGCAGCCTTCCGGACTCAATATTGAGTTCAACAATTTCAGATCATAACCTCGGCCCCTATTACATATTTTCTTGTAATTTTTCCACTCCTTTCCCCTCGCCCCCCCACCCCCCCTTTTTGTTTCTCTCTCACACCTGACAGCTATCTCTTGCTCTGCCAGTACACTTTACACCTAATCTCAGCCTATTACCATCTCGTCTAGCTTCTAATACCTTTCATTGTCTCTTTTACTTCTTTTGTTTCTTTCACTTCTTTTGTCCGATCGCAGCCCTGCCTTCGATCTATTTTCTTTTCTTTCCAGTTTTGAAGAAGGGTTCGACCCGAAACGTCAACTCAAATTTCTCTCCACGGATGTTGCCTGACCTGCTGAGTTTTTCCAGCATTTTCTGTTGTTATTTTTATTATTAATGAGCTGATAGTTGCTGCATATCAGAGTCTGCTTCTAGGGATGGAGGTGCTCCTGTACCTCTTTGAGCTCGGGCGGTAGTCAATGCTGCAACTGCAGGCACCATTGGCTTTGATGCAGTGGCTGCTGTACATCATCTGATACATTGGTAGTCACTTGAGTGAGCTGGCTTTGTGCTGCGGTTCTGGTGGTACACTGAGAGACAGGCTTGATGGACCAGCTGGTCTTTTCCTGCTCGTCAGTTTTGTATGTTCACATAATGTTTGCACGTGTACTGCAGGGAGATGCAGCGAGAGGCGGTTATTGCTGATCCAATGGCAAAGTCCAAGGGGACAGTGGTGGTTGGGGCGAACGGAATGGGAAGGAGGGTGGAGAAGTTAGCCCACAGCGGCCGTGCTGGGTGGGAAGGTTAGGCGAGAGAGGAGGATGGGTCCATTGGGATTGCTGTGCATAAGGCGGCAGTGAAGAGTGTTTCAATGGGTCCTTCAGAAAATACCAGGAGCAAAATGGGGGGTAGCTATGGGCTTATCTCGGAGAATTCAAACCTGGGACGTTGGCAGGAGATTAGGGAAGCAGAGGACTTCGGTGATGGGTTGAGGGAGGGATTTGGGCAGTTTAGAAACCCGAGAGGGGAGAAATAAAAGGTGGAATGACTGGGTGATAAGAAGGAGAGGAGACAGGAACGAAGGACCCAAAAGGGGCCAAGGGGATTAAAAGAGATAGAGGTACTGGCCTTGGGTCCAGAGTGGCAGCCAAAATGTGCACATGAATGAACATAGAGGGAATTCAGGTTACATAGGCATGTCAGAAATTGGTTACAACAGATGTCCTGCTCCCTTGTTTCAGGTACTTTGTATCAGATGAATCAAGAACTGTTACACTCGGAACGATCCATACTTTAAAATTACAATGAAATGTTACAATATCTGATCGACCAACTGTCAGTCCACAGGTGCCAAAATTCACTGTATCAACAGTATCTCTGTTTTCAACATTCTGGCCTCAATTTTAACACAGTGCGTGCGGGGGCTGGGGGCTGTATGCCAAGGCACAGTGAGATTTTAGCTCCTGGGCCTCATTTCCATATTAAGGAACGGACTCCGCCCGAACCTGGCATGAATCACTGCCTGGCGTGGGAATTTGTCAGGAAGCCGTCAACAGGATGTCTCGGAGGGGAATCCCGATTAGGGGAGGGGGAGGGAAGAGGGGCAAGGGACGCTCAAGTTTTCCTTGTTGGGCCTGGAGGAGCACTACTGCTCCTCCTGGCCCAGAAGGAAATAGAAAAAAAATTAATTACCATGCACCTTACTGGGTCTCTTCTGGCCCTTGACTTGAATCCCAGCAGGGGAGCCACCAATGCTTGCCCACTCAGGCTCCAGGTTAAAATGGAAGATTGGGCCTCGATGATGTCATTGGAGCTGGACCTGCATATTAAAGAGGACCCCACTGGCTGCCCTTGTCACCTGCAATTTAACATTGCAGTCAACCAGATCAGACCGGGAAAGGAGATGGTAAGTCCCCTGCTCCATTTTAACTGCCCCTTGCCCAATTTCCAGTAGGTGGGTGAGTTAAATTGATGCCAGAATTTTGCAGCACTTGCATTTTTTTAATTGTGCTTCATGGATGCTGGATGGCATTCTCTACTAATCCTGCCTCTTTCTCCTTCTCACACAAGATGATTCTTTCAATGAATTATCCACGGTTTAGGATGTAGAGCTACACCTGTACAGTTATGGGATTCTGAATTATGAGCACAATGGGACTATGGGACTATGATTCGTTAATTGAGATTTTGTTTCACATTTTTTATGAAAGCATTGAACTATGTGTGGGAGAAGGTGCAGATAAGGCAGAATGAAACATTACACACAAAGTAATATAGTGTAGGAATTGACAAATTCCTATAAGTAACTGAGATCGACACCAGGGAACAAGTAAACAGGTCTTTACTGATCAGAGACTCCACGAGGACTGCCTGGGCAGCCCCGTGGCTTGCGACATGACGTCATCACGTTTTCCCGCGCTCTTAAATGGGCCACGCCCCGTACATGCAAACTCTATATACAAAACACAGTAATGCCTAACATATTGGTACAAGTTTAGGCTGGTGTTAGAATATCGTTAAAGGGAATTATATAGTCAGCCAGAGTCATTCAGTGGTTCTGCCACATGCGCCCCCCCAGAGTTCGCTTTAACGGACAAAGTCAAATGGTGAGGGGGTCTGACGAGCCTGTCAGAACGACTCCTGTACTCTCGAGGCGGAGGCTGCTGGGCGGCTGGCGTTCTGGTGGGTGGGTGCACTTGGTCTGCGGTGACGACGATGGGTGGCCAACCCCGTCTCGGCGGCTATGCGGTCTCGACGGGGCAGTCGAGGTCCAAATGTGCTGGCTTTAATCAGTCGACCGAAATGTGGTCTGATTTACCGCCGACATCTACCGTGAAGGTTTTGTCCCCTGCCTCCAACACGCGGAAGGGACCAGTATATGGGGCCTTGAGCGGATCCCTATGTGCGTCATGGCGAATAAAAACATATTCAGCCTTGTGAAGCCCCATGGGAACGTGTGACCTCTGCAGCCCGTGGTGCGAAGTGGGTACCGGTGCAAAACATCTGGCTGCCTCTTGGTGACTAGCAAGCTGAGCAGACGCGGACCATGGCTCTGTCGATGTTGGTAGGAAGTCCCATGGGACTCGCAGCGGTTGACCATACACCAGCTCCGCTGATGAACAGTGAAGGTCTCCTTTGGGGGCCGTGCGAAGGCCCAATAGGACCCACGGTAGCTTGTCTGCCCATCCAGCGTCCCGGAGACTGGCCCTCAGAGCGGCTTTCATTGACCGGTGGAAGCATTCGCAGAGGCCATTCGCCTGTGGGTGGTAGGCTGTGGTGCAGTGTAATTTGACACCGAGTCCTTGGGCCATTGCATTCCAGAGTTCGGAGGAAAACTGCGGTCCCCTGTCTGATGAAATATCTGCAGGTACTCTGAAATGGGCGATCCAGGAGGAAATGAACACCCTGACCACGTCCGCCGAAGTAGTGGATGACAGGGGGACCGCCTCCGGCCATCTGGTGGTGCGGTCAACCATGGTCAGGATGTGTGAAAAACCATGGGAGGGTGGAAGTGGTCCTACCAGGTCGACGTTGACATGGTCAAAACGTCGCTCCGGAACTGTGAAGGTGGCCAACGGAGCTTTGACGTGGCGCTGTACCTTGGCCCTTTGGCAGACCACGCAGGTGTTGGCCCAGTCGCGGACATCCTTATGCATGCCATGCCATACAAACTTCGCTGACATCAGTTTCTGAGAGGCCTTCATTCCTGGGTGTGACAACCCATGTATGGCATCGAACACTTTGCGATGCCAGACGACCGGCACGACAGAGCGAGGATCCTGTACGGAGACGTCACACAACAGCGTGGTACCTGCTGCACGGAACATGATGTCGGCTAACTGGAGGCCAGTGATGGCTGTTCTGTAAGCTTGGACTTCCAGGTCTGAGGCTTGGTCCGCTGCCATGAGGGCGTAGTCGATGCCCAGATGAACCGTATTGACGATCGTGCAGGAGAGGCAGTCTGCCACCAGGTTGTCCTTACCGGACACGTGCTGTATATCCGTGGTGAATTTGGATATGTAGGTCAGTTGACGCTGCTGTCGGGCTGATCACGGTTCGGCGGTCTTCGCCATTGCAAAGGTTAACGGCTTATGGTCCACAAAGGCGGTGAAAGGACGTCCTTCTAGCAGGAACCGAAAATGGCGGAGGGCCAGAAAAAGGGCGAGCAACTCCCGGTCGAACGTGCTGTATGCTCTCTCATTCTGCCGTAGTTGACGGCTGAAGAATGCCAACAGCTGCCACGTTCCGTTCACCCACTGCTGTTGCACGGCACCGACTGCGTAGTCCGACACATCGGTGGTGAGGGCGATGGTGGCTCCTGGCAGTGGGTGCGCCAGCATAGTCGCGTTGGCTAAGGTGCGTTTAGTGTCAGCGAACGCTCGGGCCATGTCATCCGTCCAGTCTACCGGGTTCTTGCCAGTCTTGCCCTTGAGGGCCTCATACAGGGGCTGCATGAGCAGTGCCGCCTTAGGCACGAAGCGCTGGTAAAAGTTTACCATGCCTAGGAATTCTTGCAGGGCCTTTATGTTCTGCAGGTGTGGAAAAGATGTCACCGCCCCCACTTTTGAAGGTAAAGGAACCGCTCCCTCTGAGGTGGTGCGATGCCCCAGGAAATCGATTTGTTGCAGGCCAAACTGACACTTGGCCGGGTTGATAATCAGGCCGTGTTGGCTGAGGCATCGAAAAAGGGTGCGTAGGTGACAGGTATGTTCTTACTTAGTAGGACTGGCAATTAGAATATCGTCCAGGTAGACGAAGAGGAATTTGAGGTCCCGCAGCACGGAGTCCATCGGGCGTTGGAAAGCCTGGGCGGCGTTCTTTAACCCAAACGGCATTCGTAGAAACTCGAAGGGGTCGAATGGGGTGATGACTGCGGTCTTCTGGACGTCTTGTGGATGCACAGGGACCTGGTGGTAGCCCCGGACGAGGTCGACGTTTGAAAACATGGTGTTCCCTGCCAAATGGGCAGAGAAATCCTGAATGTGGGGGATCGGGTACCGATCAGGAGTGGTGGCGTCATTAAGGCGTCGATAGTCGCTGCATGGCCGCCATCCACCGCCAGGCTTCAGGACGATATGGAGGGGTGAAGACCAGGGACTATTTGTCCGCGAATAATCCCTAACCGTTCCATGGTTGCGAACTCCGCCTTTGCGACCGCCAGCTTGCCAGGTTCCAGGCGCCGGGCCCGCGCGTAGACCGGGGGGCCGTTGGTGGTGATGTGGTGTTCCACACCATGTTTCGTGGCCGAGGAGGAGAACGTGGGTCTTGTCAGGTCGGGGAATTCGGCGAGCAGGCGGGCGAACTCATCAGGAGTCGGGAACGCACAGGAGACGGTGCGTGACGTAGTGTTATTGCGGTAACATGGGAGAGAATTAAAAGTTGCTGCGTTGATCAGCCGTCGGTTCCTGACATCGACCAGGAGGCTGTTGGTGCACAGGAAATCCGCGCCGAGGAGGGGCTGGGAAACTTTGGCTGTAACAAACTCCTAGTGAAAGCATTGCCCCCCCGAAGCACACCTCAACTCGCCATCTGCCGAAGGTCCGAATTGCTCCGCCATTGGCCGCTTCAAGGGTGGGGCCGTGATTCCCCGTCTGCACATCGAGGGCGGACGCGGGTAAAATGCTGCACTGCGCTCCGGTGTCACACAGAAAACGGCGACCGGAGAGAGTGTTGGTGATGAAGAGCAACTTTCCCTCGTTGCCGATCGCCATCGTGGCCGCGGGTGCCCGTTAGACCCGTTCCTCGGTGGTCGCAGTTGTTGGTTGTTTTTTTGGGGGGGAAAACTGCAGGGAGGGCGGCAACGCTTCGCCTTCGCGCCAAACTGCGCGTGGTAGAAACACAGCCCAGCAGGCTGACGAGCTGGGGTGGCGTCTGCAGGGGATGGGTGCCTCGTGGCGGCGCAGTACTGCCGAGTTACAGCAAAAATTTTGTCAGCCTCCGCAGCGAGTGTTGCACAGTCCACGATTTCAGACCTGGCCAGGGCAGCTTGCACCTGTTCAGACAGTTGGCTGAGGAAAATTTCTCGGAACAGGAAGCATTCCAGTTCTGAGCCCAGGAGTGTGAGCATTTGGCTCATCAACTCTGAAGGCTTGGAGTCCCCGAGGCCGGGCATCGCGAGTAATCGACGGGCGCGCTCCAATTTTGCCAGGCCGAAAACCGGCAGTAACCGCGCTTTGAGGGTTTCATACTTGCGCTCCATTGGGGGGTTTTCGAGGAGGCTGACGATCCGAGAGGTGGTAGAACTGTCGAGTGCGGAGACCACATACAGGTATTTGGTCTGATCCGCATCGATGTTCCGCAGGGCGAACTGGGCCTCGACCTGAATAAACCACGAGGTCGCTTGCTGCTCCCAGAACTGTGGCAGCTTTAGTGAAACAGCGTTTGTTGCCATGCTGTGCTCTTCTTTTGTGAAAACGTTCACAAAAAATGGGGTCACCAATGTAGGAATTGACGAATTCCTATAAATAACTGACATCGACACCAGGGAACAAGTAAACAGGACTTTACTGATCAGAGACTCCACGAGGACTGCCTGGGCAGTCCCGTGGTTTGCGACGTGACATCATCGCGTTTGCCCGTGTTTTCCCGCGCTCTTAAAGGGGCCACGCCCCGTACATGCAAACTCTATATACAAAACACAGTAATGCCTAACATAATGGTAGAGGTTTAGGCTGGTGTTAGAACATCGTTAAAGGGAATTATATACAGTCAGCCAGAGTCATTCAGTGGTTCCGCCACAATAGGTGAATTAATACCAAAGTGAACTGGTTTTTTAATCAAATAAGATATTAAACAATGAAAAGAACTAAAAAGTTGGATAAGAGGCTTAGATGAGGAACAATTTAAATCCGAAATGCGGCCTGAAATGAAAGTAACGGAGATAAAATTCAAAAGAAAAGCAGCAGAGACAAGTTGAAGCTTGAAAGTGGAGAATGAGACATGAAAAGAGAAGTCGTTGAGAGGAGGCTTGAAATGGAAATAACAGAGATAAATCCTGAAATAAAAGCAACAGTGATAAGGCTTCAAAGAGACTGAAACATGATCCAAAAAAGAAGAATTGGAGACAAGGCCCAAAACTTTATTTGGGCAATTTCTTGAGTTCCTAAAGCTCAGGATTGTCCATATTTGAGAAACTGCACTTTCCACTTTTGTAGACGGTGTCAATGTCAATTATTCTCAGACCAGATATAACACAGGATAAATATAAAGTAAACTCCCTATGCTCTCTGCAAGAAATGTACCTTAACAATAACCTCAGAATAATCCCAACAGAACCAGTGTAGTATTCTTAATTTTCACAGTAACCATACTTATGGACTTTCTCAATGAAATTGATATTGTTCTGTCAAATAATGAACAATTTTCTGCTGTGGACCCGCCTATAAAGAATGGAGTTGAGATTACCCAAACTCAATTAGGATCCTTGCAACAGGTAAAGAAGATAATCTCATCTCATCTGTAAATTCTCAAACTCTGAGTGAGTGATGCTCTAACCCATTGCATAACTAAGTCTGCATTCTGTTTAGTTTACTTACACAGAGGTTTAGGAGCTCCATTTGTTCAGTCATGATCAGCAGATCAGATGGACTCATTCAAATCATCACTGATTTGGCCCAAACTGATGAATTTTTAGATTCAGTATCCATTAGTACAGAATCAAAGGTTAGGTTTAATGGTAAATCTGTGGGATGGTGCAAGTCAAAGCTCTGTCAGGATTACAGCATCATTATAGTGGAGCCTTCACAATGGCATGAATTGATCATCAGTAATACCATCCCAGCTCCAATCAGCAACATAGCAGGTCCATGTAAGTAGAGAAGTTTGGTTGCTTAGCGCCTCCCGTTAGCGCCTTGGGGGGGCGCTAACGGGGCGCTAGGATGTTAGCGCCCGAGCGTGGAATTTGTTAGCGCCGCTCACGAAATTGACCAGACATTTTGCGGCAGCATTAAACACTACCGCCACGATCTCCTGCGCCCACAGATCATGGCGTCAGTCGAGCGTGCAACTCCCCGGTAGTGCCCCGAACCGGATATTGAGTCATGCCCCCTACTTTTCTGCCTGCCACTAGCAACGACAGGTAGAGGGGAACGTTTTGCAGTCAGGAAGGGGCTGGGGGAGTGCTGTTTATAGGCGACTGCTTCCTGCCTTTTTTTGTCGGCGACATTTTTGCACCACGCATTCTGAGAGGGAGAGAGACTTCTGGAGAGATTCAATGCTGTGTAAAGGAGTTTTGTGTCCTGAGCAGCACTTTGCAGGTTCATTTTGATTTGGCTTTCATTGCAGCAATTTAGAAGATACTATGGGGGCTGCACTGAATCGGGGCGTCGTCCTGCACCTGCAGAATCGGAGGCAGCAGAGATGCAGAGAGAGAGGGTGGCAAACATGGCCAGAGGGAGGAGGGCCAACAGGCCTCTGCACAGGAGACCTTACCCTCCCAGGGTATTCAGGGAGCAGTTCTCATACCTTAATTTGTCTGAGGAGCAGTGTTTGCGCAGGCTGCGCTTCAACAAGGAAGTGGTCACTGAGCTCTGCCACCTGCTGCAACCAGATCTGCAGCTTCAACTGAGGACCAGGCCGTCTCTGTCGGTGGCAGTGATGGTGACAGTGGCTCTGAATTTTTATGCCAGCGACTCCTTTCAACTGCGGACATCGCCAATATCTTCCAGTTCGCTGTCCATTGTTGTATCCGGGAGGTGACAAATGCCCTGTATAAAAGGAGACGCCAGTACATCTCTTTCCCCATGACCCGGGCCAAACAGCATGAACGCGCATGTGGGTTTGCTAGGATAGCGGGCTTCCCCATGGCGCAGGGCGCCATTGACTGCACCCATGTGGCATTGCGGGCACCGCATGAAAATGTACAGGTATTCCGAAACCACAAGGCTACCACTCCTTAAATGTGCAATTGGTCTGTGACCACACACAGCTCATACTCGCCGTCAATGCCCGCTATCCTGGCAGCAGCCACGATGCTTTCATCCTGCGCCAGACTGGTGTGCCAGACCTTTTCCAGGCACCGCATCATCCAAGTGGATGGCTCCTAGAGGACAAGGTTTATCTACTCTACACCTGGCTGATGACACCTCTCCATAATCCCAACACCCCTGCCAGCTGCGGTATAATGAGAGCCATATTGCCACCAGGAACATCATTGAGCAGACGATCGGCGTGCTGAAGCAATGGTTCCCCTGTCTGGACCACTCAGGAGGAGCCCTGCAATACTCTTCTGAGTGAGTCACCCCGTTCATAGTTGTGTGTTGCATGCTTCACAACCTGGCAATCCTGAGGACCCAGCCAATGCCACCAGGGATTGGTGCACCACCTGAGGAGGAGGAGGAGGAGGAAGAGGAGGAGGAGGATGAGGAGGAGGATCAGCAGCAGCACCAAGGTGGGGAGGGAAGCGCACAATGTCGCCAGTGCAAGGGCCGTCCGTGAACGGCTGATAAGAAGCCGCTTCTAGGCCCCTACTCAGAAGATGGCTTCTGGCATGAAGAACAACATCATGGAAAGCAACCCACACCCCCTATTACCGGCCAAAGCGGGAATGATTCCAAAGGCCAAAAATGTACGTTTTGAATACAAAAACTTTTTACTTTAACAAACTCTGTGTGTGTCATTTATTCAGGACAAACACAACAAATCATGAACCAGCAGAACTCATTCTCACAAGATGGAGATAAACGGCAAAACAAATGTAATCACACGAATCTCGACCTTTACCACAAACATTCCCACCATTTATTTAGACCTCCTACTGTTTGCCCTTCAAGGGTGATCTCCATCCCCTGCACACTTCCCCCCTTCCCACCCTACTGCTCCTCCGTAATGGCGCCCCAGTGGCTGCAGCCAGGCTGGTGGAAGGCTGCTGAATGTCAGATCCAGAGACTACAGATGCCCTTGAAGGACACCCTCGGCCAGCTCTGGGCCTGGAGGCCCTGGCTGCAGACTGCACCAACTCTGCATGGGCGGCAGCAGTCTGGGCTGGCTGTGTTACAGGCTGTGGCAAGTGCAATGGGGAAGTGCCAGTGGTGGGAGCAGGAATGCTGTCATCCTGAGAGAGGACAGCACCTTCCTGCTCAACCGACACACTGGCACTCCCACGGGGCAGCACCTCAGCGTCCGGAGCAATCTGCTCGAGCACAGATTGCTGGCCTGCTGTGGCACCATGAGAGCCCCGGGGCAATGTGGCCGACCCAGCGAGGATGGCAGCAGTCAGTGCTTGCATGACATAAATCTGAGACTGCATGAGAGCAGTCGACAATGACTGAATTGCAGCATTAAGCCGTTGCGTTGCGTCGACCTGTGCTGCAGCGGACTGCTCCACACTCCTAGCCAGTCCATCCATGCTTTCGGGCACCCTTGCCATTGCATCCATGAGCTCAGTGTGCATGCTCAAGGCCTGGCTATTCATGGCCATGATGACGCGGTCCTCCTCTGAGTCCTGTGCAGCAGGACTCGCTTGCCTACTCGCCCTCTGGGGAGATGGCCCCCGAGCTTCCTTAACCCCATGGCATTGCTGCAGCCCACTGGGTCCCGGAGCTTCACCCTCATCAGACCCTACCCCCCTGCTCCCCTCCAGGGAAGGTGTGGTCCCAGTGTCGGAATGGACTCCCTCAGGAGACGCAAGCATGAGGCTCTGGCTTCCTCTTCTTCCTTGCCTGGGGCATCGCTGTCACTGGTAGGCTGGTCAGCTGGTGGTTCACTATCTGAAAGCAGGGAGGTACAAGAGTGGCTTTAGCGTCAGGACAGGGGGGCAGTAAGGGATCAAGGACTGGAGACATTTAGTAAGTTGGATTGGAAGTATAAAAGGCTGGTGTTGTGAGGGGCAAGTGGAATGAGAGAGGAGAGAAAACTGATGAACATACCATTGCTGTCCCCAAGGGGGCTGACCTCTCCAGTGGCCACGGCACCTATGACCTGGCTGGCAACGATCTTGTGCACGCACGCCTCCAAATCAGTGAGGGTGTGTAGGTCAGCCGGTGCTCCTCCCATGCGTTGCTGCGGCCGCCTGTTATGAGAGAGCTTGGCCTGCAAGAAAAAGGACGGCGTCTGAGTGAATGTGCAGCCACGTGCTTGCCTTATGTGCCTCCCATAGTTGAATAGCCCTTAATGTATGCAAGGTGTGGAATGTGCGTGTGTGTTTTATGAGATGGCCATAGGCTTAGGATGAGTGTTGGGAATTTGGGGTTTTTAAACCCTCTGGGCACAGAGTGAATTTGAGATGGAGGGATGTAGAGGTATTGAAAAGCAGCCACTCACCCTGACCACCCGAGTGAAGTCATTGAACTTCTTACAACATTGGGTGTATATCCTTGGCACCAGACTCCTCGAGGAGACGTGCTGAGCCACCTCCCTCCAGACTCTTCTGTATTCACGGGGCAATGGCCTCCTGCCACTCTGTGGGTAGAGCACTGCCCGTCGCCGCTCCACAGCACCAACCAGAGCCACCAAGGCCCGGTTGCTGAAGTGCTGAGCTCTTTCCCTGGGCCTGTCCATTGGTGGTTCCAGCACAATTGCTTTACAGGTCTCTCCAAGCCGAGATTCAAGGCAATGAGCACGGTGTGGCTGGACAGCAACATGGACCCTCCCCTTTAAGAACTGGCCGACGCCAGTCTGTCGGTGTTCCATTGCTAACTGACATCACCTGAGCTTCGTTAGCGCTCTGAGGTAGCGCCTCGCTCCTCGACGTTAGCGCTTTAAGACAGGTGTGTAGCGCCTGATTTAGCGCTCAAATCACCTGGGGCAATAGAGGCCAAGTTTGCCATCGGAGGCGATAATTAGCGCCGGGCGCTAAACTTTGCGTCCGGCCGATAATAGTGCCCCAAACGGGGCAATACCGAATTTCTCCCCTTAAGGTTCTTAATTATTTCTGCTAAAGACAAATGGATTGGTCAGACTCAATTTAAACAGAGAGAAATGTTATAAACCATGATGCCATTAGTAACACTTAAACAAGGGGGCAGTTTGACTCTTTTGCTGCTCTCACAGGTCTATTTCCAGTACGCTCAATATCTTAGTATTTTATCTCCTTAGTATTAATAGCATTCTATCACTAATCTAGAGCATTTAGGGCTTCTTTGCTGAAGTTTTTCAGTGTAATTACCTACACTCCAGAATAATTCAAATTATGACAAGACCTACAACATTTATAGCTTTTCAACTTAGGCTTATTTGTTTAATCAATCCTTTGAATAATGAAACAGGAGTTTAATGGTGAAGTTAAGCAGAGGAAAAAGTAATGTAACTGTAAAGTGCTTTCCTTATCTTGATTTATTTTTAACAGTAATGTAGGAATTAACGAATTCCTACGAATAACGGAGATCGACACAAGAGAACAATCAAACAGGTCTTTACTCAAAGGAGATGCCACGAGGACTGCTTGGGCAGTCCCGTGGTTTGCGTCATGACATCATCGCGTTTGCCCGCGTTTTCCCGTGCTCTTAAAGGGGCCACGCCCTGTACATGCAAACTCCATATACAAAACACAGTAATGCCTAACACAATGGTACAGGTTTAGGCTGGTGTTAGAACATCGTTAAAGAGAATTATGTACAGTTAGCCAGAGTCAATCAGTGGTTCTGCCACAGTAATTGAATTAAAAGAACTTGTAGCTTTCAGAAGGCATTTCACATTATTTATTGAACGGGCTGACCACCCCACAGAGAGCGATCCTTTCTGGTCAGTAAACAACTCCATAGGGAGTGTCATTCATTGTACGTTTTTCTGGGTCCTGGATGTTGCCCAGAAAACATCAAACTCAGGAAACTTCACACTGGTTGAGCACTGCTGTGCACTCGTTCTTGGTCAAGCACCTGGAAGAGGTTCCCTGCAACACTTAAGAATTCCATTTTTTACGAAGTGGGACCATCAGAAAACTTATTATGGCCCACAGAGCACACCCGCTATCAGCTGAGTGGAAATGCATTGTCAACAGCAGTTTCAAAAACCAATAGACCAGACTTTCTTAGCTTCTTGGTTAAAGGAAGGGACTCTTGAGGCTAAACATCAGTGAAAAGAGGTTAAACAAAAAAGCAGTCTACATTAACAGGAACACCGATTAAGGGCCTGAAATTTTGCAACCTTTTCAGGGAAAAAGTGGGATATTTCTGGCATAAGGAACCAGAATTTGGGGTGTATACCCCAATTTTGAAGATACCGCGGAACATTGGACTTCTTATCACAAAGTGGTTTTACTGTGCACATGGATATTTACAACAAACGCCTCTTATTACTACTATGCTTCTTTCTACTGTTCTTAAACCTATCCTAATGCTGTGCCCAAATACTACCTGAAGGCCAGAGCTGCCAGTGGTGCTTGGCTGTACTATGGTACCATGAGGCTCAGAGGTAGCCCTCATCTCAGGGCTTCGGAGTCCCAGGAAGATGATTCAGCAGGCTGTGTCATCACTGCAGTTGCATGGGCAGCCTGGTCCTGTATCCAGGTATCTGAGTGGGCTGGCTGGAAAAGTACAGTAACAAGAGCTATCATTAGGAGAGAAGATGGCATCATGAAGGTGGACCACACTACTTGTGCTGAGCCCTGAATCTGTGAGCCCACTGATCAGCAGAAGTGCAGCCATACAGACTGTGCGAGATGGTGCCTCGAATCTCTCAGAAGCTGGGTCCCATTTTTTTTTCTCCAAATGTGCGCCCAAGGTCTGAAGGCCAGTGGTCAAACCACGCACTAACCAGTCTGGAGGCCTCTTTGGCAGGGGGAACAATTGTAAATATTCCAGAAGCTCCAAGTAGTGCGGCATTGTGTTGAAACCTTCTCAGATACTGACTCTAAGGATGGTATTGGACTCCGTGCCCGCTGCTGTCTGTTCACTTTAACGAATGGGACAGACAAGCCCAGCCTTTTGTATGAATAACTGAGACTGAGGGGTGATTACTTTTTAATTTATTCCCATAAAGGCATGACGTAAAAGCTTTGTGAGACTCTCTGTTGCAGATCCAGTGAGTTTTGCTGTATTTTGTAGGACAAATAAGAAACTTGTTAGAGTAGATTTTCCGCTGGGTTCCCCTGCTGGGAATCAGAGGACTGAAGGGTACAAGAGTGATCTAAGGCTGGAGGAGGTGCAGAGATAAGGTGGGTTGGGGGGGTGGTGATGGAAGGCTGTAGCAGGACTTAAAAACAAGGATGAGGAGTTTAAATATAATACGATGGGGGTCAGGAGGTACAATGGGTCAATGAGGACAGGACTGATGGTGAGCAAGCCTTACTGAGGGGTAAAATGCAGGTGGCTGATTTGGAAAAGTTGGAGCTTCTGAAGGATGGAAGGCCAGAAAGGACAATGTTGGAGTAAGCGCATCCAGAGGTAATAAAAGCATGAACAAGGGTTTCAGTAGCAGAGAGTCTGAAGCATGGTGGGCAGTTACATAGGTGGAACATTTTTTTATTCATTTATGGGATGTGGGCATCGCTGGCAAGCCCAGCATTTATTGCCCATCCCTAATTGCCCTTGAGAAGGTGGTGGTGAGCCGCTTTCTTGAACCGCTGCAGTCCGTGTGGTGAAGGTACTTCCACAGTGCTGTTAGGGAGGGAGTTCCAGGATTTTGACCCAGCGACGATGAAGGATCGGCGATATACTTCTAAGTCAGGATGGTGTGTGACTTGGAGGGGAACTTGGAGGTGGTGGTGTTCCCGTGTGCCTGCTGCCCTTGTCCTTCTAGGTGGAAGAGGTCGCGGGTTTGGGAGATGCTGCCGAAGAAGCCTTGGCGAGTTACTGCAGTGCATCTTGTAGATGTACACTGCAGCCACAGTACGCCAGTGGTGGAGGGAGTGAATATTTAAGGTGGTAGATGGGGTGCCAATCAAGCGGGCTGCTTTGTCCTGGGTGGTGTCAAGCTTCTTGAGTGCGGTTGGAGCTGCACTCATCCAGGCAAGTGGAGGGTATTCCATCACACTCCTTATTTTTTCCTTGTAGATGGTAGAAAGGCTTTGAGGAGTCAGGAGGTGAGACATTTGCCACAGAATACCTCGCCTCTGACCTGCTCTTGTTGCCACAGTATTTATGTGGCTGGTCCCGTTAAGTTTCTGGTCAATGGTGACCCCCAGGATGTTGATAGTGGGGGATTTGGCGATGGTAATGCCATTGAATGTCATGGGGCGGTGGTTAGACTCTCGCTTGTTGGAGATAGTCATTGCCTGGCACTTCTATGGCGCGAATGTTACCTGCCACATATCAGCCCAAGCCTGAACGTTGTTCAGGTCTTGTTGCATGCAGGCATGAACTGCTTCATTATCTGAGGAGTTGTGAATGGCACTGAACACTGTGCAGTCATCAGCGAACATCTCCATTTCTGACCTTATGTTGGAGGGAAGGTCATTGATGAAGCAGCTGAAGATGGTTGGACGTAGAACATTGCCCTGAGGAAGTCCTGCAGCGATGTCCTGGGGCTGTGATGATTGACCTTCAATCACTAAGTTGTCTTGGTGATGGATAGGATGTGAAGTTTAAAGTTCAGCTCTGGTTGAACAGGACATCAAGGTTTTACATGATGTAGTTCAGTTTGAATGGCCAATGAAGGGACAGATTGATGGTAAGGGAGTGGAATTTTGGTGGGAGCCGAAAATGATGGCTTTGGTCTTCCCGATGTTAAGTTGGAGAAAGTTGTGACTCATCCATGATTGGATGTCGCACAGCCAGTCTGATGGCACAGAAGTGATTGTGGGGGTGAGAGAGGTGATGGACAGGTGGAACTGAGTGTCATCTGCATAGATATGGAAGCTGACCCACACCAGTGGATGATGTCACTGAGGGCCAGCATGTAGATGGAGAGATGGCCAAAAATACATTCTTGGGGAAGTTACAGAGCATTGGTGGAAAGACAGACATTGCTAGAGATATACTGGCTGCATTTGGAAAGAGAGGAGAAACCCACAGAGCTGGAAAATAGAGCAGAGGTGATGTATGGTCAACCATATCAGCAGAAAGGTCAAGTGCTACAACTATATAAGTATTTTCCACATTTTTACAAGTCACACTTGATGCAATGGAGACATGTAGGTCCCAAAACTATTCAGGCTGCAATCCCAACAGTTACATTAGGATCATGTCCACTAGTGCCCTCCAACACTGAACCCGACAGAGTTTGTGAGGTCAGTGCAAGGGCACCTCACTCATTGGGTAGTCAGGCACAAGCGGCAAATAAGGCGCATCTCCGGTGCCTGCCTCCCCCATGTGGTTGGAATCTCCAGCGCCAACCTCTCATGGGAGTAGCCTATTGAAGAGGCCCCCCTCTCAAACATGGCTATGTCCTCCTCAGCTCTCTGTGTAAGGGGGCCAATGTGTTTTTTTAATTTGTGCCATATATTCAGTGGAGTCCACATTTGCCTCAACTCACTCAGCATACCAGTTTCCACTGATACACTGGCGCCTGATTGAGCCAATAGAGTGGGAAATCCAGGCGTAGGGATTCCCTACCCCTCCTCCCCATCCCCACCCCATTAAGAGCAGAACCTCCAAAAGCAGCAGAAACTCGTTGTCATTTCATGGAAGACATTAGTGAGCCACTTGTGTTTTTATCACAAAAGGAGGAAGCAGATTGTAGTATGGTGCATCATTTTAAAGGACAGCTCTCCTAGTGGGCAAAGATTGCGCACAGTGCTAAGTCAGAAAGACCAGCAGATCCCAGGAGGTTTGATTCTTGGTCTATGTTAATTTAGCTGATCTTAGCTGGGGCACCAACTGGGGACGGGGAGGAGGGGTAAGGGTAGGGGTAGGGAATCCCTACAAATCATCTCAATGCTCCTGGTCTGGACTGGGGGAAATGGCCAGGGTTACTGCTCCTGATTGCTAGCCAGTGACTCCTGCTGGAAAGTACTCATTGTGGATATCAGATGACAGTAAGATTAATCTCAGCTACGATGACCACCACGTACAATAGGCTGCTAACACTCACATTGTATGCTCGCACAACAAGAACAGAAGCTTGGGTGAGATACCAGAGGGCTGCCAGTGCCTCTTGAATCAAATTGCAGCAAGAATTAGTGCCTTCGGCAGAAGAAGGGGCAAAAATTCTGAAAAAGGGTAACACTGAGACAACACACACACTGATCCGGATTGCAGAATTTATATCCTCCTCACATTTACTGTTTAGATGTCAAACTAAGGACAGGAATGGGAAATTGTTATAGGCCCTAAGCTCAGGAATTCCCTGCCTAAATCTGTCTGCCTCGTTACCTCTCTTTCCTCCTTTAAGATGCTCCTTAAAACCTACCTCTTTGACCAAGCTTTTGGTCACCTGCCCTAATTTATCCTTATGTGGATCGGTGTGAAATTTTTTGTCTTAAAATATTCCTGTGCAGCGCCTTAGGACATTTTACTATGTTAAAGGCACTATATAAATACAAGTTGTTGTTGTTGTTATTGTTATGTAGAACCTGCATCAAAATAATTACTATAATAAAATTTAAAATAGTAAAAATACATCCTGCATAATCCAGTTTGTTAGAACATACTAGCTTTTATTGTTTTAATTGCTTAATAAAGCAGCTAACTCTATGTCCCTGAAAATTTTTCAAAGGCAGTGTACAATAAAGTTATTTAAAGGCCTTGTCTGTGTGATTTGTTACTATAAGTAGTGGTGCTCAGCATTCATCAATGATATGCTCTTAGCTCTTGATAAAAATGTTAATTTCCCTTTTAGTTAATTGGCTCTGACGTTAGTCAGTCATCAATTTCCACCCCCATTCAATGACTCAAAGCATGAACTCTGCTTGATTGAAAACCATGACTTTCTGTCAGCACACAGCGTCCCTTACTACTGAATAGGCACATCTCAAAGTGCAATTCATCAGTATGACTCGGGCAAAGAAAGCAGTCTTAAAGTGATATGGTAACCAACACGGATGCAAATCTAAATCACTTTTTATTCTGGTCAAATTAAGCCAATAACCACAATTTATTTTTAAATAAAATGCCATTAGTTGGTGTGTGCATGGCAATGAGAATATTCTCAAATGTTCAGCCCTTATTTTCCCCTCACTAAAAGTCTTTCACTCCTATCATTGTTTTTGTTTCGTAGAAAAAAAAGAGTCCCCCCATAAAAGCAGTGGCTCAATCCTCAACAGTCAGCAACAGAAGGGTTTGTTTTCCCCTAACACCGGTTTATTTGTATTGTTCCTTGGGTTTGTCCAGTATCCCATCTGGGTCCAAGAAATTCTGATCTGATGCCTTGATAAGCACTGATGCGAATCTAATGAATTCTACTTATTCTGATTTATGTTGACGAATAAAAAAAAATAAGCAAAGAAGCTCATTTTGAGGAGGATATTCTTTCAACGGCCATCATTAAGAATTGATGCAATCGTAAAACAAAAACAGACCAAAGCTGTGAATTTACAGTTTGTCTATTTATGTTTTCTGATCTTTTAAATTCCTGACAATGGCTGGTGTAAAATCGTCCTCCGCTTGGCTCATTTGTTGATTGATCCTCAAGGACTTCATTCTATGAATTTTTTCTTCAATTACATTTTCTGTTGACGAATAGCAGGCTGACATTGGAAGTTGCTATTGGATAAGCAGAGTGTTGTCTAGTTCCAGCTCATTATGAAGTGACTGTGCTTTCACATAAAAAGGCCTCTCAACCTCTCAGACAAGACAGCTTGACAGATTTTATAGTACAAGATGATACAGTTTCTTAAGTGTATACCTCAAGGAGTGCAAAAGGACAAGGGAAACAACTGCTTGAATGTAAGGTATGTCTATCAAGAATTTTTTCCTATTTAAGCATATAAAAGGAAAAAATGAATATCACCCAATTAATTTGTTAACAGCAATTAATCAGAAGTACTGGATCTAAATAGTGTTAGATTATTACTACATAAATATTAAATATTGTGCTATTTCTAATGGAGCTTTCATTTCAAGGCCAGAAATACAAGTGCAACAATTTTGTACATTAGAACTTCCCAAATACATGGGCTAAGCTCTGTGCAAACTTTGGGTATTTCTGCCCAGTTTACACTGATCAAGATTGTAATTGATTCCAATTTGGTGAAAATTATGTTTTTTGTACAAACGTATTACCAGATGGAAAATTTCCCTAATTTTTCTTTGTTTTTCTTTGTTCCTTTTTGATTCCCCATGCCTTACACAAATCCCCAGTGCAACTCAAATAGACAATCTATTTCTTGGCCTCTAGCAATGCCGTTGTCACTCTGGTTGTTAGGAAGTGCAAGAGATCATCCAGTGGAGGCCCACTTTGATTCTTTTCCTTCATTCCCCCACTGACAGCGCAGCCAATATTGAAGCATACCATGGAGACAAATCAATGTCCTGCAGCACCCTGCCTAATGCATAGGCCTAAATTTAGTGCCTCAGAATCCTTTGTGCTAGTTGGAATTTT
Source organism: Somniosus microcephalus (assembly GCF_052327205.1). Taxonomy (NCBI): domain Eukaryota; kingdom Metazoa; phylum Chordata; class Chondrichthyes; order Squaliformes; family Somniosidae; genus Somniosus; species Somniosus microcephalus. Next base: position 156,246,172 of record NC_140996.1, on the reverse strand, counting down.
TTAAATCCTAATCCGAGAGGTGATGGCTCCTTTACCATCCAGCTCCTCCATCCAGAATGGAATTAAAAATTTGCCGTTTTTCATGGGCTCTGTGACTACTAAATTTGAGCAAATGTATTCCAGTCTGGATTTGCAAACTGAACAGGATGTGTGGCAGAACTGAGTTAGCACATCACTTTTGTCAACATGTTGTCTCAGAGACCAAGGCATATGTTCTGTTAATTATGGATCTGCCATCCATGAGTTTCCCAAACCTCAATTGAGTATATCCAGGTAACTACAGAAAGGAGCAATCATCCATTTATTGTGGAGATGTCCCAAAGCTACTTGCAGTGCCAAGCTGCCATACAGGCAATACCAGCAGCTGGCATTTCCAGCCAGTAACTCCAAGATTTATGAGTGAGGATTAGTGCCCCTGCAAATGAAATAATTGTGCAGCGACATACCTTTTAATCAAAGAGGCAGCTTGCTGTGGGGAGAAAACAAATGAATACATTTTAGCTTGAGTCTTTACATTTTCATTGAACAATAAACCCATTGCAAATTAGACTTCAAAATCTAAAACGGCCACATTCCAAAGTTTTGTAGTTAATGGAGAGAGCAATAAATCCAAGCATTACTCAGACCTGTGGCACATGATGAACAACATCCCAGTAAAGATACAAGCTAGTTGTATAAAGTCATTATTTATTGAAGGCACTTCTTAAAATAACGTGAAGACTAATTTTTCTCTCCCTTTAAGTGGTTGTGTCACATTTATTTATGTATTTGTTTGCCAACTCTCTCCCCTCCAGTTCTGCCTGTTTTTTCCTTTCCCTAACACAGGGATGCAGAGGTCAATTGTACTGCCACCACCACCACCCTGACTAAAATCAGATAACTCAACGTAGACCTCTGTTGAATCTGGAACCTCTGACTGTCTATTGCTCAGCCACTCATTGGAGAAACTAACAGAGCCATTGTAGAGGTGGAGGGGGGGCGGCGCGATGGGGGGGGGGGCGGGGGGGGGGGGTGGTTGCTGAGCATGTCATGACCAGAGATCTTTTGATCAGCTTCAGGATTTATCTGTGGCTGCTCAGTCCCTAATGGCATTTAGACCATTTAGACCATAAGACCATTAGACCATAAGACCATTATACCATAAGAACATAAGACCATAAGACCATTAGACCATTAGACCATTAGACCATTAGACCATTAGACCATTAGACCATAAGACCATAAGACCATTAGACCATAAGACCATTAGACCATTAGACCATTAGACCATTAGACCATAAGACCATAAGACCATAAGACCATAAGACCATAAGACCATTTAGACCATTAGACCATTAGACCATAAGACCATAAGAACATAAGACCATAAGACCATAAGAAATAGGAGCAGGAGTAGGCCAATCGGCCCCTCGAGCCTGCTCCACCATTCAATAAGATCATGGCTGATCTGATCCTAACCTCAAATCTACTATCACTCTCCATCCCACCTGAACCCATGTGATCTCCCGGGAGAGGCGAAAAACCAGGTTGAAAAAACCAATGGCCAATTTGGGAGAAAAAATCTGGGAAATTCCTCTCCGACCCATCTAGGCGATCGAAACTCGTCCAGGAGATCACTCTGTCCCTATATTTTCTACAGTACTTACCTTCTGTAAAAGGCGATCTCCACCCCAGCCAGGAACAGGAATAAAACCATCTCCTGAAATCTAACACAGAATTAGAACACCAGGAGTAGGAGCAGAACCAGGCTACACGGCCCCTGGGCCCGCTCCACTACCCACAGGGCCATGACCATTCCGAACCTAGGCTCATGTCCAATTTCCTGCCCGCTCCCCGTAACCCTTAATTCCCTTTACTTCTCGGAAACTATCTATTTCTGTTTTAAATTTATTTAATGATGTAGCTTCCACAGCTTTCTGGGGCAGCAAATTCCACAAACCTACTACCCTCTGAGTGAAGAAGTTTCTCCTCATCTCAGTTTTGAAAGAGCAGCCCCTTATTCTAAGATTATGCCCCCTAGTTCTAGTTTCCCCCATCATTGGGAACATCCTCCCCGCATCCACCCGATCAAGCCCCTTCACAATCTTATATGTTTCAATAAGATCGCCTCTCATTCTTCTGAATTCCAATGAGTAGAGTCCCAATCTACTCAATCTCTCCTCATATGTCCATCCCCTCATCCCCGGGATTAACCGAGTGAACCTTCTTTGTACTGACTCGAGAGCAAGTATGTCTTTTCTTAAGTATGGACACCAAAACTGTACGCAGTATTCCAGGTGCGGTCTCATCAATACCTTGTACAACTGCAGCAATACCTCCCTGTTTTTATATTCTATCTCCCTAGCAATAAAAGCGAACATTCCATTGGCCTTCTTGATCACTTGCTGCACCTGCATACTAACTTTTTGAGTTTCGTGCACCAGGACCCCCAGATCCCTTTGTACTACAGTACTTTCCAGTTTCTTGCCATTAAGATAATAACTTGCTCTATGATTTTTCCTACCAAGGTGCATAACCTCACACATTCCAGTATTGTATTCCATCTGCCAAATCTCTGCCCACTTACTTAGCCTGTCTATGTCCCTTTGCAGGTTTTTTATGTCCTCCTCACTCACTACTTTCCCTCCCATCTTTGTATCACCTGCAAACTTTGATATGTTACACTCGATCCCCTCCTCCAAATCGATAATATAGATTGTAAAGAGTTGGGGGCCCAGCACTGACCCCTGCGGAACACCACTAGTTACTGATTGCCAGTCTGAGAATGAACCATTTATCCCAACTCTCTGCTTTGTGTTAGATAGCCAATCCTCCACCCACACCAGAATATTACCCCCAATCCTATGATTTTTTATCTTGAGCAATAATCTTTTGTGTGGCACCTTGTCAAATGCCTTTTGGAAGTCCAAATACACTACAGAGTTGCAACTGTTCGGAGGCCTATAGACTACGCCCACTAGTGTTTTTTTCCCCTTATTATTCCTTATCTCCACCCAAACTGTTTCACTATCCTGCTCCTTTGACCCAATATCATTTCTCTGTATTATAGTGATTCCTTCCTTTATTAACATAGCCACCCCACCTCCCCTTCCTTCCTGCCTGTCCTTCCTGATTGCTAAATAACCTGGTATGTTTAATTCCCAGTCATGGTCACCCTGCAGCCATGTTTCTGTAATGGCCACAAGATCATACCCATATGTAGTTATTTGTGCCGTTAACTCGTCCATTTTGTTACGAATGCCACGTGCATTCAGATAATGAACTTTCAATATGTTTGTGACACTTAGTTCCTGTTTTTTCCCCTTTTACTACTTTACCTTTTACTCCATACCTTCTGTCCCTTCCTGACATGCTCTGTTTTTTAATTCCCCCACTGCTACCTAAGTCTATGACCTTCTCCGTTGTCATTTTTATTATTTGCTCTCTGGAAACCTCTCCCCCACTAATTAGTTTAAAGCCCTCTCTACAGCCCTAGTTATATGATTCACCAGGACTCTAGTCCCAGCACTAGCCAAGTGAAGTCCGTCCCAATGGAACAGCTCCCTCCTGTCCCAGTACTGGTGCCAGTGTCCCAAGAAGCAAAACACATTTTTCCCACACCAGTTTTTGAGCCATGCATTTAACTCTTTTAATTTTATTTATCCTAGCCAAATTCGCTCGTGGCTCAGATTATTACCCTTGAGGTTCTGTTTTTTAATTTGACCCCTAGCTGCTCATACTCCTTTAACAGAACCTTCTTCCTTGTCCTATCTACGTCGTTTGTACCAACATGGACCACGACAACTGGATCCTGCCCCTCCCACTCCAAGTTCCTTTCCAGCCCAGAAGAGATGTCCTTAACCCTGGCACTGGGCAGGCAACACAGCCTTCGGGACTCCCGCTCTTGACTGCAGAGAACCCTATCTATCCCCCTAATGATACTATCCCCTACCACTACCACATTTCTTTTTACTCCCCACACTTGAGTGGCCCCCTGTTCCACGGTGCTGTGGCCAGGTTGCTCATCCTCCCTGCAGTCCCTGCTCCCGCCCTCACAGGGAGTAAGAACCTCGAACCTGTTTGACAAGAGCAAGGGCTGCAGCTCCTTCAACACTACCTCCTGGATCCCTGTACCTGCCTCACTCATAGTCACACCGTCCTGTCCCTGACCACGGACTACATCTGCATTAATAAATTTCATAGGTGTGACTACCTCCTGAAACATAGAGTCCAGGAACTTCTCCCCCTCCCTGATGTGTCGCAGTGTCTGAAGCTCGGTTTCAAGCTCTTTAACACGGAGCCTGAGTTCCTCTAGCAGCAAACACTTATCGCAAAGGTAATCACCATGAGCCTCAATGGGGTCCACCGGCTCCCACACCTCGCAACAGTAACACATCACCTGTTCACCCATTTCTATGTAATTAATTAAATCTCTTATTATTAGTTATGAAGACCCTCTGCCCCGCTATAGATGATAATATCACACCACTATTTAATAGGACTTACCAACTTAAAGGTATAGAAGAGAAGGAAGAGGACCTACCAACCAGCTGATCACCCACCTCCCTTTTGAATGCTGTCTGTGGGGCCTGTCAGGTTGATTCGTCTCGCTGCTCCGCTTCCATAGTGCTGGATTAGCCTGAGAGCGGGAAACAGAACAGAGTAAAAACATCCCCTTACCTCCCACTTGCCTGAACTCTCCCACTTACCAAACTCTGCTTACACTCAATGCCACCGCACTCAGAGCTGCCGCACTAAGCCCACCCCTTTTTATACCCGGATTCTACTTCCGGTTTAAACTCCCCAAAAGCTTAATTTACTCTAAAAAATTAAACTTACTTCAAATAATTAAGTTTTTCACTCACTAAAATTCACTAAATACACTTAAATGACTTTTCTCCCACTTACCAAACTCTGCTTACACTCAATGCCACCGCACTCAGAGCTGCCGCACTAAGCCCGCCCCTTTTTATACCCGGATTCTACTTCCGGTTTAAACTCCCCAAAAGCTTAATTTACTCTAAAAAATTAAACTTACTTCAAATAATTAACTTTTTCACTCACTAAAATTCACTAAATACACTTAAATGACTTTTCTCCCACTTACCAAACTCTGCTTACACTCAATGCCACCGCACCAAATGAAGTTTTGTTTTATTAGTGAAAAGAATTAGCGTTGCAAATTTTAAGGGAAAATATTAACAACCTAACCACCCTAATTAATACATTGGGCAGGATTTTCATTGGGCCGTGGAGTCGGGATTGGAGGCGTGGGGTTGGGTTAAAATCCCAAAATCAGGGGTCCCGACACCATCCCGCACCCAAACCCGCCTCCATGCCAGTTTCAAAGGAGGTGGGTACCCGCCCCACACTGGGACCCACCTACCCAAGGCAGGAAGGGATTAGTGCCAATTAACTGCCTGTTAACAGGTAGTTAACAGGCAGTTTTTAGCCTAATCCCTATTTTTAAGGTTGAAGTGTGGGATTCCCGACGGCTCCAAACCACACCAAGTTAGAGGAGTCGGGCCGTCGGGTTGAAGGACTTGGAGGGGTCGAGATGTTGGTGTTCAGGTGAGTGATGTGTGCATGAGTGCAAAGGTAAGTGTGTTTGGTGTGTCTAAAGTGATTAAAGAAGTTTTACATACCTTTTCTTACCTTTTCAGCCTTCCTTCCTTTAGGTCTCGGGAGTCCCTCATCTCACCGGCACAGAAAGCAGAATGGCTGCGAACTGTCAAAAGTGACAGCTTTCTGTGCAGGAGAGATTTCTAACTGAGTCTGTGGAGAAGGACTCATGTTAGAAGTAAGACTGTCAGTGTTTGACAGCTTCAAACAGCTGTGAAACATTGATATTTTATCTGTCAAAACCTCTTGACAGATGAAATTTCAGTCTGTGATGTCACCTGTTGCCGGGTGGCCCTTAATTGGCCTGCTGAGCCCACTGAGTGGACTCAACAAGGTTAATCAAGTTAAAATCACGTGGATTGGTCGCATCTCGATAGAGGCGGGACTACAACCCCGAAAGTTGTAGTCCCGCCTCCTACCCGACACCTGAGTTAAAATCCTGCCCCTTGTTTCACTTTAGTGCTGATTGATGATATAAACAGTACAAAGAATATGTGGAATGTTCTCACATAACAAAACATGTTGTTAGCATGAATGAAAACGTACTGAGAACTGCAAATATGGTTTGAGCTAATGTACCCCGGGAGGTATTGAACACATATTTTGTTGACTAAATCCCCAAAAACATCAACCTACACTCCAAACAGATACTCTAAAACCCAAAGTAAGTTGAGTTATCCTGGTTTACTCTATGAGAGAAACAGCACTGAGCAGTACAAATAGCAGTTGAACTAAGATATCCTGGGAAGCATTGAACACGGATTTTGTTGACCAAGCCCCTAAAAGCAGCAATTGCTCTGTTGATTTCTGGGTCAGTTATAAATCCAGAATCCCAACTTGTTATTTCTAAAATAACAACAGAAAATGCTGGAAGCACTCAGCAGGCCAGGCAGCATCCGTGGAGAGAGAAACAGAGTTAACGATTCAGGTCTGTGATCCTGCATCAGAACTGGAAAGGGTTAGAGATGTAACAGGTTTTAAGCTGGTGCAGAGGCAGGGAAAGGGGGAGGGGAGGGGAGGAAGGAATTGAAGGAATATTCTGTACTAGGGTAGGAGGCAGGAGAGATTAAATGTTGCAAATGGGGATGGCAGAATCATCAACAGCCGCCTGAAAAATGGGGGCAGGGGTTATAGTCCGAAATTGTTGAACTCAATGTTGAGTCCAGAAGGCTGTAAAAAAAAAAATTCTAATCCTGTGTTCTGTCTGATTCCACTCTGGGGTGAATTTGGCAATGCTTAGACTTTCAATGGTTATTTGAAAGTATGCAATCTATGTTTGTCTGTGCCAGAGAGTTCAGCATCGCCTCAAAAATTTAATTGACCACTTCAGTGAGCTCTACAATGTGGATAATTCCTCATCTTTGTTTTGCAAAGCACTTGCCGCAGCACAGTCTGTTCCCATCTAAATAGAGTCAAGCATTACCTGGGCACCTGAGCCAATGACAACCTGAATTTGGTCCGAGATGGCAGCCTGAGCACAGCATGTAGGAAAAGTTGATCTGGAAATTGTGTCTAGAGTGAGTCACTTTTAATGAAGTTGTAATTCTTGTCTGTTAAATGGATTCTACGTAAACGTGACTCAATACCGAAAAAGAGGCAATGATTGAGCAGAAAATTAATTTAGATGACAATGTACGTTTGTACCATATAAGACTATAATAGAGACTGCTGACATTTTGTGGGCCAGATTTCACTGATGGGCATCAACTGTCCAAACACTTAGCTCGTCAAAAATGGAAATAATAAACAGTTTTCATTTTCCAGATTTGAGTATTCACATATGCATATGAGACATGAAAAGTCCGATATGAAATGTATGAATAATTGGGAACAGTAAGAGCAACACATTGTCAGCTAAGCATGCAAGCTAATCTCGATTCAAACCCAAAATAAATTGAGATATTCCTCACTTTTCCACATTTTGGTTCATACCAATTAACAATTGGACTGTCCTAGTAGTTTGTCATTGTAACAAAGGCTTTTTAAAATTTAATTTATTGACTATTTATTACCTGGAAGTGAGGGCAATCTAATTCTGCTAGTCTAATTGTGAGCTGTCTTCCCTGTGGTGTCAGAGAACTGATTGATGAACATGAGCGCATGCTTGTAACAATGTCAGAGTCTGCAACCAAACCCTATCACTGTAGTAATTGTGCATCCATTTTCTCTGTAGTACCTGATAAAGCAGTCCTGGCACAGAGCACTGGAACTACTGCTCCTTGGGCACTGTGCGTACTTCTAACACAAAGATCTCATCTTGTACATAATTAGCACATTATTGCAGCAGTCTCAGAACACAGTGCATGACACATCGGGAGAGCACCAGGGTCAAGAGTGGGTTATCCAATGTAAGCAACTCTTAAAGAGTTGTCCGTCACCCTTAAAGCCGTCCCATTCCTGAAGAAGGGAGTGTATTGATTTCTATGTGGGTTCAATGAAGACACATTCATGAAAGAGAATGTCTTTTAATCTAAAGTTTGTTCATCTAAGTTAACAGCATTACAGGAGACACCATGTTAGAGATCCATCTAAAACGAAACTAAAACTAAACACTGCCTCTGTCACATGCCCTCTGCTGGTAAGGCATAAATAATCAAACAGGCAAATATGCTGGTAAGGCATCATAATCAAACAGGCAAATACCATCACTATTTGCTGATATCACTACATCTCCCTTTCTTAAAACAAAAGTATTTTACTTTTATCTAACAACATGTTTTCTTTGTATTACTCTGCATTTTAACTGTAACACTTAATGAACTTACATTATCATTATCATTATCAAAGTTTTTTAACCTTGTTTTGTGTGTTCACATGAAATATGTAAATACACTAGAACTTGAAAAGAGAATAAGATAACATTACTTCCTTCTATAACAAGAGTTCTTAAACTTGCTCAATGAGTCTCTCAGGAGGCTTCATGTGTCTTGAGGATTTTCTGATTGATTGTCCTTGAATCTGAGTTGTTGCCTCAGATGATGGTTTCTCAGCTGTGTGATCAGGTTGTTCAACAGTATCAGTCTTTTGACCTGCTGTGGCTGGTCCCATGAGAAGATCCCGACGATTTCTTCTCAGAACAGCACCCTCATCTGTCTGAATGGTGTATGATCTTGGTTGTACTTCACTCAGGACAGTTCCCTTCTGAGTCCATATGTTTGTTTTGTCTTTGAACCTTACTTGGTCACCAGTGTGGAGTTCAGGTAGGTTTTGTGTTCCTCTGTCATAGTAGTACTTTTGCTTTTCTTTCTGTTGTTCTTTGAACTTCCTCACTTTCTCCCCCTCTTTTGTTTTCAGGAGGTTCTCCGGGATGGGTAGGTTTGACCTTAGCATACGTCCCATAAGGAGTTGGGCTGGTGACATACCACACTCGAGTGGCGTTGTGCGGTATACAAGCATGCTCTGGTAGAAGTCAGTTCCACTGTCTTTTGCCTTGTACATCAGTCTTTTCACTGTCTGGACCGATTTTTCCACTAGTCCATTGGACTGTGGAAAGTGAGGACTTGACATTGTGTGGACAAAGTCCCACTCTTTGGCAAAGTGTCGGAAACTTGCATTGTAAAACTGGGGTCCGTTGTCTGTGAAGACCTCGCTTGCCATGCCATGTCTGGAGAATATGGCTTTCATACAAGTTATCACAGCATCTGCAGTGGTGGTGTACAGTCTACAAACCTCTGGATACAGGGAGTAATAGTCTGTGACTACAAGATAGTCCTTCCCTTGACATACGAATAGGTCAGCGCCTACCTTCTGGTAAGGTCTGTCTGGCGCTGGGTGTGGCTTTAGTGGTTCTACCGGATTGCTTGCTCGATTTTTCAGGCATATTGTGCAGTTTGACACCTCATTTGTCACATCTTGGTTGATTCGTGGCCAGTACATCACCTCTCGTGCTCTTTTCTTACACTTTTCGATTCCCAGATGTCCTCCATGGATTCTTTTTAGCATCTCTTTTCTCAGACTCTTTGGGATAACTATTTTACTTCCTTTGTAGATGATGTCTTCGACCAGTGATAGTTCCGCCCTGCAGATCCAGTACTCTGCCATGTCAGGTGAGCAGTCTTGCTTCATGTTGGGCCATCCATCCAAGATGCTTTTCCTCAGTCGTCTCAGTGTTTCATCTTTGTTTGTCTCAGTCTTTATGAGCTCTATTTTTGCATCTGCTATGGGCAGTGCACTCGTGATCATGTCCACGTAGGCGTTCACTTTTTCATCCATTTTGGTGTTTGCGGGCTCACTTGGGTCAACAGCTCTGGACAACGTGTCTGCTGTATACATCAGCTTACCCGGTGTGTACGCAACATTCAGTGTATAGCGTTGCAGCCTGATCATCATTCTTTGTATTCTAAGCGGACAGCTATTTAGTGGCTTTTGGAACAATGCAATCAATGGCTTATGGTCAGTCTCTACACTGATTGCTTGTCCTGACACAAACTGGTGAAATCTTTCACAGGCGTATGTGATGCTGAGCAGCTCCTTTTCTATTTGAGCATATCGCATCTCCGCGTCTGTCATTGAGCGCGATGCATATGCAATAGGTTGCCAGTAATCATATTTTTGCAGAAGAACGGCACCGAGCCCACTCTGTGATGCATCTGATGATATCTTGATGGGTCTCGCTGGGTCATAAAACCTCAGAACTGGTTCCTCTGTGAGCAGTTTCTTTAGATCGCTCCATGACTTCTCATGCTCATGATTCCATTCCCATTCTATGTTCTTTTCAGTTAGTCGTCTCAGTGGTGCCATTTTTTCTGAGAGGTTGGATATGAATTTATCCATGTAGTTGATCATTCCATTAAACCTCTGCACGTCCTTTTTGCATTGTGGCTTTGGCATATTCTCAATGGCGGACACCTTTCTGGGATCTGGTCTGATGCCCTCACTGCTAAGGATATCTCCCACGAATGTCAGTTCTGTCACCCCGAGCTGGCATTTCTCTCTATTCAGCTTCAGGTTTGTTTTCCTTGTTGCTTCCAGCTCTTTTTTCAGTCTCTCGTCATGCTCAGTTCTCGTGGTTCCCCATACTATGATGTCATCCATTGATGTATCAACTCCCTCCAGGTGCTCATAGATCATATGGATAGTTTTGTGATACACTTCAGGAGCTGAGGCAATGCCAAATGGTAACCTTAGGAATCTGTATCTGCCAAATGGACTGTTGAACGTGCACAGTCTTGAACTTGCCTCATCCAGTTTCATCTGCCAAAATCCTGATGATGCATCTAACTTGCTGAAATACTTTGCATTTGCAAACTGTGACATGATTTCCTCACGTGTAGGAAGCTTGAAGTGCTCTCTCTTTATTGCTCTGTTTAGATCTCTCGGATCCAGGCAAATTCTGAGCTTTCCATTCTTTTTGTCCACAACGACGAGGGAACTCACCCACTCAGTTGGCTCGTCTATCTTCTGAATCACATTCAGGCTTTCCATCCTGTCCAACTCTGCCTTCAGTTGCTTTTGAAGAGCAAACGGAACTTTTCTGCATGGATGTATGACCGTTGGCATACTTTTATCTACTCTGATCGTGTGTTCTCCTGGAAGGCAGCCTAGACCCTGAAATAGGTCATTGTACTCTTTCATGAGTTCATCATAGACTGTCTTTCCTTCGCTTTCCACAACGAGGACTCTCTTTACCAGGTTCAGTCTCTCATAGGCTATTAAACCTAGTATGGCTTGCACATCCTTTGGCACCACGATTAATGCTAGCGTGTGCTCTCTGTCCTTGTGTGTCACTTTGACAATGCATCTTCCTTTCACTGGTATATCAGTACCTGAGTATCCTGTCACTTTCACTTTTATTCCATGTATCTTTGGTCTGGGTCTAATTTTCTTAAAATCAGTCTCTGATATCACATTAACCTGTGCTCCAGTATCCAATTTAAATGGAATGTGTATGTCATTCACTTTTAGTGTCAACATCCAGTCTCTTTTTTCATTTTTGTTTTCAGACACAACATCTACATAGAACTCCTCTATCTCGCTTTCATCTACTGCATGGACCTTGCTTTGTTGCGCTTGGTTCTTGCAGCAACAGGCATAATGGTTGTTTTTGTTGCAACTATTGCATGTTTTACCATATGCTGGACACTTTTTTGGTGGATGCTGTGTACTGCATTGACTACATGACTTTCGATTGTCCCTTTCATTTTTGTTCGCTGGCCACGCCTCTTTATTCACATTGGCGCTCTTTTTGTTAAACGGTTTGTGTCCGTTCTTTCTCACTGCATCCACGTTGCAGCTACTGTCGCTGAACAGTTCCTTTGCCTGCGACTTCACAATCTCTGTAGCCCTACACAGTGCTATGGCTTTTGCCAGGTCTAGATTTTGCTCTCTTAGCAGTCTTTCCCTTAGACCATTATCTGGAATACCACACACCAGTCTGTCTTTTATCAGCGAGTCTGTCAGTCCCCCAAATTCACACGTTTTGCTTCTGTTTCTCAGTTCAGTCACATACTGATCAATAGTCTCTCCCGTTTTCTGTACACTTGTGAAAAATCTGTGCCTCTCAAACGTCACGTTACGTTTAGGTATGCAGTAGGCCTCAAACTGTTCCATTATTTTATCCAGCTTCATTTTGTCTCCATCAGCAGCGAATGTGAAGTTATTATACACCTCCAGCGCTTCATCACCCACGACATGTAAGAACACTGACGCTTTCATTTTATCACTTTTCTCGTCAGCTCCGATTGCCGCTAAATACAACTCCAAACGTTGTTTGAACCTCCTCCAATTTTCAGCCACATTACCTGTCAACTGAAGCTTCGCCGGTGGGAGTAAACCTTCCATTTTTTTCACTTCGTTAGCTATTCTTCAAAGGTAAGTAACGAGGTAAGTAACGATGTTCTCTTTTGGCTTGCTAATATGTGGAGAGCTGATTTAACTTCAGATTTTTCCTCTTCATCTCTTTCAATCACTTCTGACTTCTGACACCATGTATTGATTTCTATGTGGGTTCAATGACGACACATTCATGAAAGAGAATGTCTTTTAACCTAAAGTTTGTTCATCTAAGTTAACAGCATTACAGGAGACACCATGTTAGAGATCCATCTAAAATGAAACTAACACTAAACTCTGCCTCTGTCACATGCCCTCTGCTGGTGAGGCATAAATAATCAAACAGGCAAATATGCTGGTAAGGCATCATAATCAAACAGGCAAATACCATCACTATTTGCTGATATCATTACAGGGAGAACTGGCTGTACTCAAGGCACATGTTGGAATTGGTCCATGAAGCAGATGAGTAATGCTGCTGGTGTCGTTGGTCCTGTAAAGGGTGGTACCTTCTGGACAGATTGTCAGCCTTCAGTGAAGGCCAGCACCAGGGCACTCTGTATGCAATCTCATCTGCATCGACTAGGGGACCAGGTGAGGAAGACATTTTCTGGTCTGAGTAAACTTGTCAAGAAAAAAACACAGATTTTGCTTTATTTTTAATGCTGCCTTAGGGTGCATATTAACAGTACTTCACTGTAAGCTTGGTGCAGTCTCACAGAGGGAGAGTGTACATCAACTGTTAATCTATATTTCAAATGCAACAACTATGCCCATGTTTCATCAGGGCACTCTATTGTGCTTTCCCCTGTGGCCATTAAATATGACAAGCAACAAACACCAGGCATACAGCCAGCACAAGATGCCTGAATGCTGCATGTTCACAGTCTCACATTAGGTGGCTACTGACCTGGGTGGTATACATCCTCACTCAGGTTCCTCCTTTTAATGTAGGTCTCCCTGGAGGCAATGGAAAGAGTAGGTAAAGGTGAGAATGGAGGCCTTTCCAAGCTCATGAAAAGGGCCAATCTTTGCTTTCCATTCCTCTTCTTACTCACTTACAAGCCAGTGCAGCATGACACCATAGAATGTTATGCCATGTAAAGCTCTGTTTCCAGGGGTGACTTACTGCCAACATTATAAAATATGTTTTACTTTTGCTCATCTAGATGCTCAAGAACAAGAGGTTGCAAAGCCCAATGTGTCAACTGAACCTAGTACCTCACAATATTCTGCTTCACCACTCCCACAGACTAAAGCACCAGCAGAAATATATGCACTCAATGGAGTTAGTTAAACACAGAGCACGAGGAGGAATTGGAGCTGCCACAATCTGCTGGCTGTGGGACAACCTCAAGGACTCCTTCAGGAAATAAATCTAAGGAATTGGATCTCACTTCGCCATCTATTAATTAGAAATTTAGGTTCCTGCAATGCTCCCTCACTTGCCCATGGACTCCAGTTAGTACCCACAATGTTTCTTGGCCTCTACATTTTCTTTTGGTCCCCATCTGTTTTTTAGTCCAAATTTTTTGTTTTGCCTGCCAATGGCAACTTGCCTTTAAATGGACACTTCCCTTCAAATAGCTTTTGCAGCTCAACAGTGCAGAAAATTCCAACTCCTGCTATGCAACTTAGCAGTGGCAGGCCAATTCAATGATATAATGGCCCGTATTTTCTGATCGCAGGCCTCCTGCGATCTGGAAAAATCTACGCCCTTACCTGAGGGCTCCTGGGACGCACACGCTTCCGCTCCTGGGCCTCTCCAAGCTTCAAGTGCGCATGGCCCACGTATCCCAGGGGCGCATGTAGTTCACAGCGTCCCTGGGATCACGTGGGTCATGGGGAGCCAATCACAGAAGGGAATCTCCCTTCATACATTTGACAGGAAGACCTGTCAAATATATGAATGGAGATCACCCCATAAACATAGTAAAACTTTAAATAATTTTTTTTTTAAATCATATTTTTAAAATGACTTGAAATTACAAGTTCCAGGGAGCAGTGAGGCGAGGAGGAGCCCGGTATAAAAACCGGCGCGAGCAGCGAGGCCCGACCAGTTCCAGGGAGCAGTGAGGCGAGGAGGAGCCCGGTATAAAAACCGGCGCGAGCAGCGAGGCCCGACCAGTTCCAGGGAGCAGTGAGGCGAGGAGGAGCCCGGTATAAAAACCAGCGCGAGCAGCGAGGCCAGACCAGTTCCAGGGAGCAGTGAGGCGAGGAGGAGACCGGTATAAAAACCGGCGTGAGCAGCGAGGCCAGACCAGTTCCAGGGAGCAGTGAGGCGAGGAGGAACCCGGTATAAAAACCGGCGCGAGCAGCGAGGCCCGACCAGTTCCAGGGAGCAGTGAGGCGAGGAGGAGCCCGGTATAAAAACCGGCGCGAGCAGCGAGGCCCGACCAGTTCCAGGGAGCAGTGAGGCGAGGAGGAGCCCGGTATAAAAACCGGCGCGAGCAGCGAGGCCGGACCAGTTCCAGGGAGCAGTGAGGCGAGGAGGAGCCCAGTATAAAAACCGGCGCGAGCAGCGAGGCCCGACCAGTTCCAGGGAGCAGTGAGGCGAGGAGGAGCCCGGTATAAAAACCGGCGCGAGCAGCGAGGCCCGACCAGTTCCAGGGAGCAGTGAGGCGAGGAGGAGCCCAGTATAAAAACCGGCGCGAGCAGCGAGGCCAGACCAGTTCCAGGGAGCAGTGAGGCGCACCAACTCAGCAGCGGGGAGAGAGGTAAAAAGTAATCAGAGTGTGACGTCACCAGGGAGCAGGTAAGTGATTGGTTGGTGAGTATTTCTCTTTTTTAAACATTAACTCTGTAGTTTATAGTTACTAGGGTCTTTTCTGGTGTAGCAGGGACTGTTGGTAGACCATACAAGCGCCTTAGAGATACCTTTAGTTGGTGATAGTGAATTAATTTAAATTAATTAAAAGGGTAAGTCATGCCAGGAGAGCCCAGCCCCGTGTTATGCTCCTCTTGCTCTATGTGGGAATTCAGGGACACTGCCGGTGCCCCTGATGACCACGTGTGCTGGAAATGCATCCAGCTGCGGCTACTAGCAGACCGCATTGAGGCGCTGGAGCTGCGGGTGGATGGGTTGTGGAGCATTCACGATGCTGAGAGGGTCGTGGATAACACGTTTAGTGAGTTGGTCACACCGCAGGTAAGGGCTGCACAGGAAGAAAGGAAATGGGTGACCACCAGGCGGAGCAATAGAAGCAGGCAGGTAGTGCAGGAGACCCCTGTGACCATTCCCCTCTCAAACAGGTATACCGATTTGGATACTGTTGAGGGGAATGACTCACCAGGGGAAGGCAGCAGCAGCCAACTTCCTGGCACTAGGGGTGCTCCTGCTGCCCAGGAAGGGAGGAAAAAGAGTGGGAGAGCAATAGTGGTAGGGGATTCTATAGTAAGGGGAACAGATAGGCGTTTCTGTGGCCGTAGGCGTGAATCCAGGATGGTTTGTTGCCTCCCTGGTGCCAGGGTCAAGGATGTCACTGAGCGGCTGCAGGGCATTCTGGAGGGGGAGGGTGAACAGCCAGAGGTCGTGGTCCACATTGGTACCAACGACATAGGTAAAAAGAGGGATGAGGTCCTGCAGCAAGAATTTAGGGAGCTAGGTGGAAGATTAAAGAGCAGGACCTCAAAGGTTGTAATCTCTGGATTACTCCTGGTGCCACGTGCTAGTGAGTATAGGAATAGGAAGATAGAACAGATGAATGCTTGGCTAAAGGGATGGTGCAGGAGGGAGGGCTTTAGTTTCCTGGATCACTGGGTCTGCTTCTGGGAAAGGTGGGACTTGTACAAGTCGGACGGTTTACACCTGAACCAGAGGGGGACCAATATCCTTGCGGGGAGGTTTGCTAGCAATGCTGGGGGGGGTTTAAACTAACTTGGCAGGGGGATGGGATACAGAGTGGAACTATAGTAGGGGGTGATTTACAGCCAAATACGGAGGAAAAAACAAGTCAGCTGGGAAGGCAGAGCAAATATGTGAAGGCAAAAGGGGATATGGCAAGGCTGGAAGGCATTTATTTTAATGCAAGGAGTCTTGCAAATAAGGTGGATGAACTGAAGTTGTTGTTGAACACATGGGAGTACGATATTGTTGCTATCACGGAGACATGGTTGAGGGAAGGTCAGGACTGGCAGCTCAATATTCCGGGGTATAGAATCTTCAGGCGAGACAGAGGGGGGTGTAAAAGGGGAGGGGGTGTTGCAATATTAATTAAGGAATCAATTACTGCTGTAAGGAGGGATGATATATTAGCGGGTTCCTCTAATGAGGCCATATGGGTAGAACTTAAAAACAGAAAGGGGGCAAGCACTTTGCTGGGAGTGTACTATAGGCCCCCAAACAGTCAGGGGAGATAGAGGAACAGATATGTAGGCAAATCTCAGAGAAGTGCGAAAATAATAGGGTAATAATAGTGGGGGATTTCAACTTCCCCAATATCAATTGGAATAGTCAGAGTGTGAAAGGCTTAGAGGGTGCAGAATTCTTAAAGTGCATCCAGGAGAGCTTTTTGAGCCAACATGTAGAAAGTCCTACAAGAGAGGGGGCGGTACTGGACCTAATTCTAGGGAATGTAGCCGGGCAAGTGGTGGAAGTGTCAGTAGGAGAGCATTTTGGCGACAGTGACCATAATTCGGTGAGATTTAAGGTGGTCATGGAAAAAGACAAAGAGGGCCCGGAAATAAGGGTTCTAAATTGGGGGAAGGCCGATTTTAATATGATAAGGCAGGATCTGGCCAAAGTGGACTGGGAGCAGCTACTTATAGGAAAATCCACATCAAAGCAGTGGGAGACTTTCAGAAGGGAAATAGAGAGAGTACAACGCCAACATGTTCCTGTAAAGGTCAAGGGTGGGACCAACAAGCAAAGGGAACCTTGGATGACAAGGGATATACAAAAATGCATTAGGAAAAAAAGGAGGGCTTTTGGCAGTTACAAAAGACTAAAGACGGAGGAAGCCCTAGAGGAGTATAAAAAGTGCAGGGGCATACTGAAAAAAGAAATTAGGAGGGCAAGGAGGGGCCATGAAATAACACTGGCGAGCAAAATAAAGGAAAATCCTAAGATGTTTTATAAGTATATTAAGGGCAAGAGGATAACCAGGGAAAGGGTAGGGCCCATTAGGGACCAAAGTGTAGAGCCAGATGATGTAGGCGGGGTTTTGAATGAATTTTTTTCATCTGTGTTCACTATGGAGAAAGACGATGTAGACATAGAAATCGGGCAAGGGGACTGTGACATACTTGAACATATTAGCATCGAGAGGGAGGAGGTACTAGCGGTTTTAGCAGGCCAAAAAGTGGATAAATCCCCAGGCCTGGACGAGATGTATCCCAGGCTGTTGTGTGAGGCAAAGGAGGAGATTGCAGGGGCTCTGACACAAATTTTCAGAACCTCTCTGGCCACAGGGGATGTTCCAGAGGACTGGAGAACAGCTAACATAGTACCATTATTCAAGAAGGGTAGCAGGGATAAACCAGGGAATTACAGGCCAGTGAGCCTAACATCTGTGGTAGGGAAATTATTGGAAAAAATTCTGAGGGACAAAATTAGTCTCCACTTGGAGAGGCAAGGATTAATCGGGGATAGTCAGCATGGCTTTGTCAAGGGTAAATCATGTCTGACCAATCTGATTGAATTTTTCGAGGGGGTGACTTGGTGTGTGGATGAGGGAAATGCTGTGGATGTGGTTTACATGGATTTCAGTAAAGCTTTTGACAAAGTCCCGCATAGGAGACTGGTCAAGAAGGTAAGAGCCCATGGGATCCAGGGTGCCTTGGCGCGCTGGATCCTAAACTGGCTGAGTGGCAGGAGGCAGAGGGTGATGGTCGAAGGTTGCTTTTGTGACTGGAAGCCTGTGTCCAGTGGGGCACCTCAGGGATCGGTGCTGGGTCCTTTGCTGTTTGTGATCTACATAAATGATTTGGATGAGAATGTAAAAGGTATGATCAGTAAGTTCGCAGATGACACGAAAATTGGTGGGGTGGTAAATTGCGAGGAGGAAAGCCTCAGGCTACAGGACGATATAAACGGGTTGGTCAGATGGGCGGAAAAGTGGCAAATGGAATTTAACCCTGAAAAGTGCGAGGTGATGCATTTTGGACGGACAAATAAGGCAAGGGAATACACAATGAGTGGTAGGACCCTAGGAAGTACAGAGGGTCAGAGGGACCTTGGTGTACATGTACATAGATCCCTGAAGGCAGCGGAACAGGTAGATAAGGTGGTTAAAAAGGCATATGGGATACTTGCCTTCATTAGCCGAGGCATAGAATATAAGAGCAGGGAGGTTATGATGGAGCTGTACAAAACGCTGGTGAGGCCACAGCTGGAGTACTGTGTGCAGTTCTGGTCGCCTCACTATAGGAAGGATGTGATTGCTTTGGAGAGGGTGCAGAGAAGATTCACCAGGATGTTACCTGGGATGGAGCGCTTCAGCTATGAAGAAAGACTAAACAGGCTGGGGTTGTTTTCCTTGGAGCAAAGAAGGCTGAGGGGGGACCTGATTGAGGTGTACAAAATGATGAGGGGCATAGATAGGGTAGATAAAGAGGAACTTTTCCCCTTAGTAGGGGGGTCAATAACAAGGGGGCATAGATTCAAGGTAAGGGGCAGGAGGTTTAGAGGGGATTTGAGGAGGAACTTTTTCACCCAGAGGGTGGTTGGAATCTGGAACTCACTGCCTGAAAGGGTGGTAGAGGCAGGAACCCTCATAACATTCAAGAAGCATTTGGATGAGCACTTGAAATGCCATTGCATACAAGACTATGGACCAAATGCTGGAAAATGGGATTAGACTGGACAGGGATTGATGGTCGGTGCAGACACGATGGGCCGAAGGGCCTCTTTCTGTGCTGTATAACTCTATGACTCTATGACTCTATTTTAAACGAAAAATTGAATTTTTTGAAAAAAATAATTAAAACATTTTCCGGGGCTAAAATTAAACATACCTTTTTTTAAAGTATTTTTAAATGATAAATCAGTGAGAATTTTTTTTTTTTTTTTAACTTTTTTTTCCAACTCTTATCCTGGTAAAAGCAGGCCTTATGTCTGCTTTTACCAGGTGTAAGAATTGTAAGGGTTTTCTGTGGGCGGAGGGTCTCCAAAAAGCTGAACTATCCGCCCGCAGAGGCCCTCCTCCAGGGCAGTCGGAGGATCTGTCAAGAGCATTCTTGACAGATTGGAAATGCCGGTTTTCAGTGCATGCGCTGTGCATGCCTGAAACCGATGTTTCCGATGTCCCTACGGGTGGGTACACAGCCCGTACCCACCCGTAGGGATCGGAATATCTGGGCCATTAATTAACTCCAACGACAAACGATTGGGTGGGATTGGCTGTGCTGATCGCAAGTGGGCGGATGGCCCACTTCACACCATTCCCGCTGAACATGCACCTGGAACTGAAAATCCACCCCATATCACAAATGGAAGTAAAATTCAAGTTCCATTCATTCAGTATTTTGCACAATTCCAGACTGATGGCAATTCAAAAGGATCATAACTAAAAAGATGCTATTGAGTCGATATAAAATAGATCAAATCAGCTCCCAGCACTGCTAAACCAAATCAGCAACTTTAACAGATTTATGGGATTTCTGTCTTTGCATAACTCAGCTTTAGTATTCTTTACTGTCATGAAGGTACTTGCTATTAAAAAGCGAGAGCAGCAGCAAGTGACAGAGCAAAATAACAAGAAACTACTAAAAAAGAATTGATTTACAGGATAAGAATATTAGATTTAAGAAGCGCGTGTACTTTTCATTCAAGGACATTGGATCTATTATAAATAGCAGAGTATATGGTTACTGAATCATAGTAATAAACTGAAGATAGTTTTCACCTCCAGGTTTTTTTTCTGTTATATCCACATTTTGAAAGTTCTGATTCCCTTTCAGAGCTACCGCCGTAGTTAGGACTGACGTACCACTCCAAGCCAGGCTAAGCCTGAGCAACCACTACCCAACAAAGCTATAGTCTAGTTTTGGATGCAGTGCAAATTTAGATTTGATGATATACATGTGCTCACCTTAGCGGCACTAAAAAAAAGGTTCCAGTAAAAAAAGGTGACAAAATATCCAAAGAGCATGTTCATTTTTTTTGCGGGGGTGTTGGGAGGTTGGCATTCCGCTGGGTGCTCCCCCAGTACAATAACAAACGTGGTTGCTGCAGGTGCTTAGGGTGAAATATTCGGCCAGCAACAAAAATGGCCGCCCGCCACCTCGCCTTTAACTAGCGCCGCCCCGGCTGCAGGTAGGCCCTCCTGACCCCAGTGGGCATAGCGTCCGGTGGTAACTTGGGGGGTGCCAATGGGAGCTAATGGGAGGCGCGAATCAACCAAATTTAGCCCCCTATATGTTTCAATGAGATCACCTCTCATTCTTCTAAACTCCAGAGAGTATAGGCCCAGTCTACTCAATCTCTTCTAATAGGATATCCTTCTCATCTCAGGAATCAACCGAGTGAACCTTCGTTGCACCGCCTCTAAGGCAAGTATATCATTCCTCAGATAAGGAGACCAAAACTGTGCACAGTACTCCATGTGTGGTCTCACCAAAGCCCTGTACAATTACATAAGAACATAAGAAATAAGAGCAACGGTAGGCATTGAGGTGCTGCAAACACTGACAAGCACTGCACAGAGGTGCACGGCTACACACAGGCTCTCCCATGACTCCCTCAATACGCTTATGGAGGGAGTCACAGCACGCAGGAAGGTTCTCTTCCCTTCCAAGGGCAGAAGAGACCTCCCCAGGACACCAACGCAGCCTGGTTGCACATTGCACAGGAGGACAAAAGCAGGAATGTCGTCAGGAGGACCTGGCTGCAGTGGCGTAAACCTTTCAATAATCTCAGTAGACCATGAAACGTTACTGCAAAGCCACACTCAACCTCATTCTGCTGTGCCACTCATCACGTTCCCATAACTCTGCCTTCCCTACCCTACTCTTGCACATCCTTTCTCACAACAACTTACCTTGCACCTCCGCCCATCCCTCTCTATCTACATTAGCACTTTCCCATCTCACTAGCCACCCCTCACACTCACCCTCATCCTAGTGCAATCATAACAACTAACAACACTTGGGTGTTTTATGCAATATTCATGTAAATTTTCTGTTAATGTGTTGTCGAACATTGAAACCTTTATTTTCAACACTTTGCCTTATTGTACAGATCTGTGTTCACCTTTGGAAGTGTCTTAGTGAGTTGCAGTGAATGGTGAGACGTAACGGTACCCCCGCAATGAGTGTGAAAGGAATGGCTTGGTCATTGTGGGAATGTTTTATGGTGCTGGTGTGGGGTGGTGTTAACCTGGCTCATCATGCGGCAGCCAGGGTGTACAGCATCAAGTGAAGTAAATCTGGCCATGGTGATGCCATCACTGGCCTCCTGGGCAGCAATGTTGTCGGGTGCTGATGCCCTGTGTCCTGTGCAGCATCAGCTGATTGCGGAGAAGGTTGGTATTGTTGTTGGTGATGTTGGTGTGTCTGGTGATGTTAGTGTTGGGACTGATCGTGGAGGGATTCAGAGGACCAAGGTGAGATTTTTTCAAGGGCACCGATGTTGCTGGAAAAGATGGCAGCTGAAGTTGAGATGACTGAAGTGATCTGTCAATGGTGAGAGAGCTTGCTCCAAGGAGATGACAGTGGATAGAGAGTTTACTCCAAACACTTCCAAACTGCATAGAGCTCAAAAGTGTCTTCCAAATCCTGAAGGCTCAAGCTTCTGACATTGGAAAGTGATCAGCTGTGAAATGGTAGCTTTCATGCCTCATTTACACCTGTTCACAGCAATGGGGAGACTTAGAGAACTCGACCTACTTACCTGACATGGGGGTCGATTTTCGTGGAGCCGTCAGGCGGGGTTTCAGGCGTGTGGGGGGGGAAATCCCGATTTTGGGGGTCCTGACACCATCCCGCCCAAAAGCCTACTCCACGCAACTTTCAGAGGCAGCGGGTACCCGCCCCGCACTGGGACCCGCCGACCCCAGGCGGGAAGGGATTAGTGCCAATTAACTGCCTGTTAACAGGTAGTTAACAGGCAGTTTTTAGCCTAATCCCTATTTTGAGGGGTTTCGTGTGGGTTTCCCGATGGCTCCAAACCACGCCAGGCTAGAGCAGGCGGGCCGTCGGGTTGAAGGAGTTGGAGGGGTCGCGATGTCGGCGCTCAGGTGAGTGATGGGTGCATGAGTGCAAAGGTAAGTGTGTTTGGTGTGTCTAAAGTGTGTAAAGAACTTTTACTTACCTGTACTTACCTTCACAGCCTTTCTTCCTGTAGCCATCGGGAGCCCATCACTCAGCCGGCACTTAAAGCTGAACGGCTGCGATCTGTGAAAAGTGACAGCCTTCAGCTTTGAGTGCCGATGTGAGTTCTAACTGAGTCTGTGCAGAAGGACTCATGTCAGAACTCAGACTGTCAGTGTTTCACAGCTTGAAACAGCTGTGAAACACTGATATTCCATCTGTCAAGAACTCTTAACAGATGAAATTGCAGTCTGTGACGTCACCTGTTGCCGAGTGGCCCTTAATTGGCCTGCTGAGCCCGCTGGGCGGGCTCAACAAGGTCAATCAAGGGAAAATCACATGGATTGGCCGGACGTCGATGTAGGCGGGACTAAAACCCGACAGCTTTGTGAAAATCGACCCCATGATCTCCGAACAACATGAACCCCGTTAAAAATGTGGTAAAATAGAAAAAGGCTGGCAAAATAATAGGTAACAAGCACTTAACAAGTAGTTAAGTATCTTAAATGCCTTCCCTGCCGCTTGGCGTCGGGTCTGTTCTGAAATCGCAGACCCGACACTTTGGAAACTTACATGGCGGCAGGTTCGCAGTAGGTTCCCAACCTGCTGTCAATCATTTTAATTTTGACAGCAGACCCACCTCCAAACCTGCCTGCTGAGCACCGGCAAAATCGCAGCCTCTGTGTTTCCTGTACGAGGGCACCTAAATCTCCCTGAACACCAATATTTGATAGTTTCTCACCATTTAAAAAAATGCTCTGTTTTTCTATTCTTCCTACCAAAGTGAATAACCTCACATTTCCCCACCTTATACTCCATCTGCCACCTTATTGCCCACTCACTTAACTGTCTATATTCCTTTGCGGGCTCTTTGTGTCCTCCTCACAGCTTACTTTCCCACTGAGCTTTGTATCGTCAGCAAGCCTGGGTACATTACACCCTTCATCTAAGTCATTAATATAGATTGTAAATAGCTGAGGCCCAAGCACTGATCCTTGTGGCACCCCACTAGTTACAGCCTGCCAACCTGAAAATGACCATGCTAATATATTACCCCCAACCCCATGAGCCCTTACCTTGCATAACAACCTTTTATGTGCCACCTTATCGAATGCCTTTTGC
Source organism: Somniosus microcephalus (assembly GCF_052327205.1). NCBI lineage: Eukaryota > Metazoa > Chordata > Chondrichthyes > Squaliformes > Somniosidae > Somniosus > Somniosus microcephalus. Next base: position 156,222,430 of record NC_140996.1, on the reverse strand, counting down.
AAATCCAAATATACTAGATCCACTGGTTCCCCTTTATCTACCTTGCTAGTTACATCCTCAAAAAACTTCAATAAATTTGTTGAACATGATTTCCGTTTCATAAAACCATGTTGACTCTGCCTAATCATATTATGATTTTCTAAGTGCCATGTTACCACTTCCTTAATAATGGATTCCAGCATTTTCTTACCACTAACTGGCCTGTAGCTTCCTGTTTTCTCTCTCCCTCCTTTCTTGAATAGTGGGGTTACATTTGCTACCTTCCAATCCACTGTGACCATTCTAGAATCTAGGGAATTTTGGAAGATGACAACCAATGCATCCACTATCTCTTCAGCCATCTCTTTTAGAACCCTAAGATGTAGGCCATCAGGTCCAGGGGATTTGTTGGCTTTTAGACCCATTAGTTTCTGAAGTAATTTTTCTCTACTGATCTCAATTACTTTAAGCTCCTCACTCTCATCAGCCCCTTGTTTCCCATTATTTTTGGTATGCTTTTTGTGACTTCTACTGAGAAGAGAGATACAAAATATTTATATAATAAAGTCTCTGTCATTTCCTTCTTCCCCATTATAATTTCCCTTGTCTCAGCCTCTAAGGATCCAATGCTCACTTTTAGAAGCTCTTGAAATCTGTTTTCTCCCTTTTTATCAATTTTTGGTCATCCTTTGCTGGTTTCTAAAGCTTTCCCAATCCTCAGGCTTACTTCTATTCTTCGCAACATTATAAGCACCTTCTTTTAATTGAATACTATCCTTAACCTCTTTAGTAAGCCACAGATGGATCACTTTTCCCGTGGAGATTTTTTTTTATGGAATGTAGTTCCGTTGAGAATTTTGGAATATTTCTTTAAAAGTTTGCCGCTGCTTATCTACCATCATACCTTTTAATATAATTTCCCTATCTACTTTAGCCAACTTGCCCCTCACACTTATGTAATTGGCTTTATTTAAGTTTAAGGCCTAGAAATTCATTATAGCCACTTTTGGGGCGGTAAAGTCGGGCGGCCGCTAAAGTTTGCGCTCGGCGCAAATTCGAGGTCACATCGCCGATATTCATTAGCTTCGCCTTAAGAGTTTGCTCGAGCGCTAAAACTGGCGATGCACGGCTCTCTTTAGGCGCTAAGCCGGAGGTGCAGAGCGATACCGCCGAGGCCGGGCGCAGCGCAGATGCGGCCATTTCTTGATTGACAGCAGACACCCTGGCGCCGGCCAGCTCTTAAGGGGGAAGGGTCGACTTGGTCTGCTGCCATGCCCTGGATACTGGAGCCCTCCAGCTAGGCCTGAACACTGCTGCTGGACCCAAATAGCGCCTCAAAGTATGGAGAAGGCCCGTGAACGAGCGCAGCGCTTCTCAGAGCATGATCTGAGGGTGCTGGTTAGCGCTGTTGAGAAGAGACGCCATATTTTGTTCCCAGACAATGGGAGGAAGCCGCCGGCCTGCGTCTACCGGAGAGCCTGGAGGCATGTCGCCACCAGGGTGACATCCAACAGTGAGGTCCCCAGGAGCGCTGTACAATGCCGCAAGAAGCTAAATGACCTCGCCAGGATTGTCAGGGTGAGTACCCTTTCCAGTGTCCTCCTCATCCTTGCATGTGCACCTCACATTATGGGCAAAGGGACCTGAAAGCCCTAATGGCCAGCCCTCATGCAGCAGCTATGGGACAGTCATGAACATCAATTGCACATTGTGCACTTAACACACTGGCCAGGCTATTCGACCATGGGAGGCAGTGCACACAAGATCAGGGCTACACACTGGCCAGGCTATTCCACCATGGGAGGAAGTGCACACAAGATCAGGGCTACACACTGGCCAGGCTATTCCACCATGGGAGGCAGTGCACACAAGATCAGGGCTACACACTGTACTTAGAGGCCGTCCTTTCTCTTGCAGGCCAAGCTGGCCAATAATAAGAGGAGCCGGACTGTGACCGGGGGAGGCGGACCCCAGATCCAGCCGCTCACCGAGCTGCAACAGCACGTGGAGCGCATCATGGGTGCCCGGGTGATTGGCCCCGTTGCATCTGGAGATGCCGACCCTGTTCTGGGCACCAATGGTAAGGACATCACCTTTTGGACCTCTCTCGTCCCACTAGCGCATCAGATCTACATCCTTTGCCACTGTCCGACCAATGCGCTGAATGCCACCACTCATGCATCCCTCGCTGACGCCCTCTCCTCACTCTAAAGCTACTCTTGTGCCTTCCTGCTTTCAGATGGTGAGGAGGAGGTCCCTGAAGTGGCCAGTTACAGCCCCTCAGAAGAGGAGGAGGAGGAGGAGCAAGAGGAAGGCGGCCCATCAGGGGAACCCTCAGCCGCAGCAAGCCATGCCACTGTAGGGGAGACGTCTTCCCTGGAGGGGAGCATGGGGGAAGTGTCAGAGGGGAGTGTAGCTCCTGGGACCAGCGGCCTGCAGAAACGCGGGAGGGGGGTGGAAGCTCAGCGGCCTTCTCCCCAGAGGGGGGAAGGGTCGGAGGGGAGTTCAATTGCTGGGCCCAGCGGCGTCCAGCAACGCAGGAAGGGTCGGCCAGTTCGGCAGCCTTCTCCCCAGAGGGAGAGTCCGGCCTCCAGTCCGGAGATGGTCAACGCTGAGGAGATGCGCCGCCTCGAGGACATGTCCGCGGACTCGGAGCGCCGGCACACGGAGCTCATGGGGGTAGTGGGACGGATGCCTGAGGCCTTCGAGTCCCTGTCTCGGAGTGTCACTGAATTCAGGGCCTCTCTGGCAGCGACTGGCCAGGTGATCAGTGGTGCCGTGCAGTCACTGGCTGCTCTGATGCGGTCACAGAACAGGGCAACACGGGCACTCACTGCTGCCACACTCGCTGTGTCAGCCCGGCATCACCAGGGCACCCGGCGTGCTGCAGCAGCACAGCGGTCTGTCCCTCGGCAGATTGCTGCGCATGCTGCAGTGCTGGCCAGGGCGAGTGCCAGTGTCTCAGGTGACCAGCGACCGCCTGCCATCCGCCAGCTTGCCCCCATTCCTCCAGCCGCCACTGCCACTCCCCCAGTGGAGCTGCCACGAGCTGCTGCAGCGACTGATGCTGGCCAGCCACAGCTGCAGCATTCACCAGCCGGCCCCTCGAGGGCCAGACCTCATCTAGGCCGACCCCCAAGGGCATCTGCCGTCACGACATGTGCCCCTCAGGAGCCTTCCCCCAGCCTTGCAGCAGCCACTGGCCTCACTTTGAGGAGGAGCAGCAGGGCGTCCAGGGGCCGGCAAAGTTTGCAGAAGGCATCGCCCTCGCGGGACACAAAGTAGAGGATGTGTCCAAATGTTTTTTTTGGAATGGTTGTTTTTTGAAGGCCGAGGATGAGGCCATTTTTGTTTACATCTTTTGTTAATCCTCCCCAGGTTGTGGGAGTGAGTCATGTGTGTGAGTGTTTTTTGGGGGTTTCGTGTGTTCTTGGTTTTCATGTGGGAAGGGCCCTGAGTTTGTACAATAAACCATTTTATTTATTCACATTGTCCATGTTTGATCTTTGAATTGTTTGTTGCCTTAACCGGCTGAGGGCTTGCGGAGCGGCTGCAATCATGTTCTTTCATTGGCACAAGCCATTCCCTGACAGGGGGCCTAGAAGTGACGTTCAATAAGCCGCCGACGGGCGGCCCTTGGACCTTCTGCCTCCCTCCTGGGCTGGTACTCCTCGTCCTCCTCCTCCTCATGCTCCTCCTGCTCCTCCTCCTGAGGTGGTGGTCCAACGTGAGGTGGCAGTGCCTGAGTCCTGCGGATAGCCAGGTTGTGCAGCATGCAGCAAACGACAACGAATTGGGAGACTTGCTCCTGCGAATACTGGAGGGCTCCCCCGGAGCGATCCAGACAGCGGAACCGTTGCTTCAGGACGCCGATTGTTTGTTCGATGAGGTTCCTGGTCGCTTGATGGCTCTCGTTGTATGCCTCTTCAGCAGGGGTCGTGGGCGCGCGGAGCGGGGTCATGAGCCAGGTACACAAAGGATAGCCTTTGTCCCCGATAAGCCATCCTCTTGGGTGAGGCTGTGCCTGGAACATGTCAGCCACAGTTGTCTGTCGCAGGATAAAGGCATCGTGGCTGCTGCCTGGAAAGCGGGCATTGACAGCTAGGATGCGCTGCCTGTGGTCACGCACCAGCTGTACGTTGAGGGAATGGTAGCCCTTCCGGTTGCAGTAATCCTCGGCATGCTCCAGAGGTGCCCGCAAAGCCACATGCGTGCAGTCAATGGCGCCCTGCACCATGGGGAAGCCCGCTATTCTTGCAAATCCCACTGCACGCTGCTGCTGCTTGTCCAGGGTCATGGGGAAGGAGATGAATTGACGTCTCCTTCTGAAAAGGGCATTGGTCACCTGGCGGATGCAGCAATGCACGGCGAACTGGGAGATGTTAGCGATGTCCCCAGCAGCGGATTGGAAGGAGCCGGTGGCATAGAAGTTGAGAGCCACCGTCACCTTCACTGCCACCGACAGAGACGTCCTGCGCATCAGCTGTGGACGCAGATCTCTGTGAAGCAGCTGGCAGATGTCTGCAACCACCTCCCTTCTGAATCGCAGCCTCCTAACACCCTGCGCGGCAGACATGTTGAGATAGGAGAACTGCTGGCGGTATACCCTGGGTGGGTAAGGCCTCACTTGGCGATGCCTGTTGCCCCCTCTGCATCTAGCCAGGGCTGCCACTCTCTCACGGCGTCTGTAAGCCCTTCCGACATAAGGCTGAAACTCAGCGTTGGCACCCAATGCAGCCCCCATAATATGCTGGCAAACACTGAGATCTTAATGAAGGCAAAGATAATTGCAAAGCTCTGGCCTGAAGCCAAAAAGACCTGTCCTAGTGTTGGGCCAAAGCAGTAAGCTCTCTTCCTTGGTCTCTCTCCAAAAATCCGTTGCACAAGAGTGAATGCTGCAAAATGGCTGCCCTTTATAGTGCAGGGTAAGTGCCCTTTAATTTGCGCTCCCTGCGGCCCGCCTCGGCTGTGTACCGTTCCACTTCACAGTCGTTAGGGCCGCCCGGCGCACAATGGGGCGGCGCGAGTGAAGTTCCGGTTCCGGGCGCACAAAGGGCGTTGCATGACGAAATGACGTCATGATCTGCGCGCGCAGCTGAGCGCGCGCAAAGACTTTGCGCCGGCGCTAAATGTCTACTGAAGTTGGGGCGAGGCGCAGATCGCGCAGCGCCCGGGCGCTAAGCGCCTAGCGCTCGAGATCTGCTCCTCCTAAGGCGCTAACGGCTGGCGCAGCCAACTGAATTTCTAGGCCTAAGACTCTAATTTTGAATTTAATATTTCACTCTCAAACTCAATGTGAAATTCTATCATATTATGATCACTCTCTCCCAGAGGATCCTTTACTATAAGATTACTAATTAACCCTGTACCATTACACAATACAGGATCTAAAATAGCCTGTTCCCTGGTTGGTTCCATGATGTATTGTTCTAGGAAACTGTCTCGAATGCATTCCATGAACTCGCCCTCCAGACTACCTTTGCCAATTTGATTTGCCCAGTCTATATGAAAATTAAATTCCCCCATGATTATCGCATTACCTTTGTTACAAGTTCCTATTACTTGCAGTACTGCTTCCCATACCACGAAAAATTTGTATTTTTATATTTAAAAATGAGTCTACGTGTTTGGAGCTGCTTACAAAAATGGAAGAGAGTTGGAATTTCCTCCTAGCTTATGAGTATAATTTTACATAAATGCCATTGTCATTTGAAGTTATTTAACACATAACCTATCTTCACCTTTTCAGGATTTTGTACACCTCTAACTCTAAATTCTAGTCTGAGGCTAACACAACATTATTAATGAATGACCTGTTGAATGCACTTTGAGGGATTGGTGTCTGCTCTGTGCCACCTCATCCTTTCATTACCTCTGTCTGTATTCTGCTTCAAGAACTGAAGAACATACAAAATTAATGACAATAATTATGGCATATCCTTCAGGGTTTCTCAGACTAATACTTGTTTCTCATTTTATCAGTGACTCTTTTTTCTGCAGATTAACCCATTATATTTTTAGTGACTGGCAATCTGTCATATTTCTTTCTCAGTAAATGGATGGCAGTTCTGTTTTGGGAAATGACTAATAGAGTTATGAGATTTCTACAATGAACTCTTCTGACCTTCAACACATAAATTGAATTACCCCAGACAACGAAGATTAGTCATCTTTTAAATGGATTTGCTTAAAATGCTATGAACAATGGGAGGAAATTTAACCTCCCCTACCCAGCAGAAAACAGGCAGGTGGTGGGGTGGGGTGGGGGGGGGCAGCGGGGGCTGGTGGGGGTGGTATTAGTTAAAATGGAGCGGAGGACTTACCCACTGTCGTCCCGCCCCGATCTGTCTGGCTGCAATTTTAAATTGCAGGCAGCAAGGACACCCACCCGAAACCAACAAGGTCCTTTTTAAAAAATGCAGATCGGGCTCCAATGACAGCATGGGGGCCCAACTGCAATATTAGCCTGGGGTCTGAGGGGAGCATGTGATGACTTCCCCACCAGGCCAAAGCTGTCGGGAAGCAGATCTGGGGCCCGAAGAAATATTTGAAAAAATGTTTGTTTCCTTGTGGGCCAAGAGGTGCAGGAATGCTCCTCCGAGCCCCACAAAGAAACCTTGTGTTTCCCCTACCCTGGCCTTTCCTCCTCTGACTGCGATCCCTGTCGGACACCCCTCCTAATCACTTACCTTAATGCCAGGGATAGTTCCCGCTGGTTGCTGGCTGCGGCCTCCTGCCGCTCAATTTTAGCAGCCGGGCCGTCACTTCCCGCCAACTTCCAGGCCATTATGGTCAGGAAGTCGGCCACTGGCATGTTAATGAGGGTCGGCCGTTAAAATCAGCTTGGTCACCCGGCCGCCACTGACGGACAGTCCGGCCACTCACCAGGCTGTGTTCCCGCCCAGGACTTCAAATTAACCCGAGTGTTTCTTTGATGAACGTAAGTGTTTATTCTCAGATGTAAATAGTTTCATAATTATATGTATTTGAATTTTACTTCACAATGAAAGAATTACTGATGTCTGAACATTATTTTGTTGCAGTATCAACATATCGACTGAAATATTTTAATGTGGAAATACTTAGTCAATTTACAGTATTAGGATTTTGTACCAAACACGTGATTAGGAGAAATTTAGACTATATTTTATCTGACTAATTTAATACATTTTGCTGAAATGAAATCGCCCTATAATTTTTCCACAAGGTAGACAATTTATGCTACAAATTTATCCATTTTACTTTGCAGTGGGCATAAAGCAGCATTGCCAGCAAGCAGCTGTCAGTATCAGTGATAACCCACTGAGGGAGTTGTCACTCTAAGTTACAATCTCTTGTGGTAATGTGACATATGCCAGTGGCTCTGGCACCTTCAACAGAACTGCAATTAGTTCTTGGCAGTCCCAAGCCATAAGATGTTGAAGTCTTGCTGTACTTCCAACTGAGAAGTGGATGTTGCTATTGCGAGTACATGAGAGAAATACGGACTATCATTTTATAATGTCCAGCAGTGTGAAAGATCCTCATTGTTCCACTGTATTGGCGTGTAGACGGATGGTCAATTATATTGCAGCCTGTAGGGTCTGATTCAATCTTTCATCCCAGCATCAAATTCATAGGCAGCATAACATGTTCAAATGTTACAAATGTAACAGAGGAACTCCTGGAAATATCCAGACCGCCATCAGTACTAAAAAATTGAAAGAGAGCAGAGAGATTTGGTATAAATTGCTATCATTCTCAGAAAAGACAGAAGAGAATTAGAAGGTGAAGAGGAAAAAGTGGTTTGGAATTGTGAGCAATTTAGTGGGAGCTGAAGATGATGTAATGGCAAAGAAGAGGTAAAGAGTTCCTATACAGATTTTTTTCCCATTCACTACAATTTTTCTATATTTATTAGGACTTTCAGAATTAATTGGTTAATCAGCTCAGATCACTACTGGTTAGTTAACTTAACTAAATGACTAGGAGCATATTTTTTCTTTATTAATACCTGTAAATAGAGTCATAGGGGGAGAAATTTGTTTGGTTGCGCCAGCGATTAGCGCCTAAAGAGGCAGAGAAGTGGGGCGTTAGCCAATTTTCGCCCGTGCGCAGTGAACTCAGCACCTCTTGCTATATTGAGTGGGTTTTAGCGCTGGCACTAAATCTTAGCGCCCGCTCACGGGCGCAGGCAGATCATGACGTCATTTCAGTGTGCAACGCCTTTTTGGTGCCCCAGACTGGAAATTGAGTGGCGCCCACCTCCGTTCTGCCTGGCGCTAATAGTGACAGCTTGCTGGAACGTTCCCAAGTCCTTCTTGGGCTAGGGGGGCGCTATTTAAAGGGGACTGCACTAGTATAAAAGCGGCAGCCATTTTGGGTGGGCATCTTGCTGATTGTTGGAGAGAGTTGCTGACCTTCAGTGGGAGAGCGTACTTTTCATTGAGCCAGCGGTGCCTTTGGACCTTCAGCCCTGTCCACAACAGTTTGCTGGTGAGATATTACTGCGTCTTACTTCTTTCACATTATAATGGGAGCTGCTTTGGAGGGGAACGTCCTGCTGGCTGAACATATGGCAAGGGCGCAGAAGCGGAGGGAAAGAGGGCTGGGAATGGCCAGAAGGAGGAGGGGCAATGGACGTCGCCAAATGCGACGGTACGCTGCCAGGGTTTTCAGGCAGTAGGTGTCATACATTGCCATGTCGGAGGAGCAGTGTATGCGAAGGCTCCGACTCGGAAAGGATGTGGTGACTGAGCTGTGCCACCTGCTTGCTGAAAATCTGCAGCCGCGGTTACAGTGCAGGACCTCTCTGTCGGTGGCCATCAAAGTCACTGTTGCCCTAAACTTTTTCGCCAGTGGCTCGTTTCAGGCAGCAACTGGGGACATTGCAAATATTTCTCAATTTGCGGTGCATTGCTGCATCCGGCAAGTTACAGCTGCCCTATATAGAAGGAGGCGGGAATTAATCACCTTCCCTTTGACCCTGGAGAAGCAGGGGGAGCGTGCACAGGGCTTCGCGGCTATAGCGGACTTCCCCATGGTGCAGGGCGCCATTGATTGCACACACATGGCTTTGCGGGCACCATTACAGAATCCCGAAGAGTTCAGCAACCGCAAGGGGTTCCACTCCTTCAATGTGCAGCTGGTCTGTGACCACCGGCAGATGATCATCGCGGTCAACGCCCAATTCCCTGGCAGCAGCCACGACGCGTTCAACCTGCGGCAGACCTCAGTGGCTGACCTTTTTGAGGCCCCGGCTCACCCACGAGGCTGGCTTCTTGGCAACAAGGGCTATCCTCTCTGCCCATGGCTCATGACCCCGCTCCGTTTGCCCAGCACCCTGGCAGAAGAGCATTACAACACCAGCCATCAGGCGACCAGGAACATTGTGGAGCACACAATCGGTGTGCTCAAGCAGCGGTTCCGTTGTCTCGACCATTCGGGGGGCGCCCTGCAATACTCGCCGGAGCAAGTGTCGCGCATCGTCATGGTCTGCTGCATGCTCCACAACCTGGCCATCCGACGCACCCAGCCAATGCCAGCCGACCTTGAAGGTCCAGCTGAGGAGGAGGAGGAGGAGGAGGAGGAAGAGGAGGAGGAGGAGGAGGAGGAAGACGGGAGGGGACCAGAAACTGGAAGGGCCTTCCGTCAGAGGCTCATAAGGACTCGGTTCTAGGCCCCTCTGACGGAATGCTGGGTGTAATTGGAACAGTGCCCTCCGGTTCGCCCAAAGCCTATGAAGGCCACCATGCTTGTAAATAGTCTAGAGTTCCAGTGTAAATAAAACATTTTCTTTATTTTCCAAAAAGTGCTTCCTTCCAGCATGACAAAGCAATGGCAACAGAAAGCATAACTAATGAACTAACACATAACTGTCTGGCAAACCCGCGACACTACCCAAAACATGACTAACATTCATAGCAGGTGTAGACGGCCTTGAATTCTACAAATGAGACGTCTCAACAGCTCCCTCTACTCTTTACCCCTTGATGGAGATCTACTTCTCTTATGAGATCGGCCCCTTCCCTCCCTGCAGCTCCTCCGTAATTGGACCCCAGTGGCTGCGTCAAGGCTGGGGGACGCCTGCTGAGTGTCCGAAAGCGCAGAAGCCCCTGAGGGACAGCCTGGACGACCTCTGGGCTTGGAGGGCCCGGATGCTGACTGCTCCAACTGTGCATGGTTGGAAGCAGTCTGTCCTGCAGGTGGTGGCAGCTGCAGTGGAGACGTGCCAGCGGTGGCATCAGGAATGCTTACATCCTGAGAGCGGACACCTGCTCCATGGTCGGCCGACACACTGGCACTCTGATGGGGCAGCACCGCAGCATGCGCCACAATTGGCTGGTCCACAGATTGATGGCCTGCTGTGGTGCTGCAAGGGCCCCGGGTAATCCTGCCTGATCCAGCTAGGGTGGCAGCAGTCAGTGTTCGCGTGGCCTCAATCTGCATGTGCAGGAGGCCAGAAAGTGACTGCGTGGCAGCACTGAGCACTTGCGTGGCAGGTGCCAGTTGTTACGTCCGTGTAATAATAAGAAAAGGACTGCAGAGAACGGTACAACAGGTGTTTACTCAACGTGGTTCAAACTGCAACTGAAACAACAGATTACTACTCAGCGTTATATACAGGTGTGGTCACTGCCGGTACTACAGTATACATGAGCTGTAGAAAGTAGTTCCCCCCTTAAAGGTACATACATTACAATTCCTCCCCTTTTAGATTAACAGTACCATAACACTCATGTAACAATTAAATATCAAACGAATTACAATTAACACTTTTAACATGCAACATTAGCTGAAAATAGTCTATTTATAAATTCAGTCTTTGGGGAGGCTTCCTGATCCTTTCTGGATAGTGCCTTTCCCGAGTGTCTTGCTCTTGGTGTGGAGGCGAATCTGGCCCCCTGTCGTCGGTTGGTTCATCACCAGGTACATATGGGCGAGGCATGGGGTTGACTTGTTCCTGTGACTCTAGGATCTGGTCAGCATGGCGTCTCACGATGCTCTCCCCAACGTCCACTGTGTACATTAGTGGGCCCTGCTGTGTGCATATCGTTCCTGGCTGCCATTTTTTGGTTCGGTAGTCGCGGGCCAAGACTGGTTGCCCAACATTGAAGCTCCTTGTTGGCTTCTCATGGATGTGCTGGAATTGCTTACTCTCAACATCTCTTCGTACGTTTGGTCTGAGCAAATCCAGGCGAGATCTTAACCTTCGGTTAAAGAACATCATGGCTGGGGCCTGGTTGGTGACTGCATGTGTCGCATTCCGGTAGGTGAACAGGAAATTGTCCTTGTTGTCATTGTACATAGCCTTTATTGCCTTCTGAAAGGTTTGTACTAACCTCTCAGCCAATCCATTTGTGGCTGGATGATACGGGGCGGATGTGTAATGCCTTACCCCATTCCTTTTCAAGAACCTCCGGAACTCTTCGGACACAAACTGTGGTCCGTTGTCGGATCAAATCTGTTCTGGCAAGCCATTCCTGGCAAAAATGGTCCGTAGGACTGCAATAGTTTTCTCCGTGGTGGTGGAGGACATTTTGATGACCTCAGGCCATTTCGAGTGCGCATCCACGGCTATTAAAAACATTGAGTCCATGAATGGACCAGCAAAATCAATATACACCCGTTGCCATGGAGATGAGGGCCACTCCCATGGGTGTAGAGGGGCCTGTGGTGGTGCATTTTGGACTTTCTGGCATCCTGAGCAGCTCTTGGTCAGGTCCTCGATTTGTTTATCGATTCCCGGCCACCACACATAAGCCCTGGCTAGGCTTTTCATTTTTACCCCTCCCAGATGACCCTCATGAAGCTCATTGAGCACTCTCTCCCTTAACTTGGGTGGAATCACCACTCGGGATCCACACATCAAGGTCCCCCGGCACACTGACAGCTGTTCTCTCCTTGTCGAGAATGCTGGCAACAGTGAGTCGCCATATGCTGGCCATCCCTTCACCGTCAAATCATATACCCGAGACAGTGTCGGGTCATTTCGGGTTTCCTTTTCGATACAAGCGTTAGTTACCGGTAGGTATTCAACTATAGTCGAATGGAATATTTCGACAGGATCCACTGCTGGTGCTTCCTCCGCAGTAGGCAGTGGCAGGCGTGATAGCCCATCAGCGTTTCCATGCTGTTTCGTGCCCTTATATTCAATCTCATAGTGGTGCGCCCCTAGAAAAAGTGACCATCTTTGTAGTCATTGCACAGTCATCACCGGAACGCCCTTCTTCAGATTAAAAATGGAGACAAGAGGCTGGTGATCAGTCAGCAAGGTGAATTTCTGCCCGTGCAGATAGTGATTGAACTTTTTCACTCCCCACACTAGGCTGAGGGCCTCCCTGTCAATCTGGGCGTAGTTAGGCTCAGCTGAGGTTAGTGATCGTGACGCAAAGGCTATTGGCCTCTCTCAGCCGTCCGAGAATTTGTGCGACAGCACCGCTCGAATGCCGTAGGGTGACGCATCACAAGCCAACCGAATTGGTAACGCTGGGTTGTAATGGGCCAATACATCTTTCGATGTGATTAGTGTTTTGCTCTTCTGGAAAGCTCATCTACATTCGTCATTCCACTTCCATGGCACCCCAGTTTGCAGTAGGGTGTTCAGTGGGTGTAGTATTGCAGACAAATTTGGCAAGAACTTATGGTAGTAGTTTACCAGCCCGAGGAAAGACCTCAGTTGTGAAACATTTTCCGGTGCTGGAGCCTTGACTACTGCCTCAATCTTCTCTGGGGACTTATGTAACCCCTCTTTATCGATAACGTGGCCACAATACGAGATCTGTTTTCTAAAAAACTCGCATTTGGGGCGGTTAGCTCGGAGCCCATATTCCTGCAATCTAGTGAGCACCTGCTCTAGGTTGGCAAGGTGATCACTGTCATTTTCGCCCGTGACCAGGATGTCGTCCAAATAACACTGGGTCCCTGGGATCCCTTGCAGGACTTGTTCCATTGCCCTCTGCCAAATAACCGGAGCTGATGCTACCCCGAATACCAGCCGGTTGTATTGGTAGAGACCTTTATGGGTGTTGATTGTGAGGTATTTTTTTGATGCTTCTTCTACCTCCATTTGCAGATACGCCTGGGCCAGATCAATCTTAGTGAAGCATTTCCTTCCAGATAGCGAGGTGAAAATATCTTCACTCCGCGGAAGTGAATATTGTACGGTGTGAAGGACCGGGTTCACTGTTACCTTAAAGTCCCCACAGATGCGAACCTTCCTTGGTTCCCCAGGCGTGTTGCTCAACGACTTTTTCATCACAGGTACGATGGGTGTAGCCCACTCGCTCCAGCCTACCTTGGACAGTACACCTGAACTTTCCAGACTCTCCAGCTCTGCTTCGACGGCTGGGCGGATCGCATAAGGTACCGGTCTGGCCTTAAAAAATTTTGGGCTTGCGTTTTCTTCATTTTTAATCGTCGCTGTCATGCCTTTTAGTGTTCCGAGTCCTTGCTGGAACACTTCTTTCGCGTCAGTTAGGATCTTTGACAGTCGCCCAGGTGTGACGTCGTCATCCTTTTTGTCAGCCACAGTCAGTGCCTGTAAGGAGTGCCAATCCAGTTGTATTTTCCGGATCCATTCACATCCCAGTAATGGTGGTCCTCCATCTTGCAATACATACAGGCCTAGTTTTGGTGTTTCCTTACCGTTATATATAACGGTCACCCTTATTTTTCCTTTGGGGTAGACTTTTTGCCCCGTGTACGTCTTCAAAATAATTTTTGTGTCTCTCAAGGGTATGTGTGAGAATAGCCGCTCGTAGTTCTGTCGGTTTATGACTGTTAGAGCTGATCCTGTGTCCAATTCCATCTTTACCTGGACTCCTGCTATCTTGAGAGTGACCCAAATGGTTCAGTGATCCTCTGTTGTGATCACATTATGTAGTTTCAGACAACTCAGTTCCCTGCTTTCGGAGTCGTTATCACTCTTTTGTTCGTCTGAACTATTCTCCGTTATCTTCTGTACCTTCTTGTACTTCCCTTTGGTCGGTTTCTTATTGCTGGTTTTCTTTCCCGACCTGCAGACGCATGCTATGTGTCCTACTTTTCCACACTGTCTGCACACTTTGGCCTAGAAATTCAGTATAGCCACTTTTGGGGCGGAAAAGTCGGGCGGCCGCTAAAGTTTGCGCCCGGCGCAAAGTCGAGGCCACTTCGCCGATATTCAGTAGCTTCACCCTAAGAGTTTGCTCGAGCGCTAAAACTGGCGTTACACAACTATCTTTAGGCGCAAAGCCGGCGGTGCTGAGCTAAACCGCCGAGGCCGGGCGCAGCGCAGGTGCGGTCATTTCTTGATTAACAGCAGACACCCTGGCGCCGGCCAGCTCTTAAAGGGGGAAGGGTCGAGTTCGTCTGCTGCCATGCCCTGGACACTGCAGCCCTCCAGCTAGGCCTAAACACTGCTGCTGAACAGAAATAGCGCCGGGAAAGATGCAGAAGGCCCGTGAACGAGCGCAGTGCTTCACTGACCATGATTTGAGGGTGCTGGTTAGGGCTTTGGAGAGGAGACGCAAACTCTTGTTCCCGGACAGTGGCAAGAAGCCTGCCACCAGCGTCTACAGGAAAGCCTGGAGGGAGGTCGCCCACAGGGTCATATCCAACAGCGAGGTCCCCAGGACCGGTGTCCAATGCCGGAAAAAGTTCAATGACCTCACAAGGATTGTCAGGGTGAGTCCCCTTTCCAGTGTCCTCCTCATCCTTGCATGTGCACCTCACATTATGGGCAAAGGGACCTAAAAGCCCTAATGGCCAGCCCTCATCCAGCAGCTATGGGACTGGCATGAACATCAATTGCACATTCTGCACTTTACACACTGGCCAAGCTATTCGACCATGGGAGGCAGTGCACACAAGATCTGGGCACCACACTGGCCAAGCTATTCGACCATGGGAGGCAGTGCACACAAGATCAGGGCACCACACTGTACTTAGAGGCCATCCTTTCTCTTGCAGGCCAAGCTGGCACACAATCAGAAGAGCCGGACTGTGACCGGGGGAGGCCGTCCCCAGATCCAGCAGCTCAGTGACCTTGAAGAGCGCGTGGGTAGCCTCATGGGTGCCCGGGTGATTGGCCCCGTTGCATCTGGAGATGCCGACCCTGTTCTGGGCACCAATGGTAAGGACATCACCTTTTGGACCTCTCTCGTCCTACTTGCGCTTCAGATCTACATCCTTTGCCACTGTCCGACCAATGCGCTGAATGCCACCACTCATGCCTCCCTCGCTGACGCCCTCTCCTCACTCTAAAACTACTCTTGTGCCTTCCTGCTTTCAGATGGTGAGGAGGAGGTCCCTGAAGCTGCCAGTGACAGCCCCTCAGAAGAGGAGGAGGTGGAGGAGGAAGAGGAAGAGGAAGGCGGCCCATCAGGGGAAACCTCAGCCGCGCCAGGGGATGCCAATGGAGGGGACACGTCTTCCCTGGAGGAGAGCCAGGGGGAAGTGTCGCAGGGGAGTGTAGCTCCTGTGCCCAGTGGCGTGCAGCAACGCGGGAAGGGTCGGGCAGCTCGGCGGCCTTCTCCCCAGAGGGAGAGTCCGGCCTCCAGTCCGGAGACGGTCCTCGCCAAGGAGGTGCGCCTCCTCGATCAAATGTCCGTGGACTCGGATCGCCGGCACACCGAGTTCATGGGGGTTGTGGCACAGTTGCCTGAGGCCATCGAATCCCTGGCTCATAGTGTGGCCGATTTTGGCGCCTCACAGGCCAGGAGTTTCGAGCAATTCGAAGCAGCACACGCCGCGAGTCGGTCCGAATTCGGGGCAGCACAGGCCGCGAGTCGGGCCGAATTCGGGGCAGAACAGTCCGCGAGTCGGGCCGAATTCGGGGCAGCACAGGCAGCGAGTTGGGTGGAATTCGGGGCAGCTCATGCAGCGAGTGGCCAGGTGATCAGTGGTGCCGTGCAGTCACTGGCTGGTCTGATGCGGGCACAGACTAGGGCAGTACGGGCACTCACTGCTGCCACACTCGCTGTGTCAGCCAGGCATTGCCAGGGCACCCGCTGCGCTGCAGCAGCACAGCGGTCTGTCCTTCAGCAGATTGCTGCGCATGCTGCAGTGCTGGCCCGGGCGAGTGCCAGTGTCTCAGGCGAGCAGCGAGCGCCTGCCATCAGCCAGCTTGCCCCCATTCCTGCAGCCGCCACCGCCACTCCCCCAGTGGAGCTGCGACGAGCTGCTGGAGAGACTGCTGCTGCCCAGCCACAGCTGCAGCAGTCACCAGCCGGCCCCTCGAGGGCCAGAGCTCATCTAGGCCGACCCCCAAGGGCATCTGCCGTCACGCCATGTGCCCCTCAGGAGCCTTCCCCCAGCCTTGCAGCAGCCACTGGGCACACTTTGAGGAGGAGCAGCAGGGCAGCCAGGGGCCGCAAAAGGCTGGTCAAGGAATCGCCCTCGCGGGCCACAAAGTAGAGGGTGTGGGCAAATGTGTTTTTATATGGGGATGGTTGTTTTTATATGGGAATGGTTGTTTTGTTTATGGGGATGGTTGTTTTTGTAAGGCCAAGGATGAAGGCCATTTTTGTGGAAATGTTTTGTTATTCCTCCCCAGGTTGTGGGAGTGAGTCATGTGTGTGACTGTTTTTTGGGTGTGTTGTCTGTTTTTGGGTTTCATGTGGGAAGGGCCCTGAGTTTGTTCAATAAAGCATTTTATTTATTCAGCTTGTCCATGTTTGATGTTTGAAGTGGTTGTTGCCTTAACCGGCTGAGGGCTTGCGGAGCGGCTGCATTCAGGTCCCTTCATTGCCACAAGCCATTCCCTGACAGGGGGCCTAGAAGTGACGTTCAATAAGCCGCCGACGGGCGGCCCTTGGACCTTGTGCCTCCCTCCTGGGCTGGTACTCCTCCTCCTCCTCCGCCTCCTCCTCATGCTCCTCCTGCTCCTCCTCCTGAGGTGGTGCTCCAGCGTGAGGTGGCAGTGCCTGAGTCCTGCGGATAGCCAGGTTGTGCAGCATGCAGCAAACGACCACGACCTGGGAGACTCTCTCCGGCGAATACTGCAGAGATCCTCCGGAACGATCCAGGCAGCGGAACCGTTGCTTGAGAACGCCAATCGTTTGTTCTATGATGTTCCTAGTGGCTTGATGGCTTTCGTTGTATGCCTCCTCAGCAGGGGTCCTGGGCGCGCGGAGCGGGGTCATGCGCCAGGTACACAAAGGATAGCCTTTGTCCCCAATAAGCCATCCTCTTGGGGGAGGCTGTGCCTGGAACATGTCAGCCACAGTTGTCTGTCGCAGGATAAATGCATCGTGGCTGCTGCCTGGAAAGCGGGCATTGACAGCTAGGATGCGCTGCCTGTGGTCACACACCAGCTGTACATTGAGGGAATGGTAGCCCTTCCGGTTGCGGTAATCCTCGGCATTGTCGATAGGTGCCCGCAAAGCCACATGCGTGCAGTCAATGGCGCCCTGCACCATGGGGAAGCCCGCTGTTCTCGCAAATCCCACTGCACGCTGCTGCTGCTTCTCCGGGGTCATGGGGAAGGAGATGAATTGGTGTCTCCTTCTCAAAAGGGCATTGGTCACCTGGCGGATGCAGCAATGCACGGCGAACTGGGATATGTTAGCAATGTCCCCAACAGCAGCTTGGAAGGAGCCGTTTGCATAGAAGTTCAGAGCCACCGTGACCTTCACTTCCACCGACAGAGACGTCCTGCACCTCAGCTGTGGACGCAGATCTCTGTGAAGCAGCTGGCAGATCTCTGCAACCACCTCCCTTCTGAAGCGCAGCCTCCTAACACACTGCGCGGCAGGCATGGTGAGATAGGACACCTGCTGGCGGTATTTCCTGAGTGGGTAAGGCCTACGTTGCCTGTAGTGTCCGTGTGTAGATAAAGACACTGAAGACAGGAGTTGGTTCATAGGTATTTACTAAGCAAGTCTGGGGGGGGGTTCTAAAGGATATACACAATACACAGGCTTATATAGCCCAAGTGGCAATTACCGGCATTACGCACACCTGGGGCTCTTAAAGGCACATACACCATAATTGCTCTTAAAGGCACATACACCACAATTCCTCCCCTTCTAGCTAACTAGTACATCATATTTTAAGTAATTATTAATTACATGTTATATGCAAAATAATATACATTGCTGTATTAATTAATTATAAGTTAGTCTCTCAGGAGGCTTCCTGACTCGGTCCGGATAACGCCTCGGGGGTGTAGTAGTTTCTGGTGGTGTAGTAGGTTCTTCTGGCAAGGCTGATTCGGCTTGAAGGCCAGTGTCGGGTTCATCGGGCTCCAGTATCACCGGATCGGAGGTAGATATGGGTATCTCTACTTCATCGTTAGATGTATAGCGTGGTGGTGTAGGTTGTCCCTTTTTGGATGACTTGATGATTTGGTCAGCATGGCGCCTTATTATGCTTTCTCCGATGTCCACGGTATACATCAGTGGTCCTAGTCTTGTGCAGATAGTTCCAGGCTGCCATTTCTCGGTACGGTAGTCCCGGGCCAAAACCGGTTGGCCTATCTGGAAGGCCCTAGTTGGCCTTTCATTCATGCCCTGAAACTGCCGGTTCTCCACGTCCCTTCGGATGTTGGGCTTGACCAAATCCAGCCGGCATCTTAGGTTTCTATTGTAGAACATCATGGCGGGAGTTTGGTTTGTAACCATATGTGTTGCATTCCTATATGCAAATAAGAAGTTATCCACCTTGTGCTGAAGTTTTATGTCTTCATTACCCATGGCCTTTATGGCCTTCTTAAAGGTCTGGACAAAGCTTTCAGCCAATCCATTGGTGGCGGGATGGTATGGGGCGGACGTGTAGTGCTTTACCCCATTGTTCTTTAAGAACTTTCTGAATTCTTCGGACACAAATTGCGGTCCATTATCAGAACATATCTGTTCCGGCAGCCCATTCCTGGCAAATATGGTCCTTAATACTGTGATGGTTTTTTCTGTGGTGGTGGAGGACATCTTTATTACCTCCGGCCACTTGGAGTGTGCATCAACTGCGATTAAGAACATTGAGTCCATAAATGGACCAGCAAAGTCGATGTGCACCCTTTGCCAGGGAGATGAGGGCCACTCCCATGGATGTAGAGGGGCCTGTGGCGGAGCATTTTGGACCTTCTGGCATCCTAGGCAGCTCTTGGTCATGTCTTCGATGTCTCCATCGATACCTGGCCACCATACAAATGCCCTAGCTAGGTTCTTCATTTTCACTCCACCCAGATGCCCCTCGTGAAGCTCCTTTAGCACTTTATCCTGGAGTTTGGGTGGAATCACCACTCTGGATCCACACATCAAGGTTCCTCGGCACACTGACAGCTGTTCTCTTCTTTGCGAGAATGCTGGCAACAGTGGTTCGCCATGTGCTGGCCATCCCTTCATTGTTAAATCGTAGACCCGTGAGAGAGTAGGGTCATTTGTGGTCTCCCTTTCAATGGCAGAATTTGTCACCGGTAGACATTCCACTATGGTAGAGTGGAATATCTCTACTGGGTCTACTGTAGGTGCCTCTTCTATCGTTGGCAACGGTAGGCGTGATAAACCGTCAGCATTCCCATGCTGTTTTGACCCTTTGTATTCAATGTTGTATGATAGTAATTTATTAATCCCAGGAATGACCTTAATTGTGAAACATTTTCAGGTGCTGGGGCTTTTATAACTGCTTCAATTTTTTCAGGTGACTTATGCAACCCTTCCTTATTAATTATGTGGCCACAATGTGATATCTGATTTTGGAAAAATTCGCACTTGGGGCGATTTGCTCGTAGGCCCCGTTCTTTCAGCCTAGTGAGCACCTGCTCCAAATTGGCAAGGTGCTTGTTGTCGTTTTCTCCTGTTATAAGGATGTCATCTAGGTAACACTGAGTCCCCGGAATCCCTTGCAGGACTTGCTCCATAGCTCTTTGCCAGATAGCTGGAGCTGATGCTACTCCAAAAACCAGTCGATTGTACTGGTACAGGCCTTTGTGTGTGTCTATTGTGAGATACTTTTTAGAGGTCTCCTCAACCTCCATCTGTAGATATGCCTGTGCCAAGTCAATTTTTGTGAAACGGTTTCCTCCGGATAGTGAGGCGAAAATATCTTCTATCCTCGGAAGAGGATACTGTACCGTGTGAAGGACCGGGTTTACAGTCACCTTAAAGTCCCCACAGATGCGAATTTTTCTCTGTTCCTCAGAGTTATTTTTCAATGCTTTTTTCATGACTGGAACGATGGGTGTTGCCCATTCGCTCCAATCTATTTTGGATAATACGCCTGCCTTTTCCAAATTCTCCAGCTCTGCCTCGACTGCCGGACGTATTGCGTATGGCACCGGTCTTGCCTTAAAAAATTTTGGAATTGCTGCATCTTCCACTTTTATTGAGGCGGTGATGCCTTTCAAGGTTCCTAGTTTCTCTTGAAACACTTCTTTGGCGTTGGCCAAGATGTCTTTTAATCGTTCAGGTATGATGTCATCCTTGTTTTTTTCCTTACTGGTCACCGTCTGTGCCTGAATGGAGTGCCAGTCTAAACGTATCTTCCTTATCCATTCACGTCCCAACAACGGTGGACCACCATCTTGTAGAATGTATAAATACAACTTTTGTATTTCTTTGCCGTTGTATACCACAGGCACCTTTATTTTTCCTTTGGGGTATACTTTCTGCCCCGTATATGTTTTTAAGATAATGGATGTGTCTTTTAGAGGTATATGCAAAAATAGCCTCTCGTAATCTCGTCGATTTATTACAGTTAGAGCTGATCCTGTACCTAGCTCCATTTTAACTGGGGACCCTGCTATTATGAGGGTAACCCAAATGGTCTGGTAATCTTCATTGGCAATTACATTATGTAATTTGAGAGAGCTTAGTCTCTTGTTCCCGGAGTCGCTATCGCTCTTCTGGTCTTTGGAGCTACTGTCCGTCATCATTTGTACCTTTCTGTGCTTTTCCTTATTGATTCTTTTCCCGTTAGTGGATTTTTTATTTTCAGATCGGCATACACGTGGAATGTGTCCCATCTTTCCGCATCGCCTGCATGCTTTTTCTTTGAACCAGCAATCCCTCTGGCCATGGTTGGATCTGCCGCAGCGATAACATCTCTTGAAACCCCGTGTCATTTCATGGGTGCCGAAGTCCTGTGGCCTTTGCTGTATCTTTGCCGCTCCTATTGCACTGAAAGCCTTGTCCAGTGTTAAATCTTTTCCAGAAGAAACCTTTTTTTGTGTTTCTACACTTAGGGGATCGCAGATGAATTTGTCTTGCAGAGAATCTGCCTCGAATTGGCAGTGTAGGGTATCAACAATCTCCTCAAAATTCTTGTCCATCGGTTCGGCTGGAGTGATTAAGTTGCGTAACAGCTTGTATATTTCTGCGCCCATTAGATCCAGAAGCACTGAAGCTTTTTTTCATCTTCTATTCCATTTGCGGTGCAAAACACCTCCACTCTTTCTACATATGTGGTCCAATTCTCTATCTTGTTATCAAAAACATCAATATTGCCAAAGTTAGGCTCTGTTTCGTTATCAAAAGCATCCATATTGCCAGACTTAGGCATTTCAAAAAAAAGATATGGCGCTTCCCGCGCTTTTTTTTTCTCTGTAGCAACGATATGGCGCTTCCTGCGCTTTCCCGCTGCTGCTACCGATAACAACGCTGTTTTACTGTGGTTTCCGTTTATTCACTGTTGGAGACTTGTTCCCGACGGAGGTCTAAACGCTGACCTGCTTGCCGCGCCGGCCGTCTCCCGAGTGCACCCTCCCAGTCCGTTATTGCTTGCCTCCGATTTCGCTGCCTGTCTCAGCTGTAGAGCCCGACGCTGGAGCCCCAGCCTGACACCCAGGAAGGATTAGCGCAGTACCTGCCACCAGCTTGGACAGCTGGTGAAACCACAGTTTCTATAACTTCCTTGAGTCTTCTGGACGCTGGAGGAATCGATGTCCCTGAGGTGCTGCCGAATTGCAGGTAAGTCCGTTTCCACTTCGTCGCCACTGTAGTGTCCGTGTGTAGATAAAGACACTGAAGACAGGAGTTGGTTCATAGGTATTTACTAAGCAAGTCTGGGGGGGGGTTCTAAAGGATATACACAATACACAGGCTTATATAGCCCAAGTGGCAATTACCGGCATTACGCACACCTGGGGCTCTTAAAGGCACATACACCATAATTGCTCTTAAAGGCACATACACCACATTGCCGACGCCTGTTGCCCCCTCTGCGTCTAGCCAGGGCTGCCCCTCTCACACAGCGTCTGCGAGCCCTTCGCACATAATGCTGAAACTGAGGGTTGGCACCCCATGCAGCCCCCATAATATACTGGCAAACAATGACCTCACAATGAAGGCGAATTGCCAAGCTCTGGCCTGAAGCCAAAAATACCTCTCCTATGTTGGGCCAAAGCAGTAAGCTCTCTTCCTTGGTCTCTGTCCATAAATCCGTTGCACAAGAGTGATTGCTGCAAAATGGCTGGCCTTTATAGTTCAGGGTAAGTGCCCTTTAATTTGCGCTCCCCGCGGCCCGCATGGCCTCTGCTGCGTTCCAGTTCACAGTTCTTAGGACCGCCACGCCCACATTCGGCGGGCACGACTGAAGTTCCGGATTGGGGCGCACAAAGGGCGTTGCACGAGGAAATGACGTCATAATCTGCGTGCGCAGCTGAGCGCGCGCAAAGACTTTGCGCCGGCGCTAAATGTCTACTGAAGTTGGGCGTAGGCGCAGATCACGCTGCGCCCGGCCGCTAAGTACCTAGCGCTCGAGATCTACTCCTCCTAAGGCGCTAACGGCTGGCGCACGCAACTGAATTTCTAGGCCTTTGTCTTTGAACCAGCAATCATTCTGGTCGTGTGTTGTTCTGCCGCAGCGATAGCACTTCTCTGTTCCATATGACATTTCGTTTGTGCCATATTCTTGCGGTCTCTGTTGTATCTCTGCAGCGCCCCGTGCTGCTGCTTCATATGATACCGCAATGCTGAAAGCCTTTTCCAGCGTAAGCTCCTTTTCAGATAAAAGCCGTTTCTGGGTTCCTTCACTTTGAAGCACACACACAAACTTGTCCCTTAAGGTATCTGCTAGTCCCGTTCCAAACTGGCAGCATTTCGATAGCTTGCGCATTTCCGTTAAATACTCAGCATTGCTGGTTCCTTTTGTGAAACTTAAATCTTTCTGCTATCAGCAGCGGTGTGGGGTTTAAGTGGTCCTGCAGGATTGACACTATGTTTTCAAAATCCTTTTCTACTGGCTTCTCTGGGGTTACTAGGTTTCGTAGTAAGCCATACGTTTTTGCACCCATTGAATTCAACAATACCAGTGCTTTCTTGTCATCTGGCATTTCATTCGCCTTGCAGTATACTTCTATGCATTCGACATATTTCGTCCAATCTTCGACTGCATTGTCGAACGCTGTGATACTGCCACTCTTCGGCATTTTTGGGTGTGGTCAGACTGGCTTAAAATGGCGTCTCCCGCGCTTTCCTTTCTTCCCCGCTGCGGCTTAAAATGGCATCTCCCACGCTGCTGCCAATGCTGCTCTCGGCGGTCCTCGTGGCAAATGGCGACACCGTGTGGGTTTCATGCGCTGCTCCTGCGCTGCTGCCAATGGCACTCTCTGCGGTCCTTGTGGCAATGGCAGCGCCTCATGTTTTCCTGCGTGCCTCTCTCCCCCGTTGACGCTGCTCGGCCCTTGAACACCGGCTGCGCTCTGCTCTCTCTCGTCTCTCTCCCCCGTCGACGCTGCTCAGCCTTTTTCTGTGCCGCTCAGTCGGGCTCTAGCCCATCGCTGTCCGGGAAGGATCTGCGCAGTACCTGTTGCCAGCCCATTTCGCTGGACCACCATGACTGGAAAGCCAAGCCTGGCTCTCGACAGCCTCCCCTGCGATGCTCAAATCTCCGCTGGATGACTGGGCGGTTGCCCGTGGTCGACACCCGTGCTTCTGGACTCGACCTTCTTCCACTGTTCTCCAGGAGCGAATCCCTGGGAGGTGATGCAGAGTTGCAGGTAGGTTCGAACTTGCTCGTCGCCACTGTTACGTCCGTGTAATAATAAGAAAAGGACTGCAGAGAACGGTACAACAGGTGTTTACTCAACGTGGTTCAAACTGTAACTGAAACAACAGATTACTACTCAGCGTTATATACAGGTGTGGTCACTGCCGGTACTACAGTATACATGAGCTATAGAAAGTAGTTCCCCCCTTAAAGGTACATACATTACACCAGTGCTTCGGAGAAGCCCTGGACAGCCCTTTCCACTGCTTCGGACAAGGGCGGGACAGTCCTTTCCACTGCTTCGGACAAGATCGGGACAGCCCTTTCCACTGCTTCGGTCAAGCCCTGGACAGACCTTTCCATTGCTGCCCCGAAGCCCTGGACAGTCCTTTCCATTGCTGCCCCGAAGCCCTGGACAGTCCTTTCCATTGCTGCCCCAAAGTCCTGCACACTCTTTGCCAGTGTGTCGATGGAGTCAGGCATCCTCCCCACTGCAGCCATCAGCTCAGTGTGCCTGAGCCGAGCCTGGGCGCTCATTTCAGAAAGGCTACGCACCTCCTCTGCACTCTGTGCAGCAGTCATCATGGCCTGCCTCGCCCTCCGGGGAGATGGCCCCCGAGCTACCCTACCCGCCTCGCGTTGCTGCAGCCCGCTGGTTCCTGCAACTGGTTCCTCATCAGAGACCCCCCTCCCCTCCAGGGAACTACTATCCCCAGTCTCCAGATGGGCTGGCTCCCCTGAGGCTGGCACGGATGTTCCGGCTTCCTCCTGCTCGTCGCCTCTGGAGGCAGTGGCACTGGCAGATTGAGGGCCCGGCTCCTGAGCTGGTGATGCAGCATCTGAAAGCAGGGAGGTTGAAGAGTGGCTTTAGCGAAAGGACAGGGTGGCAGCAAGGGGTGCAAGATTGCTGCAATGCTATGACATGGGTCCAGAGTGAAAAAGCATGCTGGTGGGGGGAACAAGTGGAAGGAGACAGCTCAAAAAGGTGAGGACCTTACCATCGCTGTGCACAATGGGGTCGGCAGCTCCAGTGGTGACAGGACCAATCATACGACCTCCAACAATCTGGTGAACTCTCTCTTTGAGATCCGTGAGAGTCTGGAGTTGAGGACGTCCTCCTCCGGTGCGAAGCTGCTCCTTGCGGTTCCTCGCCAGCATGGCCTGCAGGAGAAAGGACGGGAAGTGATGAAACATGATGCCCTGAGTTGTCATCTCATGCCCCCCATGGTGGAAGAGCCTTTACATGATGCCCTGAGTTATCATCTCATGCCCCCCATGGTGGAATAGCCCTTACATCATGCCCTGAGTTGTCATCTCATGCCCCCCATGGTGGAATAGCCCTTACATCATGCCCTGAGTTGTCATCTCATGCCCCCCATGGTGGAATAGCCCTTACATCATGCCCTGAGTTTAATGTGCATGTGTGTTCCCAGAAAGGGCCATGGGTGCTTGCTGACAGATGGTCAATGGGGCAACGCGCACCCTCTGGCCATAAAGTCAGGTGCAGATGGAGGGATGAAGAAGTTTGCCGAAACACCACTCACCCTCACGACCCGAGTGAGGTCGTTGAATTTCTTCCTACACTGCACAGGGCTCCTGGTCACCATGCTGTTGAAGTTGACCTTTTGAGAAACTTCCCTCCAAGCTCTTCGGTATTCCTTCTGATTAGGCCTCCTGCCATTGTCGAGGTACAGCACATCTCACCGGCGCTCCACTGTGCCTACCAATTCATCCAATGCCCCATTGGTAAAGCACTCCGATCTCTGCCTCACCCTCTCCATCTTCTCAAAGTTTGTAATGACACAGAATGGCCAGCTCCGATTTTGAGGCCTACAAGGCGCAGAGTGTGGCTGCTGATCCTTACTGACCCACCCCTTTAAGAGCTGGCCAGCGCCTGAAAGTCTCGTGGTCATCGGTAATTGACAGCACCTGCGCTGCGCCCGCCCGCCCCGATATTGAGTAGCGCCGCCAGGTTAGCGCCTTAGGAGTCCCGTGTAATGCCTGATTTTGCGCCTCAATCACCTTTAGGGGCGCTGCAACCCAATATCGCGCAAGGTGGCGGTAAGTTGCGTCTGGCTATAAAATTTGCGCAGCGCCAATTCTAACGCCCCAAGCGGGGCTATACCCAGTTTCTAGGCCATAGAGTCATAACAGCACAGAAAGAGGCCATTAGGCCCATAGAGTCCATGTAGAGCAATCCAGTCAGTCCATTCCCCCACTCTATCCCCGTAGCCCTGCAAGTTTACTTCCCTCAAGTGTCTATCCAGTCTCCCCTTGAAAACATTGAGTGTCTCCACTTCCACTAGTTCCATCAGCAGCAAAATCCAGGTCCTCACCACTCGCTGCGTAAAAAAGGTTTTCCTCACATCCCCCATGTATCTCTTGCCCAAAATCTTATATCTGTGTCCCCTAGTCCTCGTACCATCAAAAGGGGGGAACAGCCTTTCCCTGTCTAGCCTTCCCAAACCCGTCATAATCTTGTACTCATCTATTAAATCACCCCTCAACCTCCTTTGTTCTAATGAAAACAAATCCAGCTTCTCCAAACTGTCCTTGTAACTAAGATTCCCCCATCCCCGGAACCATTCTGGTAAATCTCCTCTGCGCCCTCTCAAGGGCCTTCACATCCTTCCTAAAGTGTGGTGACCAGAACTGGACACAATACTCCAGTTGTGGCCTAACCAGCGCTTTATAAAGGTTCAACATAACCTCTCTACTTTTGTATTTAATACTTCTATTTATGAAGCCCAAGATCCCATACGCTTTGTTAACCATGCTCTCAATATGTCCTGCCACCTTCAGGGACCTATGCACATTAAATCCCAGGTCCCTCTGCCCCTGCACACTCTTTAAGACTGTGCCATTAAGTGTATATTGCCTCTCCCTGTTCCTTCTGCCAAAATGCATTATCTCACACTTCTCTGTATTAAATTCCATCTGCCACTTGTCTGCCCATTCTGTTAGCCTTTCTATCTCCTGTTGCAGTTGATTGATATCATCAGCACTGTTTGCCACACCCCCAAGTTTGGTGTCATCGGCAAATTTAGAAATTCTACTCTATATTCCAATATCCAGATCATTTATATATATCAAAAAAAGCAGTGGCCCCAGCACTGATCCTTGGGGAACACTACTGTCTACCATCCTCCAGTCTGAAAAACAGCCATTTACCACAACTCGCTGTTTTCTGTCCTTAAGCCAATTCTTTATCCGAGATGCCACTGACCCAACTATTCCATGAGCATCAATTTTGTTAACCAGCCTTCAATGTGGTACTTTGTCAAACCTCTTCCGAAAATCCATGTAGACAACATCCATTGCATTCCCTTCATCAATTCTCTCTGTTACTTCATCAAAAAATTCAAATAGATTAGTCAAGCATGATCTTCCTTTTACAAACCCATATTGGCTCTCCTTAATTAGCTTAAACATCTCCAAGTGCCCGTTAATTTTTTCCTTGATTATTGTTTCTATAACTTTACCCACCACTGATGTTAAACTGACCGGCCTGTAGTTACTAGGATTGTCCTTACACCCTTTCTTGAACAATGGTGTTGTGGCGGAGCCACTAAAGGACTCAGATCGTTTGTATATAATTCCCTTTAACAACATGTTAGCTACAGCCTGAGTCTGTATCTTGATTTGTACTGTTTACTTGTACAGAGCGTGATTACTTTAACAGCACAGGTAAATGCGATGATATCATGCCGTTCATCACGTGATCCCCCACCGGTGGGAAAAACGTGATGACATCATGATGTCAACCACGGGACAGCCCTAGCAGTCCTCATGGAGCCTCCGAACTGAGCAGACCTACACTCGATGTTCTCCTGTAGTTACTTGTTTAAACCTGTTAGTTTCCATTAAACTTCATTTTGTTTGATCGCCTGAGTGGACCTCAGTCTTTTGGATAGGAACTAGACATTCCTACAGTGTCACATTTGCCACTTTCCAATCCTCAGGCACCTCCCCTGTATCTAGGGAAGATTGGAAAATTATGGCAAGTGCTATCCCTTCCCCCAATTCCCTTAGCAACCTGGGATGCAAGCCATCTGGACCAGGCGACTTGTCCACTCTAAACATAAGCAGCCTTTCTAGTACATCCTGTCTATC
Source organism: Somniosus microcephalus (assembly GCF_052327205.1). Lineage (NCBI taxonomy): Eukaryota > Metazoa > Chordata > Chondrichthyes > Squaliformes > Somniosidae > Somniosus > Somniosus microcephalus. Next base: position 156,194,452 of record NC_140996.1, on the reverse strand, counting down.
AATTTTCACCCCTTCCATTGCTTCTACCTTTTCTACTTCTACCGATATTTTGTCAGCATCCACCTCCTTAGTAAACACCGATACAAAGTACTCATTGAGTATTCTAGCCTTGCCCTGTGCCTCTAAGCATATATCACCTTCTTTGTCACTAATAAGCCCCACCTCGCCTCTTACTACCCGCTTACTGTTTACATGCTGGTAGAAGATTTTTTAGTTCCCTTTTATGTTAACTGCCATTCTACTCTCATATTCTCTCTTTGCCAATCTTATTTTCATCTTCACATCCCCTCTCAACTTATTGTATTTGGTCTGGTTCTGCCTTGAAGAATTCACCTAACATTTATCATACACCCTCTTTTTTTGTTTCATCAACATCTCTATCTCCCTCATCATCCAAGGAGCCCTTTCTTTGGTAACCTTACCCTTTCCTCTTGTTGGAATGTACCTTGCCTGTACTTGGAACATCTCCTCCTTAAAGATCCATTGTTCCATTACAGTTTTTCCTGTCAGTATTTGGTTCCATTTTACCCTGGCTAGATCCTTTTGCATCCCATTGAAGTTAGCCCTATTCCAGTTTAGAAGTTCCACTCTAGATTGTTCCTTACTCTTCTCCATTGCTAATCTAAATCTTATGATACGATGATCACTCGTACCCAAGTGTTCTCCCACAGACACTTGGTCAACCTGGCCCACCTCATTCCCCAGCACCAGATCCAGCAATGCCTCCTTCCGAGTTGGGCCAAGAACATATTGGTCAAGGAAATTCTCCTGAACACATTTCAGAAATTCCTCCCCCTCCTTTCCCTTTACCCTAACATTATCCCAATCGATATTTGGGTAATTAAAGTCCCCCCAATATCACCATTCTATAGCTCTTGTATATCTCTGTGATTTCCCTGCAGATTTGCTCCTCTACCTCCCTCTCACTATTTGGAGGCCTATAGAATACCCCCAACAGTACAGTATGATCATACCCTTTTTGTTCCTCAACTCTAACCAAATGGATTCTGTCCTTGTCCCCTCAAGAACATCCTCCCTTTCCAACACTACAATGTCTTCCTTAATCAGCACTGCCATCCCACCTCCCTTTTTTCCTTCCCTATCTTTTCTGAACACCTTGTACCTGACATAAATCGTGCCATTCATATAGAAAAGACTTATGAAATACACTGAGCGGCCTGCTGGTGGCGCTGTCCAGGGAGAGTATAAATACTTGGGCACAGGCCCAGCTTCCTCAGGGACATTTTGTAAACAGGAACTAGTGAAGGATAACTGGACTTCCATGTTGTGAAACAGTTGATTAAAGCCTTGTTTAATACTCTGACCAAGTGCCTAGTAGTTTTCTTACGTCAATTTAATCGACTGTTGGCTGCTCCATGCTCTGAGTGGTTTTGGGAACAGACGGCTACAACTCAAACGGTAGAAAGGAACCAGAGGTAGTAACCAATCTATCATGGAGAAACTACTCCGACCCGCCTGTCTTGACCTGGACCTGAATTCACCTACAACGGCTAAGGTATGGAATCACTGGTATCGTACCTTCAGCAACTTCCTCAGGGTGTGTGGTGAGAATGTTCCTGATAAGTTAGAGATACTTGCCAATTATGTATCCCCTCATGTGTTTGAATATATCGAAGACTGTGTAGACTATGACTCCGCTATCCAAATACTACAGCAACTATATGTTAAGGCCCAAAACAAAATTTTTGCTCGGCATCTACTGGCCACAACGCAACAACAACCCGGGGTATCACTTGACGAATTCCGTCAAAAGCTTCGCAGGCTCAGCAAGGATTGTAATCTCAAAGCTGTCTCAGCTGAGCAGTACCAGGAGGAGTTCATTTGTGATTCCTTTATTAACGGAATTGCGTCTCCTTTCATACGCCAGCGTCTGTTGGAGAATAAAACCCTCAGGTTACAAGCTGCCTATGACCAGGCATGTTCTGGACTTAGCAAAAAAAATGCAGATGCCTATGACCAGGCATGTTCTCTGGACGTGACAAAAAAAATGCAGATGCCTATCTTTTACCGCGTGCACGGACTGCTGCTATCACTTTTGGTGACTCCTCCAATGGGCCCTGGGCGGAAGCCCTCACTGATGACTACTCCATCCTAGCCGATGACGACCCTACCCTAGTAGCCCTCACTGATGACGACCCTGCCCTAGCGGCATCTTGGCAATCTGGAAGGAAGTGTTCCTTCTGTGGAGGTACAGTCCACTATAGGAAATTTTGTCCTGCTCGTAATGCAACCTGCAGTCATTGCAGTAAGAAAGGTCACTTTTCTAAGGTGTGCCAGTCAAGAGCCTCTGTTAGTAAGAAAGGTCACTTTTCTAAGGTATACCTGTCAAGAGCCCCTGTTAGTTTTGCAGCTGCTATCTATAAAACTGCTCCTCCCCCAAGAGCCACTACTAAGGTTACAGCTGCTATCTATAAAACTGATCCTCCCCCAAGAGCCACTACTAAAGTTACAACTGTCAAGGGTAAAACTACACCTCCCATCGCAGCTGTTTTTCCCCAAAGCCTGTCCCATGCAGCCATGAAGGTTTCGGTAAATGGACACATTTTGAGTGCACTAATTGACTCATGCAGCTCTGACAGCTTCATCAGTGAGCAGGCTGTCAGTAAGTTAAAACTGCGTATTTCCTCCTCGGACAGGGAAATTGTAATGGCTCTGATGACACTGACCACCAACTCTTCCGGATTTTGTCCTGTAGTTCTTATTCTCAATGGACGCACTTATTCATCCACCCTGCTCGGGGTGCTCAAAAACCTATGCAGTGATGTGCTCCTGGGACAGGATTTCCAGAAACAACACAAAAGACTCACTTTTGAATTTGGAGGGTCAAAACTGGAGCTTACTATTTCCAAAGTACTGCTTTGTGCGCTTTCGGCGGCTTTGCTTGACGAGCCCTCCTTGTAATGTATGTACCTTTAAGGGGGGAACTACTTTCGACAGCTCATGTATACTGTAGTACCGGCAGTGACCACACCTGTATATAACGCTGAGTAGTAATCTGTTGTTTCAGTTGCAGTTTGAACCACGTTGAGCAAACACCTGTTGTACCGTTCTCTGCAGTCCTTTTCTTATTATTACACGGATGTAACAGTGGCGACGAGCAAGTTCGAACCTACCTGCAACTCTGCATCACCTCCCAGGGATTCGCTCCTGGAGAACAGTGGAAGAAGGTCGAGTCCAGAAGCACGGGCGTCGACCACAGGCAACTGCCCAGTCATCCAACAGAGATTTGAGCATCGCAGGGGAGGCTGTTGAGAGCCAGGCTTGGCTTTCCAGTCATGGTGGTCCAGCGAAACGGGCTGGCAACAGGTACTGCGCAGACCCTTCCTGGACAGCGACGGGCTAGAGCCCGACCGAGCGGCACAGAAAAAGGCAGAGCAGCGTCGACAGGGGAGAGAGAGAGGGCAGAGCGCACAGGGCAAAGCCGGTGTTCAGGACCGAGCGGCGTCAACGGGGGAGAGAGGTGAGAGAGAGCAGAGTGCAGCCGGTGTTCAACGGCCGAGCAACATCAATGGGGGAGAGAGGCGCGCAGGAAAATGCAAGGCGCTGCCATTGCCACAAGGACCGCAGAGAGCGGCGTTGGCAGCAGCACAGGAGCAGTGCAGGAGCAGTGCGCGAAACCCACAGGGCGTCGGCATTTGCCACGAGGTCTGCCGAGAGCGGCGTTGGCAGCAGCGCGGGAGACGCCATTTTAAGCCGCAGCGGGGAAGAAAGGAAAGCGCGGGAGACGCCATTTTAAGCCAGTCTAACCACACCCAAAAATGCCGAAGAGTGGCAGTATCACAGCGTTCGACAATGAAGTCGAAGATTGGACGACATATGTAGAACGCATAGAAGTATACTGCAAGGCGAATGAAGTGCCAGATGACAAGAAAGCGCTGGTATTGTTGAATTCAACGGGTGCAAAAACGTATGGCTTACTACGAAACCTAGTAACCCCAGAGAAGCACGGTGGCATAGTGGTTAGCACTGTTGCCTCACAGCGCCAGGGACCCGGGTTCGAATCCGGCCTCAGGCGACTGTCTGTGTGGAGTTTGCACATTCTCCCCGTGTTTGCGTGGGTTTTCTCCGGGTGCTCCGGTTTTCTCCCACAGTCCAAAGATGTGCAGGTTAGGTTGATTGGCTATGATAAATTGACCTTAGTGTTAGGGGGATTAAATACGTGGGGTTACAGGGATAGGGTGGGATATGTGTTGGTGTAGGGGTTAAGGGGATTGGGTGGGATATGTGTCGGTGCAGGCTCGATGGGCCGAAATGGCCTCTATCTGCACTGTGGGGTTTCTGTGATCCTGTGAAGCCAGTAGAAAAGGATTTTGAAAACATAGTGTCAATCCTACAGGACCACTTAAACCCCACACCGCTGCTGATAGCAGAAAGATTTAAGTTTCACAAAAGGAACCAGCATAAAGATGAAAGTAATGCTGAGTATTTAACGGAACTGCGCAAACTATCGAAACACTGCCAGTTTGGAACGGGACTAGCAGATACTTTAAGGGACAAGTTTGTGTGTGGGTTTCAAAGTGAAGGAACCCAGAAACGGCTTCTATCAGAAAAGGATCTTACGCTGGACAAGGCTTTCAGCATTGCAGTATCACACGAAGCTGCAGAGATACAACGGAGACCGCAAGAATATGGCACAAATGAAATGTCATACGGAACAGTGAAGTGCTATCGCTGCGGCAGAACAACACATGACCATAATGATTGCTGGTTCAAGGACCAAGTGTGCAGACAGTGTGGAAAAGTAGGACACATAGCACGAGTCTGCAGGTCGGGAAAGAAAACCAGCAATAAGAAACCGACCAAAGGGAAGTACAAGAAGGTACATAAGATAACGGAGAATAGTTCAGACGAACAAAAGAGTGATAACGACTCCGAAAGCAGTGAACTGAGTTGTCTGAAACTACATAATGTGGTCACAACAGAGGATCACCGAACCATTTGGGTCACTCTCAAGATCGCAGGGGTCCAGGTAAAGATGGAATTGGACACAGGATCAGCCCTAACAGTCATAAACCGACAGAACTACGAGCGGCTATTCTCACACATACCCTTGAGAGACACAAAAATTATTTTGAAGACGTACACGGGGTAAAAAGTCTACCCCAAAGGAAAAATAAGGGTGACCGTTATATATAACGGTAAGGAAACACCAAAACTAGACCTGTATGTATTGCAAGATGGAGGACCACCATTACTGGGACGTGAATGGATCTGGAAAATACAACTGGATTGGCATTCCATACAGGCACTGACTGTGGCTGACAAAAAGGATGACGACGTCACACCTGGGCGACTGTCAAAGATCCTAACTGATGTGAAAGAACTGTTCCAGCAAGGACTCGGAACAGTAAAAGGCATGACAGCGATGGTTAAAATTGAAGAAAACGCAAGCCCAAAATTTTTTAAGGCCAGACCGGTACCTTATACGATCCGCCCAGCCATCGAAGCAGAGCTAGAGAGTCTGGAACGTTCAGGTGTACTGTCCAAGGTAGGCTGGAGCGAGTGGGCTACACCCATCGTCCCTGTGATGAAAAGGTCATTGAGCAGCGCGCCTGGGGAACCAAGGAAGGGTCGCATCCGTGGGGACTTTAAGGTAACAGTGAACCCGGTCCTTCACACCGTACAATATCCACTTCCGTGGATTGAAGATATTTTCGCCTCGCTATCTGGAGGGAAACGCTTCACTAAGATTGATCTGGCCCAGGCGTATCTGCAAATGGAGGTAGAAGAAGCATCAAAAAAATACCTCACAATCAACACCCATAAAGGTCTCTACCAATACAACCGGCTGGTATTCGGGGTAGCATCAGCTCCGGCTATTTGGCAGAGGGCAATGGAACAAGTCCTGCAAGGGATCCCAGGGACCCAGTGTTATTGGACGGCATCCTGGTCACGGGCGAAAATGACAGTGATCACCTTGCCAACCTGGAGCAGGTGCTCACTAGATTGCAGGAATATGGGCTCTGAGCTAACCGCCCCAAATGCGAGTTTTTTAGAAAACAGATCTCATATTGTGGCCACGTTATCGATAAAGAGGGGTTACATAAGTCCCCAGAGAAGATTGAGGCAGTAGTCAAAGCTCCAGCACCGGAAAATGTGTCACAACTGAGGTCGTTCCTCGGGCTGGTAAACTACTACCATAAGTTCTTGCCAAATTTGTCTACAATACTACACCCACTGAACACCCTACTGCAAACTGGGGTGCCATGGAAGTGGAATGACGAATGTAGATGAGCTTTCCAGAAGAGCAAAACACTAATCACATCGAAAGAGGTATTGGCCCATTACAACCCAGCGTTACCAATTCGGTTGTCTTGTGATGCGTCACCCTACAGCATTGGAGCGGTGCTGTCGCACAAATTCTCGGACGGCTCAGAGAGGCCAATAGCCTTTGCGTCACGATCACTAACCTCAGCCGAGCGTAACTACGCCCAGATTGACAGGGAGGCACTCAGCCTAGTGTGGGGAGTGAAAAAGTTCAATCACTATCTGCACGGGCAGAAATTCACCTTGCTGACTGATCACCAGCCTCTTGTCTCCATTTTTAATCTGAAGAAGGGCGTTCCGGTGATGACTGTGCAATGACTACAAAGATGGTCACTTTTTCTAGGGGCGCACCACTATGAGATTGAATATAAGGGCACGAAACAGCATGGAAATGCTGATGGGCTATCACGCCTGCCACTGCCTACTGCGGAGGAAGCACCAGCAGTGGATCCTGTCAAAATATTCCATTCGACTATAGTTGAATACCTACCGGTAACTAACGCTTGTATCGAAAAGGAAACCCGAAATGACCCGACACTGTCTCGGGTATATGATTTGACGGTGAAGGGATGGCCAGCATATGGCGACTCACTGTTGCCAGCATTCTCGACAAGGAGAGAACAGCTGTCAGTGTGCCGGGGGACCTTGATGTGTGGATCCCGAGAGGTAAGTCCACCCAAGTTAAGGGAGAGAGTGCTCAATGAGCTTCATGAGGGTCATCTGGGAGGGGTAAAAATGAAAAGCCTAGCCAGGGCTTATGTGTGGTGGCCGGGAATCGATAAACAAATTGAGGACCTGACCAAGAGCTGCTCAGGATGCCAGAAAGTCCAAAATGCACCACCACAGGCCCCTCTACACCCATGGGAGTGGCCCTCATCTCCATGGCAACGGGTGTATATTGATTTTGCTGGTCCATTCATGGACTCAATGTTTTTAATAGCCGTGGATGCGCACTTGATATGGCCTGAGGTCATCAAAATGTCCTCCACCACCACGGAGAAAACTATTGCAGTCCTACGGACCATTTTTGCCAGGAATGGCTTGCCAGAACAGATTTGATCCGACAACGGACCACAGTTTGTGTCCGAAGAGTTCCGGAGGTTCTTGAAAAAGAATGGGGTAAGGCATTACACATCCGCCCCGTATCATCCAGCCACAAATGGATTGGCTGAGAGGTTAGTACAAACCTTTAAGAAGGCAATAAAAGCTATGTACAATGACAACAAGGACAATTTCCTGTTCACCTACCGGAATGCGACACATGCAGTCACCAACCAGGCCCCAGCCATGATGTTCTTTAACCGAAGGTTAAGATCTCGCCTGGATTTGCTCAGACCAAACGTACGAAGAGATGTTGAGAGTAAGCAATTCCAGCACATCCATGAGAAGCCAACAAGGAGCTTCAATGTTGGGCAACCAGTCTTGGCCCGCGACTACCGAACCAAAAAATGGCAGCCAGGAACGATATGCACACGGCAGGGCCCACTAATGTACACAGTGGACGTTGGGGAGAGCATCGTGAGATGCCATGCTGACCAGATCCTAGAGTCACAGGAACAAGTCAACCCCATGCCTCGCCCATATGTACCTGGTGATGAACCAACCGACGACAGGGGGCCAGATTCGCCTCCGCACCAAGAGCAAGACACTCGGGAAAGGCGCTATCCAGAAAGGATCAGGACGCCTCCCCAAAGACTGAATTTATAAATAGACTATTTTCAGCTAATGTTGCATGTTAAAAGTGTTAATTGTAATTAGTTTGATATTTAATTGTTAAATGAGTGTTATGGTACTGTTAATCTAAAAGGGGAGGAATTGTAATGTATGTACCTTTAAGGGGGGAACTACTTTCTACAGCTCATGTATACTGTAGTACTGGCAGTGACCACACCTGTATATAACGCTGAGTAGTAATCTGTTGTTTCAGTTGCAGTTTGAACCACGTTGAGTAAACACCTGTTGTACCGTTCTCTGCAGTCCTTTTCTTATTATCACACGGACGTAACACTCCTTGTTTGCCAATCTTTCCTCCCGATGTAAGCCCATAGTCACTAAATCACGACGTTTCAGCCAAGATGATCTTTCCTTTATCGAGGCAGAGAGCTCTCGCCTTCTAGCTGATGGTATCATTGAGCCATGTTCATCTTCCTGGCGGGCTCAAGTCGTCATTGTTAAAACTCCTCTGATGCAACACAAGAAACGTCTTTGCATCGATTACTCACAAACTATTAACCAGTATACCGACCTGGATGCCTACCCACTACCACGCATCAATGACATGGTCAATAACCTTGCCAACTACAAGGTATTTTCAACTTTTGACTTAAAGAGCGCATACCATCAAGTACCATTAAAGGACTCTGACATAAAGTATACGGCCTTTGAGGCCAATGGTTGCCTTTACCAGTTTTGTCGCCTTCTATCTGGGGTCACCAATGGGGTGGCCGTCTTCAAATGGGCAATGGATAGCCTAGTTAAACAGGAGAACTTAACGGACACGTTTCCATATCTGGATAATATCACCATTGCTGGTCAGGACCAGAAGGAGCATGATGCCAACCTTTAGAAATTTCTTGACATTCTCTGTCGTCACAACTTAACCTTAAATGAGTCCAAATCTGTGAAATCAGTACCATCAGTCAACATCCTTGGCTACTGGGTGGGCAATGATGTCATCAAGATGGATCCGGAGCAACTTCGTCCGCTTCAGGAGGTCCCTCCTTGTATGAATCTCGGCTTTCTTTGTCGGGCGCTCAGCATGTTCACCTATTATGCAAAGTGGATACCCCACTTTTCCGACAAGATCCAGCCCCTGCTTCACGCGAAGTCATTTCTGTTGAAAGCAATGGCTATTTCAGCTTTCGACCTCCTCAAGCAACAACTGGAAACAGCCACGCTTCGTTCCATCGATGAAAATCTCCCTTTCATGGTCGAGTGCGATGCATCGGATGTAGCAATCTCGGCTACCTTGAATCAAGGTGGTCGACCCGTTGCATTTCTGTCCAGAACTTTGCAGGGTAGCGAGCTCCATTATCCTCCTGTCGAGAAGGAGGCTACGGCTATCATCGAAGCAGTACGTAAATGGAGTCATTTTCTCGCTCGTCGCCATTTCACGCTTATAACCGATCAGCGCTCCGTGGCCTTCATGCTGGATAACCGGAAACACACTAAGATCAAGAATAACAAAATACAGCTCTGGAGGATGGCTTTGGCCGCCTTTGGCTACACCATACATTATCGACCCGGCAAAGAGAATGCGGCCCCGGATACCCTCACGCGTGCATTCTGCTCTTCCATGTCAACTTCGACTCTTGCGGATCTTCATACTGACTTATGCCATCCTGGCATTACCCGTATGTTACACTTTGTGCGATCTAAAAATCTCCCATTTTCTACGGAAGACGTGAGAAGAACATGCTCCACTTGTAGAATTTGCGTGGAATTAAACCGGCAATTCTGCCGTCCGTCAGATGGCTCGGCCATACACGCTACACTGCCTATGCAGCGACTCAGCATTGACTTTAAGGGGCCACTGCCTTCCTCAACGCGAAACACCTACTTGCTTACTATAGTAGATGAATATTCACGCTTTCCCTTTGCTTTTCCCTGTCCCAATATGCTTACTTCCACAGTGATCAAATGCCTCGATCAGGTCTTTTCCCTTTGCGGTACAGCCAATTTCATCCACTCTGATCGGGGTCCCTCCTTCATGTCAAACAAACTCAAAAGTTATCTTTCCCAACGGGGAATCGCCACAAGTAGAACGACACCGTATCATCCTATTGGAAATGGACAGGTTGAGAGATACAACGCTATCATTTGGAACGCTGTTCGTCCTGCACTGAGGTCACACAACCTATCAGACCAGCAGTGGGAAACTATGCTCCCTGACGCATTGCATTCCATCAGGTCTCTTCTTTCTACATCCACCAACGGTACTCCTCATGAACGATTCTTCGGGTTCCAGCATCGCTCCACTCATGGGACGTCCCTACCATCATGGTTGGCAGCTCCTGGCCCCGTGCTGCTCCGAAGATTCATCTGATCCTCTAAGAGTGATCCCCTCGTCAACGAATTGGAACTGACGGATGTCAATCCCACGTACGCATATGTGCGGTACCCTGATGGCCGGGAATCCACAGTGTCACTCCGGGATCTGGCTTCCTGCCCAACCGGTCCCATGGACGCAATCGATGGTGGGACCCGTATCAATGACGCCGATACCCTGCGCTCCTCTGAGGATGACGCCCTACCCAGGACGTCAAGGGATCTGCCAGCTATTCCACCAGATTAACCCGGGGAACAGAGCACTCCCCGCAGGATGGCCACCCGAAGCCAGGATGCCGGTCAGTCACCGACTACTGGGCAGGGTGAAGCCAGCTCTGCGCCTGTGGGGGCCTGCACCTGGAGCCACGATCTCCCCAGTCCCCCTCAGGTCGATCAAGGCAACACGGACTCTGCCAACCCGCTGGTACGAGCTAAGCGGCCCAGGGACCAAAACACAGTCCGAGGAGATGTGCCTTCCAGCCACCAACAGATATACAAACGCACCCGGAGCCACGATCTCCCCAGTCCCCCTCAGGTCAATCAAAGCGACACGGACTCTGCCAGCCCGCTGGTACAAACTAAGCGACCCAGGGACCAAAACACGGTCCGAGGAGACGTGCCTTCAGGCCGCCGACGGAGATCCAAACGACTGCGTCTATTCTTAGTCCGACTAATTTGGTAGAAAGAAGCTGCCAGACTTCCAATCTTTCAGGCAGGAAGAATGACATAAATCGTGCCATTCAGGTAGAAATTACTTATGAAATATACTGGGCAGCCTGCTGGTGGCGCTGTCCAGGGAGAGTATAAATACTCGGGCACAGGCCCAGCTTGCTCAGGGACATTTTGTAAACAGGAACTAGTGAAGGATAACTAGACTTCCATGTTGTGAAACAGTCGATTAAAGCCTTGTTTAATACTCTGACCAAGTGCCTAGTAGTTTTCATACGTCAGTACCCTTGAATATTAAGTGCCCAGTCCTCACCGTTTTTAAGCCACGTTTCCGTTATTGCCACAACATCATATTGCCACATGGCTAATTGAGCTTGTAGCTCACCAACTTTATTCACCACACTTTGTGTGTTTATGTCCTTGCATTCTAAACACATTTTTGAATTTTTCATGGCCTTTCTTAGTCTGCTCCTATCTAGTATGGTATTTTACCACCTCTAGTACTATCTTCTCTAGTACTATCCAATGAAGGGATAATTACAAGTCCTAGCTCTTTTTAGGGCTATCCCAGATCAGGCGTATTCCCCAGGTGCTCGCCTTCAACTAAAATTAGAGATAGCCGAATTCTATAAGATGCTTAAATGAGTCTAAAGGTTCAGGCTATCTCTCCCTAAAGGAAAGGAATGACTGAAGATGTTACCATCCTCCGGATAGCACTTTTAATAAGTTTAACTAGACTGTAACCTTCCGGATATTATGAGGGTCCGGAATACCCCCCAGAATTCTGCAACTCCTTATAAAAGAGTGTACAGAAATTGCATTTGCAAGATTGATACAGAAATATTCTGTGAGACAATTCTAAAAAATATATAGATTTATTTATGAGCCGACATTCATTTAACAGCTGTTGAGTCAATCGCAACATTAACAATTCAAAATAAAAATAGCTTACATTTCTTATCAGAGAACCTTATTCTCAAATCTTAACTTCATTACATTTCCGCACTTCTACTTATTCTTTTTTTTTTTCACAGAAACCCCACAATGCAGATAGAGGCCATTTCGGCCCATCGAGCCTGCACCGACACATATCCCACCCGATAATCCAGAATATCCACCAAAATCAAATACCTTGATTACCCGAGACTCAGAGTTGTAGGCTTACAGGGTGGTTCTGAAGCCAAGAATCGCTTGCCCGTTTCCAGCGACTTCTGTTTTCCCATTTGAAAATCCTATCTTTTATACTCTTTTTAGTGGTTTATTTTTTGAAGTTTTCTGCTGATGTTCATTCTCTCTGTTGACTTTTTTCTATTCTTACTGTCAATTTAGCTGCTGCATGCATAATTATGTCTCTACCGTTAGGTGTTCCAAAAACTTATCATAAAACACTATGACAGTAGTCTTTATTTGATGCTATTCCTATCGAAGGTCTTTCATTTAATTCTTAATATTGGCTTAACTGATTATAACCACAGACGTTGTGACTCCATGGTGTTCCATGTTCAGTACAAAAACCATGTGATTGCTTGGTGTCATCTATTGAAGTCATATCTTCAAAGTGTTCTGTAGGTAAATTAAAATCACTTTAACCAGGGTGTTTCATGCATTTCTAGCTATCTCAATTGGTTGCATATTTAATCGTGTTTCTTGTCTTATTTGATGTTACTTTTACAAAGGCACATGTTTTTTTTAATATTCTGTGTTTCTGTTTCATGTGTTAGTTCTTAACACTTTACTTGGGTCATTCCATTGTGTTTCTCCCAAACTCCAGACCTTTTGGAAGCACCAAACTGCTATTTCAATAGGGCCATTGTTTTAGCATATTTAACCAATTCCCATTTCAAAAGCTTGTGGTGTTTACAACTTTGTTAACAACTGATCTTTATCTCAGAAGCCTGTACTTCTGTTTACAGCTTGTGTCTCTGAGGTTTTTAAGATTTTTAAACCCAGTTTCTCATGTATTAATAATGTCTGAAATCTATTCATATGATGGTGTATCTCTTGGAATATGGCTTATTCCGTCACACCAACACACTCACTCTTTTAGGCACCTTATTCCTCTTTTCTACTCCTATATGCTGGTGTCCATCCCCCCTGCCAAGTTAGTTTAAACCCTCCCCAACAGCACTAACAAACCTCCCCACGAGAATATTGGTCCCGGCTCTGTTGAGGTGTAAGCCGTCCAGCTTGTACAGGTCCCACCTTCCCCAGAAATGGTCCCAATGCATCAGGAATCTAAAGCCCTCCCTCCTGCACCATCTCTGCAGCCACACATTAATCTGTTCTACCCTCCTATTCCTCTACTCACTAGCACATGGCACCAGGAGTAATCCAGAGATTACTACCTTTGAGGTCCTGCTTTTTAATCTGTCTCCTAGCTCCCTAAATTCTGCCTGCAGGACCTCATCCCTCTTTCTGCTATGTCGTTGGTACCGATATGGACAACGACCTCTGGCTGTTCATCCTTCCCCCTCAGAGCGTCCTGCAGCTGCTCAGTGACACCCTTGACCCTGGCACCAGGGAAGCAACATACCATCCTGGAGTCATGTCTACGGCTGTAGAAACACCTATCTGCTCCCCTAACTATTGAATCCCCTACCACTATTGCTCTTCCACTATTTTTCCTCCCCCCATGCAGCTAAGCTACCCATGGTGCCATGGACTTGACTCTGGCTGCACTCCCCAAAGGAACCATCGCTGTCACCAGTACTCAGAACAGAATACTGGTTAGAGAGCGCGATGCACTCTGGAGACTCCTGCACTACCTACCTGGTCCTCCTCTTCTGTCTGGCGATCACTCATTCCCTCTCTCCCTGCATACTCTTAAGCTGCAGGGAGACCACCTCTAGAAACATGATATCCACGTAACTCTCAGCCTCACAGATGCACCGCAGTAACTCCAGCCACCACTCAAGCTCCAAAACCCATAGCTCGAGTTGCTGTAGCTGGCGACACTTCCCGTACATGTGGTCGTCCAGGCTATGCGAAGCATCCAGGACTTCCCACATGGCACAGGATGTGCACTCCACGGGACTGAGCTGCCCTGCCGTGCTTTTATTTAATAGACTAAGAACTAACCCAGCAGAAATAAACTTAAAGCTTAACAAAAAACACTCCCCAGCTACTCACCAATCAGCTCTTTCCCTCTATTTAATAGGCTGTTAACTAATTGAGCAGAAATAAACTTACAAGCTTAAAAAAAATACACTCACCAGCTACTCACCAATCAGATCCTTCCCTTGTGCCGATGTCACTTTTTTTACTCTGACGTCACTTTTTCAAAAACTGCCTCTGTTGAGTTGCTGCCACTCCTTTTAACTGCTCGGCTCTTGCTGTGCTCCCTTCAGGTCTGCTCCTTCCAGTCTCAGGCTCCTGCTGCTCGGAAATGCTCCTTTTAATCTGATCTGAACCTATGCTTTGTAGCTTGCGATTGTACCTTTCTCTGCTAGCTTGGACATTCCCAAATATACACTAAATATACTGGAAAAAATAATCAATGGCAGTATCAAAGGCATTTCTCTCACTTATAGTTACAAGTACTGGTTACAAGTGATTCTGCAACTCTCTTCGATAATTGTTTCCAAACTCAAAGCAGCCACTCATTTCTTCACTTCCTCTGACCCTTCACCCGCCAGTCCACCCCTTCCCATCCCATCCTTTATTTCATCCATCTCCCTACCTGCTCCCTCAACTTCCTCCCATCCTAGCTCTGGACCATCGACTTTCCCTCCTCAGTCCCATCAATTTAATCCTATCCTCCAGCATTAATCCATGTCCTTCAAAACTGTTGTCTTTAACCCTTCTCAAAAAGCCTACTCGCAATCCTTCTAATCTATCAAACTATTACCCCATCTCCAATCTTCCCTTTCTTTCTTCAATTATGGAATGTGTTGTTGCCTCACATTCACATTTCTCTGACCATTCCTTGTTCAAGTCCCTCTAATCAGGCTTCCATCAACCCAAAACATTATGACAACACTCATCATTGATGACATTTTGCATGACTGCAGATAAGGAATGCTCTGCAACCCCTCTTCTGGAAGTGTGGACATTGGGTGAAGACAGAATCAGGTTTGGCTAAAATGGACTCCATAGTCAAAGACCCTGGCACACTCATTATCAAGGTTTATTCATGAATGAAGACATTTGGTGAAGCGCAAGAAGCCGCTCATAGCCATGGAACTGAACTCAGCAGGAGAGGGAAGATAAATTGGTAAGGAAAAAGATAGCTCTTCAAGGTTTGTCACCTTGCTTCAGTCTTACGTCTGAGGTTATGGATTCAAGCCCCTCTTCAGATTTGAGCATCTAATCTTAGACTGATGCAATAGTTGCAGTACTAAGGGAAGGCTGCATTGTCAAAGGTGCTGTCTTTCAAATCAAATGGCAGAAGCCCCATTTTTCTGTTTTGGTGGATGTAAACGATTCTGTGGTACAATTTGAAGAAACGCAGTGAGTTTACCTGGTGTTTTGGCCAACATTCCTATTTCTACAAACATATTTACTGTCTAGTGCTAAATATTTGTATTTAACTAGGCAGCAACTTATGGGTGACCTGCTTTCATATGCAAATGATTTTTTTATTTAAGTGCAAGGTTCTTCTTCTCAAAAAAAATGAAGCGGGTAAGTTTTCATCTTTACCACCTGGATGTTAAGCATCACCTGGATAGAGTGCAGAAAGAAAAATCTGGTGGGGAGGATCACATGGCAGTTACAGAACCAGTTGGATTTGCATTCTATTGAACTAAACGGAGAGAAATCGGGGAGTTCTGTAAGGGGTGTGTGAATCTGTCTGCCAGATTTTCCATTCTGCACTCTGCTCAGGCAATGCTTAAAATGTCTACTTGGTAAAGATGAAAATCCACCCCAGGTTCTTCACATAAATAATTGGCACATTACAACACATTCATTTTCTGTAAAATTGGATGGATTTAATATGCTACCTATGAACCACAAATGAGAAGTTAGTTTATTCACTAAAATGATCTACAAAATAAGTAGAACACACTCCATCGACCCAGCTGACCAATAGATTCTACTATTTTTATTGACAAACCAAGATGAAGGGCCAAGGGCCATAGTGCAGGACATCACCAACACTAAATAGAGTGATCAGGAATTATGGGAAGCCAAATTTGCAACTTAAAAGAAAAAAAGAGAGATTTGTATTCATATAGCGTTTTATCGTATCTCTCAGAAACATATCAAAACAGGACAGGACAATGCTTACTGTGGCTCAGAACGTCACAACTACAAGTTTCTTGGTCATTAACTCATTCCAAGTGATAACAGATGACTTCCGCAAAGTCAGTTAGTTTGTTGTTTATTTTTGCATAAGGCAAGTAATTAATACCTTGTTTTCCAGGACAGTCCAGTCCATTACATTTCATGCAGAAGCAAGACAACTGAGTGAGTGAGTAACTAATTTTCATTAAATCACACAGTTTTTACAATTGCTTGTAGCTATAAATTACACTCAAGTGGCTCTACGAGCCCCTACCATCAATCCATTATGTCAACTGAAAGGTATTTCAGTCTTTTAATGTCCAACTAGTGTGCAATTATAGGTGTAGGTTTCTGCACACCAATGCCTAGTATGCAGGGAGCTGCCATAATGCATTCATTCTTCTGCAATCCAGTGTCCATACACTCTTTCAGAATCAAGGTCAAGGTGCTGATTTATTGAAGACAATGACTATCCAATACTCCAATGGCTTTGAGAAGAGCCACTAATGAAGTGCAGGAATGCTACAATGACACTCACATCTGCATTTGAATTAATATTGAACAGGGCATTGGCATGCTGAAGGGTAGAGTCAGGTGTCTAGTTAGGTTAAGTATACTCCCAATGTTATCTCGTGAATTATGGTGGCCTGCTATGTCCTCCACAATTTTGCTCTTCAGAAAGGCCTAGAAATTGAGACTCATGAGGAGGAGACAGTCAGAAGTTTAACCTTCTGAGACATTGAAGGTGATGACGTGCCTCCAAGCCTCTGTATTCTGGGACATAAACAGAGGTTCCTGCAGAATTATGGTTTTGTTAAGGGTAAGTCATGTCTGTCTAATCTAGTTGAAGTCACTAATAAGGTTGATAAGAGAGTGTCTATGGATGTTCTCTATATAGACTTCCAGGAGGCATTCGATAAGGTTCCACACAAGAGAGTATTAGCAAAAATTAGAGCACACAAAATTGGAAGAAGCCTTTTGACTTGGTTGGGAATTGGTTGGGAGGTAGGGAACAGAGAGTGAGAGTAAATGGTGTGTACTCGGATTGGTGGGATGTGACAAGAGGTGTTTTCCAATGATCTGTTCTGGGCCTTCAACTTTTCACCATATTTATTAATTATTTGGATGAAGGAATAGAGACTTGTGTATCCAAGTTTGCAGACAGTAAGTAGTGCAGATGTGAGCAGGAAGTTGCAAAGGACGTAGACAGATTAAGTGAGTGGCCAAAACTATAGCAGATGGAGTTCAATGTGGGTGTGTGGGTGTGTAAGGCCACAATTTGGACCCAAGACAGATAAAGCGGAGTATTTTCTAAATGGTGAGAAAATAGGAACTGTAGAGGAGCAAAGAGATTTGGAAGTGCAAGTACACAAATCGTTAAACGCTAGTAGACTGGTACAAAAAGCAATCAAGAAGGCTAATGGAATGTTGACCTTTATGTCTAGGAGGCTAGAATACAAAGGAGAGGCGGTTATGCTACAGTTGTTTAGAGCCTTGGTCAGACACTATCTGGGCCACTGCATTCAATTTTGGGCACCGCACCCTGGGAAAGATATATTGGCCTTGGAGGAGGTAGAGCACATGAATGAGACTGGGGCTTAGAGGGTTACATTATGAGGGAAGGTTACATAAATTTGGCTTTTATTCCCTTGAATATAGAAAATTGAGGGTGATCTGATCGCGGTGTTTAAAATGTTAAAAGTATTTGATAGGGTTGCTACGGAGAAACTATTTCCTCTGGTGAGGGGAGGGAATTCAAGAACAATGGGAAATAATCTTACAATTAGAGCTAGGTCATTTAGGAGCAAAATCAGAACGCACTTTTTCACACAAAGGATAATAGAAATCTGGAACTCTCTCCCCCAAAAGCCTGTGGATTCTAGGACAATTGGAGGCCTCTAGAATGAAATAGGTAGATTTGAGTTAGGCAAGGAAAACAAGGGATATGGAGCAAAGGTGTGTAAATGGAGTTGAGGTGCAGATCAGCCACGATCTAATTCAATGGCAGAGCAGGCTCGACGGGCTGAATGGATTACTCCTGTTCCTATGGTTCCTATGCCACTTGCTCTAATCTAATGCACGTTGTTGAGAAGTCCTCTGTGATGTTTTGGCAAAGGAGGGCATTGGACTGCCATCTGCTGGACATTTTTGGAGGCTTTGTAGTGCCTTCCTATGAGTTTGATGCTTTGTTAGCATTCTTCTTTTTTATTGGCATGGCGCCTGAAATCATCGTCCAAATGCTATTCAGCCAAGTGCTGACGTTTCCTTACCCTTTGCTCAGTAAAATCCCTCTCCACTTCCACTACCTCTTCCTCTGACTTCCTTGTGTATCGAGCAACACCGAGTGTTCACCCCTCATCTAAACTATTCTCCTCAAGGGAATCTACCTGGGCTGGTGAGTATGAGTGAGCGGGTGAATGGTAGTGTGGGAGAATTTCTGCTGGCTGGCTCTGTTGGCTCCGTTGGAACAGTTTTTCGCTCTGTTTCTTCTTCCTTACTTCTAG
Organism: Somniosus microcephalus; assembly: GCF_052327205.1. NCBI lineage: Eukaryota > Metazoa > Chordata > Chondrichthyes > Squaliformes > Somniosidae > Somniosus > Somniosus microcephalus. The sequence goes on along the minus strand of NC_140996.1, from coordinate 156,175,721 downwards.
CCCCTGTGCAGAGAAAAACAGATAGACATGCAAAGCATTACCTGCTATCCATTATTTCCTGAATGTTCTGCTCATGTAAGGGTCTCCTCAGAGAATAAATGTCTCTGAGGAGACCCTGACATGAGAATAAAAGGCGGCGGTGGGCCTGTGTGGAGCGAGGCAGCGGCGGTGATATAAAGAGGCGGCGAGGCGCAGGTAGGCCCCATAGCGGCGGTGGTGGACCTGTGTGGAGCGAGGCAGCGGCGGTGATATAAAGAGGCGGCAAGGCGCAGGTAGGCCCCACAGCGGCGGCGGCAGCGGACCTGTGTGGAGCGAGGCAGTGGCGGTGATATAAAGAGGCGGCGAGGCGCAGGTAGGCCCCACAGCGGCGGCGGCAGTGGACCTGTGCGGAGCGAGGCAGCGGCAGTAATATAAAGAGGCGGCGAGGTGCAGGTTGTTATGTATTGTGTGTTCTCCTCCCACCTGCGGTGGCGCTGTCACAGCAGATAAATGGTTGGGGTTGTTCTCTTGGTTAAGTTTTAGCTCTCCTTTGTTCAGTTCTCTCCAGAACCTTCTTTTTTGAATAAAGCAATTCATGTTTGAATCTCTGAGTTCTGAGTTCTAAATTGTGTCTAGGTAGAAAGGTACAGACACAACAAAGTGGCGACGAAGATGGGATGAATCTGCATTGTGGGAACTTTCTTGTTTTCGACTACAAAACACTTGGAACAGAGATTGCAGCATTACATTAAGGTTACGGGTGCAGTGAGTAACAGAAATTAAAATTTGAAACGTGAGATGGCTACTATATTCGGAAACATCGGTGATTTTGATGAAAATGTTGAGCAATGGAGCGCTTATACGGAACGTTTTGACTATTTTGTTTTGGCGAATGCGGTGGCAAACGATAAGGTCGTGCCTACCTTTTTGAGTATACTGGGAGCAAAGACATTCAACATACTTCGCAGCCTTGTACAGCCAGATAAGCCAGGAACTAAAACATATAAACAACTAGTGGAAATTCTTGGACCACATTTTTCACCAAAACCTCTGGTTATTGGTGAGAGATTTAGATTTCACAAACGGAATCAAGAGGAGGGGGAATCAGTGACGATGTTTATTGCTGCTTTAAAAAGGTTGTCAGAACACTGCGAGTTCAAGGAGGTGCTGAATGACACCATTAAAGACAGACTTGTGTGTGGTCTGCAAAGTGCAGCCACACAGAAGCGCCTTCTTACTGAGGGCAACCTTACTCTTGAAAAGGCCATAGAAGTTAGTTTCTCCATGGAGGTGGCAGAAAAGGAGGCTCACCAGTTGAGTTCAACAGGAAGAGTTCACAGGGTGTCATCTGAGACTAAAGGTGCGCGGAACGGCACATGTTACCGTTGTGGGAAAACGGGCCATCACGCTAATGACTGCTGGTGTACGGAGCTGGAATGCCGAAATTGTGGAAAAAAAGGTCACATTGAACGGGCCTGCAGAGGTAAAAAAAAGAACAGACAGAGCTGGGAAGCATGAAAGCAAAATGTCTGTATTTGGACAAGAGAAGAAAAAGAGTGTTCATTCAGTGCAGTATGATGGAACAAGCAAAACAGAGGGGAGCGACACCTCTGAGGAGGAAGAGGTGCACATACTGACGGTTGCAGGTGGTCCAAATGGCTACTGGGTGTCACCACTGGTGGAGGGGCAATCAGTGCGGATGGAGGTGGACACAGGCATGGCTGTGTCCCTTGTTTCAGACACTGTCTACAACAAAATGCTAAAGCATCTTACCCTTCAGCCAACAAACATTGTGCTAAAGACGTATACCGGCGAACCTGTGGCCATGAGAGGCGCCATTGAGGTGACAGTTAAATTGAATGGACAGACTGCGAAACTGCCACTATATGTGGTAAAGGGAAATTACCCATCTCTACTGGGACGTGCGTGGCTAGAGAAAATCACACTGGACTGGCCTGCAGTCCGCATGATGTCAAAAGGGGAGTCAGGTCTGACTGCAGTTTTAAACAAACATGCAGAACTCTTCAATGGTGAACTTGGGAGCATGAAAAAGATCAGCGTGAGACTGGACATTAAACCTGACAGCAAGCCGAAGTTTCACAAAGCCCGACCTGTACCCTATGCAATTAGGCCAAAAGTTGAGGCTAACTTGGAGGCCTTAGTCGAGAATGGAGTCCTGGAGCTTGTGAGCGTGAGCAAATGGGCCACACCCATTGTTCCTGTCCTGAAAAAGGATGGAACTGTTCGAATCTGCGGGGATTTTAAAGTGACTATTAACCCGGTGCTGTCTGTGGAACAGTACCCTCTTCCCCTCATTGGTGATCTTTTTACGGGCCTGGCCGGAGGGCAAAAGTTCAGCAAAATAGACTTATGCCAGGCTTATCTACAAATGCATGTCGATGACAAATCAAAGGAGCTGCTGACAATTGTAACACACAAGGGGCTATACAGGTACTGCCGCCCTCCGTTTGGAATTACGTTGGCCCCTGCTCTATTCCAAAGGGCAATGGATCAGATTTTGAGTGGACTGCCAGGAGTCCCGTGCTACCTGGACGACATCCTTGTCACTGGGACAAATGAGGAGGATCATCTTCTGAACTTGGATGCAACACTACAGCGACTGAAAGAGTACGGACTCAGAGTTCATCAGGACAAATGTGAATTCTTTCAGTCTTCAGTTGAGTACCTGGGGCATGTGATTGACGCTACTGGCCTGCATAAGGCCAGGTCAAGGTCAAGGTGATCGTGCAGGCCCCAGCACCCAAGAATGTGAGCCAGTTACATTCATTTCTGGGGCTACTTAACTACTATGGGAAGTTTATTCCAGACTTAGCAACATTGCTGAAGCCGTTACATCAGTTGCTATGTCAAGGCAAAACATGGAAATGGACTGAACTGTGCAACGAAGCTTTCGCCCAAGCAAAGAAAGCATTGCTGAAGTCGGAGGTCCTGACACACTTCGACCCAAAGCTACCCGTGCAGCTAGCATGTGATGCATCACCATATGGTGTGGGAGCAGTCATATCCCACATCATGACTTCTGGGGAAGAGAAACCTATCGCCTTCGCATCACGCACCTTGAACAAGGCCGAGAGTAACTATGCGCAGGTTGAGCGCGAGGCCTTGGGAATCGTTTTTGGAATTTGAAAATTTCATCAGTACCTGTTTGGGAGAAGGTTCACACTCCTGACGGACCACCGTCCATTGACTTCAATCTTCGGGCCCCACACCGGAATGCCATCTCTTGCTGCAAGCAGGATGCAAAGGTGGGCTTTATTGTTGTCAGGACACACATACGACATCAAGTATCACAAATCAGACTTGCACGGCAACGCAGACGGTCTCTCGAGGCTGCCCTTGCCTGTTACTCCCCCAGAGCCTCGTCAGATAGACATCTTCTACTTTAGACAAGTGGAGGGAGCACCTGTCACTGCAGTTCAGGTGCGAAGGTACACCCGCAATGATCCAGTCCTGTCTGAGGTAATGGACGATGTCATTCGAGGGAGAGCTATAGGAGATTCTCCTAGTTTGAAACCTTACGTTTCAAAAAGAAATGAGCTCTCCGTCCAAGCAGGTTGTCTTCTTTGGGGACGCCGTGTCATCATTCCGCCACCTCTGAGGGAACCTATACTGCAACAACTTCATACAGGCCACAGTGGGATGGTTCAGATGAAGGAAATGGCAAGAAGCTACTTCTGGTGGCCAGGTCTCGATGGAAATATTGAGGAGAAAGCCAAAACATGTTCCCCATGACAAAGGGTCTGGAATGTTCCACAGCTGGCAACCCTACACCCCTGGGATTGGCCTGCAGAAGTGTGGCAGCGAGTACATGTGGACTTCGCCAGTCCTTTCGAAGACAAGATGTTTATGGTGGTTGTGGATGCTCGTAGCAAGTGGCCGGAGGTCGCTGTGATGAGGTCTACCACAGCAGAGAAAACAATTGAGAAACTTGGTGAGATGTTCAGCCGTTATGGCTCACCGGAACAACTCGTACGTGACAACGGTCCACAATTTGTATCACAGGAGTTTGCAACCTTCCTGCATGTGAATGGTGTCCAACGCATCAGGTCTGCGCCCTATCATCCTTCTACTAACAGCCAGGCAGAAAGGTTTGTGCAAACTTTGAAGCACGCCTTGAAGGCATCGCAAGGTCAGGGCTCAATCCACCAATGTCTGAACAGCTTCCTGTTGTCCTACAGGAACGAGCCACATGCCACAACCAAAACTTCCCCCGCTTCGCTCATGATGAAGAGGCAGTTGCGGACAAGTTTTGACTTACTCAAACCTCCAAGGGCAGAGCAGGTTGTCCATCGTTAACAACAAGCTCAAGTTGAAAAGAGAGAGAAAAGAGCCAAGGAGAGACGGTTTCATCCTGGCGAGCACGTCCTAGCTCGAAACTACAACACTGGACCGAAATGGGTTCCTGCGACAGTGATCGCACAGATGGGCCCTGTGCCTTACACGGTTGAGACTGCTGAGGACGTCGTCTGGAGAAGACACACAGATCAACTGTTGCTAGGAGCAGAGACAGCCACAGAGGCTCCAACGGCTGGTTGGCCTGAACTGTTTCCGGGTGATACCGCAAACCAGCATCCTTTGCCACAGTGCTCTTCTCCAACACAGGAAGTCAAAGAGACTGTTCCACCTGTGCAAACTCCTGACTTTCGACTGACACAGGCACCTTCTCTATCTAGGCCTGTGTCAATGCCTACTGCTGTGGAAGCCAGCGATGACCGCCGGTATCCTGTCAGA